>NC_064872.1:77894378-78199482 GCF_943734695.1 Anopheles maculipalpis
GGCCAATGGCGGTTAATTGATTGCTACCGACATTACTGCCACTGGTGTTACTGGTGTTGTTGTTGTTGTTGATGGTGTTGCTGCTGTTGCTGCTACTGCTGCTGCTGGACGAATTACTGTTACCGTTCATCGTAAGCGTATGTTGCTGTTGTGCATGAGGATGCCCATGATGTGCATGAGAGTGCACACTAGGGAGCTGTTGCTGGGGATGGTGATGTGGATGTTGCTGCTGTTGGTGGTGTTGCTGCTGTTGCTGCTGATGCTGATTGCTTGTGATAATCATGGCCGACCGATGTCCTCCGAGATGATTGCCTTGCGAGCTGCCGCCAATGCCGTTTGTAATGTGACTACTGACACTTGTTAATTGTGAGCTAGTGTTACTGCCGCTCAGCGAAACCAGAGCGGATGGGTTTTGATTGCCGGGCCTAATTGAATTCTGACCGGTGAGGCTCTGCGCCGAGGTAGGAATGACTTGGAAGTGTATCGACGAGTCGAGCGTCTTCGGTGTGATGGCGCGTGCCCCATTCGGATCGAGGATAGTGTGCTGGGGATGTTGCTGTTGCGGTTGTTGCTGCTGCTGCTGCTGTTGCTGCTGCTGTTCAACTCGCCCTGTTGCCATCCTTCGATTATCCAACCATCGGGGATACATCTACAGAATAAGGGGATGAAACAACCGAGTGCATGTTATAATGCTCGAATTTAATTGAGATTTTGTGGCAAGCGACAATTGTCACCCGAGCCACCCTCCCTCACAAAACCTACCCTAGAACCGATCAGCACGTTCGGAGCCGTACCACCACCATGTCCGTCCGTCCGTTTGCCCAACTCCTGCACGCTCTTTGCCGCACTGATGCGGCGCATCGGATGTGAACATGACTTCCCATCGGCACAGTTCGCATCGGGGCAACCACACTCGAGCTGCTTCACCAGGGCCGTCTGACGTGCCATCCGTTGCTTCTCCATCAGCTGGCTGACGATCGCTTCCACCGTTTCGGCCGTCGAGATTTCAATCTCGTTCGCCGTGTCCGGTTCGTCCTCGCTGAAAACTGTGGGAAAAACTAACACGCACCATCAGTGAAGGCAGTTACTGCTTTAACGGTTTGCGCTTTGCTTTACTTACACATTGGCTTTAGCTGGCTGACCAGCTCTTCCTTTGTCCACTCCTTCTTATCGCCCCACAGGGCCAGATTCGGTGTGATGACTGCCATCTTGTTATCGTCCGGATAGGGAACGTTCAGATAGTGCACCAGCACAATGTCCGGGTTTTGCAGCAGCCAGTAGCAGCGTCTGTGGAAAGTTGGCAGGATGGCCGAATGGACGTAGCAACCGTAGATGCATTCGGTACCCTGCACCTTCAGCTTCATGTGGTCTTCGCGGGTCGTTTTGCCATCCTTGCGCTTTTTCCAGCAGTATCCATCACGTCGGTAGCGTACCTTTTTCCTAGAGTATAACAGCATCGATCCGCTTTTTGGTCTGAAAAGATAAGTTAGCAGATTGCATGCATCTTTTAGTTTAAAGTCACGCTTTTAACATATATATTTTCTTTGAAATAATCAGTCACATTTTTTTTAAATTCAATAAAACAAAATATAAAAAGGTTATTTTTCATTCTTCACCGTTTACGATACTATGGACAATACGACGGAGATTCGTGATACTAAAATATAAATAAAAATTTACGATATAAGCGATAAGCGATAGGCTTATGCTAACAAAATTAATAAACTCGAACTAAAAACCACCTCCCGCTATTTTCAATAAGCCCCTTTCCCATTCAAATTGATGCGACCCAATTCCAGGTGACTTCATTCCCAAGCCTCTTCCCCTTTCGCCCTGCCACACCCTTCGCTATTGAAAACCCAATTGGTTCCGGTAGAATGGCTCCTTAAGAGACCAGCACCACCCAAATCGGTCGCACAGAGCGTGGGGACGGTAAAAGAAACGGATCGTTACCGTCGAATGAAATTTAATGACCCGTTTTAATTTCCATTGCTGCTCCAAACGGCAAGCCACATGCTTCTCTGGCACGTGGCGATGATAATCCTTAACGTGCCTGCTTCCCGTGCCTCCCCGGTATGCTGGCGGAACAGTGAAACCCTCATGCGTAAAGTTCGAAGGTATCGCAGGTCTTACACGGGAAAGACAGTCACCGAGAGCAAGGAGGGTTTGTGGTTAGTAAGGCACGTTCCTTCACCTGTGGGTGTAGTAAAAATGTGAAAATTGGACACAAACCCTCTTTACGGAGGGGCGGAGTCGATTGGATGTGTTATTAAATTTAATTATATTGACATCAGCCTTTTACCGGCAAAACAGGGCGATGATATTTGATGCTCGGATTAGTGTGAGTCCCATTTACCGGGAACAATCTTTTCGGTAACTATTATCGAAGCGGTCGAAATCGCATCCGTTGGGGTCAGCAGCTCGACATAATGACATAATTATCAATTACTTTTTACAGGTGCTCAAGTATCAATTACAAAGGTGTTACCATTTTCGAAACAGTTATCACTTAAATGAAAACGGATCACGGATCGCAGGTAAACGTAGCAATTAAGGAGGGAGTGTAGAAAAAATCTGCCGATCATAAACTTTTCCTCATAAAGATCCATGTGTCTTGATAGAAACCGTGTTTCTAAGGCATGTTTATGAGGTTTAATTCTTCCGGGACAAATAGGTCTCACACACTTCTTCAGTGACTAGCTGCCGTAGCGGTTGTTTAAACGCTCTTCAATCGCCCATACGGAAAGCGGCAACTGGCTACTATAATTACACCCCTATGGGAAGCCTTCCGTTTAATTACTTCTTCAGCCAACTACTATCTTCATCTACTAGCGCCACTGTTAATCTACCCCGGCGCGTGTGCTAGTGATGGGCGGAAAGTGTTGTGCCATTTTTCAGCAAGACGTAGAGCCTCGCTTTACACGCAAAACTAGACGCATACATTAGGTAGGTGGCACACTACTAACTAGCTTAACCCAATTTATTTGTCAACCGATGTGAAAAAGCCAACTAGCTTTATCAGTGATGCTAATAAATTTCCGATCCCACACCTACAAGCATCACATGCCGGCCGTCTATAGGTTTTGCATGGGGTTCTTAGCACGCCGGAGCGTAAGCCACCAGCCACTTTCTGGGGGGGGGGGAAGTGCCTGGAAGCGAATAATTAACTTCTCACATATTTTTCCCAACCAAACAACCACCAACGTTCATATGTACGAACGTACGTACGCGAACGTTCAAGAACAAACGCACCCGCGGAACACCAGCGCGACAGTTTATTTGCGACTGGCAAAAGAAGCCACCGACGTGTGGCCTGGGGTGTGCGTTTAGGCATAGTTTTCCTCGGCTTGTGAGGTTATGCTGGTACCAGACGCATGGAGGAAAGCCCCTCACACTCACCGAGGAAGCGAGGATTTCTAAACGCGCCAAAGGATATAAATTACCTTTTAGCAATGCACTTTCCTATCCCTAAACACACACACAAAATCACACACACCTCGCAACCTAACTTGGGCGAAGCGAACACTCGGTGCTGGAAGTGCTGGAATGCGTTTGAAACTTTCCCTACGCTTGCGAATCCTTAATTAATTCGCGCGAAAAGTGCATATTGGTCGTTCGCGAACCTGTGGACGACGATGGTGTTTCGGTTCGTGTGCTGCTAGCCGGTATACTGAACATGTGAAAGCTCGTGGTTTCACGTTCGCTAAAGGCTTTCAAAGGACGTACGGGCTGCATTCCGCTTTTGAGTAATTGTTGCCGGCCAATCATTCTCGAGAATGGCTGTTTGTTGATTGTTGAATGGAAAACCTGTAGATTGTGTGTGTCTAGGAACAGTTTAATAAATTGGTAAGGAAGTTTATGAGCGTCAATGAAGGTGAAATTCGAACGAGTATTGTCGATTAACCATTTAAAGTACACAGGCAAAATACCTTCTTTTGGTTTCGATTCTAATGTTAAATTTTATTATAACAATATTTGTGCTTTTTTATGTAATGAATTCAATTTGCATTTATGAAATATGCTACTAGGTTTCCGACTATAACGAGTTAATTTTTTTATTCATGCGTACAAGTGAAAAACAGTAATAAGAACGAAAGTTACGCATTTTTTTGTAACGGTCTGCTAATTTCAACCCACATAACCTAACATTTATTCCGATTGTTCTTAATAGCATCCTGTAAATAATGTATTTATCAGTCTCTCATATATGATTAACAAGGCTTGCTCAATTTTGTATTTTAAAAACAAAAACCTTGTAATAGAAGTAACGAAAAACTTGCAATACCTCTTATCAAACTTAAAATGCATGATCTTGATTACGGATTCAAGCTCATGTAACGTGTTGAAACGAAAAGTCGATAAGTTTTTCTGCCGATTTTACATCATCTAAATCCCACTCACCCACCATTCATAACATTGACTTATGAAGAGCCACATTAAAGTCAACAGAAAACAGATCTACCGCTGCCACAAGCCGCAATAATGAAGGAAACCTTATCGGTCAACGAAAAACTAGGTCGCCACCCCTTTTACACAGTCAACTAAATCCCTTTGCCGTTTCGATTGGTCAAACCGAAAAATGACCACGTCCAACAGTACCAACGTGTAAGCCTACGTCAGCTGTAAAAAAGGGACCGTGCAATAAATTTGCGAGCTAATGCAAACACCCAATAAACCATTCGATACCATTTTGGGGGATGAACTCGTGGGCAAATGTGTGCTTTTTGGGGCAACGTTTATTTACACCTCATCACGAACGATAAGGCAGCAACACGGTGTCACACAACAACGCCAACAACTCACATGAAATTCATCGTAGTCGTGATACCGGGCTTTGGGAAATAAAATGTTTAAAATTACATCACACAATAATCATAAATAGGTATCTCCACGAGGGTGCTGGGAGCTGGCACGTGATGGGTGATAATATGCTTCTTAAACCCGAACCCCACGATGTCACTGCGAGAGGATAAACGTGCGATTTTGTGCAAACACACTCTCACGATTCCCCCCGAGAGCATTTTGATCCTGTTCGTCCTGCCCTGCTGGATGCTGCTTGATGTTGAGAGGTGTGATAAAATTAAATTAATATCTGTTTGGTGGGAATAAATCTTCCCATGAGAGTCCGAAAACAGGAAAAAAAAACACGAACAAACTCTCCTCGGGACTCAGAACAAGATGTCCCAAGATGATGAGTGAGTCGTTTATTGTGCCACCTGTCTAGTGGTGCTTTTTGCAACTAGCGTGTCCTTGCGTGTTGATCTTTTTTTTTACGGTCTTGGTAAGAAAATCATCATAAACCGTTTACCATGTTTCGCGACACAAAACGTAAAAAGCGTAAAAGATGAGCCGGCTTCATCGGGTGTTCATCAGAAGCACGACGGCACAGGTGTTGGCTGGTACAAATTTATGAATATCCTTCTTTATGCTTTTCCCAAGGGTACACGAATCCCCAAAAAAATATACTCCCACTGACAGAGGGAAGAACAAGTCGCGACATATTCTTTAGCCGAGCTGGGACGGTTGCTTTTTGACGACATGGGGGTAAGAACCATGTCTCGCTCGGTTTATTATTAATTTGTTCATGCTTTTATGCATTTTGAAGGTTGAACGTGGAAAATGAGTGCTTCGCTTGGCTTAGGTTTGGGTAGACAGCTTTAAAAACTTACCTCGTTTTGACTTCCTTCGACTGCCATTCGGAATGTTTATCGAAGCTGATTAGGATGGCCGCAATTTCCTGAAAAGGATAAGAAACATAAATCTTTAGTAAAGCCTTTTGTATGAGTAAATATAAAATAAATCTCTTGGATCGAAGCACAACAGATACATTATTAAATTTTGAGTGGATGGACTGTATTGGATAGCGTTTACGCGGAGAATCTGTTATAATTACAATGCAATATGCATTTGTACTGCTTGAGGTGCTGTTCACCATTCTTTTTTAAGGGACGACCTGGCCGTATGGCTATCGTTTTTTATAAAAAAATCAACAATTACTATAAAACCAAGTAGTAATAAAATAAAATATTTATTTATTTATTTTAAGTATGACGGCTCGTAGCCGTAATGTCAACGTCGTGTGAGGCATACTCGGTTAATCGATAAAAAATATTTAATGTACTTTCAATCAATATTTCCATCGCACGTATGGATCGGTTCGTCTCATGATGAAGCATTCAATTTACTCTGAAACCACGCTTCATCCACGATCAAACTAAGCAGCACCGTAAAAACACATCTGCGAAACATTCAATTTTGTGAAAAGTTTCCAACTTCCATCCCACCGGCATCCGTTAACCGCTCATCAAAAGCGGAAGCTCCCCCGTACGGTGCTCGGGAACCCTTAGATCCGGCCACCCACACACCAAAGGAAAATGCTTACCACGCAGGTACAGTACAGCTTTTACCGGGTGTTGGAGCATATCTCGCAAAAACACCTACTGCCATCCTGCTCCGACAGTATGGATACAAAAAAGCATCCACCCCCCTCCGGCAAGTAGCGCCGGAGTGGGAAGATGGGATATCGCACATAAAATACACATTTTCTCACGCTACACCCGCGCTCAACATCTCAACAACATCCACCCCAACACCCTAATTGGGAGATGTTTTATTTTGTTGCTTTTCTAGCCATCACGTCCCTGATCGCCTCAGCCCCTTGGCTTGGGGGCGATAAAGACGAGACGATGAACACGTCCCAGTTTGCCCGGGAAACGACTATGTTCGTCGTCCGTTTTGTCGTTATCAAACATTCTCCATCGTCTCCACAGTTCGGTCGTCTCGTTTCGTCGGTCGCTGTCAGCCGTTTTTCCCACGATAGCTGCTCTTTTTCGGCTCGCTGGAAAACATTCCTACTCCTATCTCGTTCACGGCTATCCCATTCGCTCCCACGTTATCTATATGCAGCCTTCGTAGGTACTTTTTTTCTGCTGTCACAATCAGGCCCGAAATGCCTCCTGCTCACGCTCGGTTTTTCTTCGGCGTTTTTCCACCAACCAAAGCGTAGTAGCTGTGAAAGCTTTTCCGAAGCTCTTGTTGGTGTTTTTTTCTTTTTTTTGCGCTCGATCAGCTCGTCCGGATCACCTTACCCGCAGAAAGCCTTATCTTTGCATTCTTTTCGTGCTCTAGGCGACCTTAGTTTCCCTGGAAGGCGTATGCTTTTCTTCCATTTCGTTCGCTTCGTTCGCGCTCGTTTATCTAATTATCTCGGCTAGCTTTCGATTATGCCCGAACGGCCGTACCGGTGAGCTGAGGTTAAATTTATGCATTCCATCCCTTTGCTTTCGTCGTTCGGTTTTCTAGTATCCGGAAGGAACAGAAAGAAAACCTTGGGAAAAAACTATTGCGCGAGTTTCCTGCATTTTCCAGCTCACTGCACGTTGATGGGCGTGGGAAGCATCGTACCGAAACCGACCGATAAGACCGTTTTGGCCTGGGGTGTGTGCTTGTGCGCCTAACGAATCGATGAAGGTGGTGCACAGTTACTGATTCGTACTTCTTTATCGCGATAGAAACAGCAAAAAAAAAGCCTCCCAGTTAAGGACACCTTTGTGTGCAATTTTGGGCCCACCGGAAAAAGCCCACCGAAAAGGCCAAACTAGCAAATGGAATAAATTTAATGCTAGTACTTGCAAGCACTAGTAAGTCTACTCGGAAGATGTACTTCTAGTGATATGCCTTTTTCACACAAAGAAAATGGGTGTGTAACCTTTGAGTTTGTTGGCCTAGTTCCGACAGGCAATCCGAGGCCAACTTTCCCTCTGCCAAAACTCCACAATTCCGGGAAACCGAGCGACGCTTGCGGATGCACACGCTCTAGACTATGTAAGCATGAAATTCAATCTTATGCTTCCCGAAACGACCGAATGGAGAATGTAAGCGAGAAATTCTTGCAATTTCTTGCCCACCGCTTGTTGCTGTTGCGCGCCATCGAGCTAATGAGATGCAAACGACAATCTTTCTTCGCAAAAGCGAAGTAATGTGTTCCCAGCCAATGAACCAATGCAAATGTGGTTGTCGAGGTCTGGTAGTTTGAACATTTCTGCGAGAACGTGTTGCAACGATTGCAATCGGATAAATTGAATGCTTGGAGCATGTTGTTTTCGTTTCGCAAAACTTCCTTATTAACTTTCGCAAGCGTGCGAGACCGTTTATCCTGCAGGAAAAGATGTGCTTAGATGTGTTTTTTTTTCTTTAACAAAGTTTTGTAAACATTACGACCGGTGCCGCCTTGTCGTGTGTTACAATCGGATAAGTATGTAAATGGCACTTGAGCAGAGTAGTTTAATTTAATTTTCTCACATGAGAAAAGGGAGACAGCAAGGTTGGAATGCTTTGCATGGGAATAAAGAATCTCTTGAATGGGATGTAATGATTGGGGACATTTGCAAAAGAATTTATTTTTATACTTTGTATGAAGAAAATGGTGAAGAGTTGTTTTCTTTAAGAGGGTTATCTTCAAAATGCAAGAAATTTAGCATGAAAAGGAAAATTTTTCAGGAAATGCCTTGTGAAGTTCATCACAATTCGACAAAATAATTCTTTTTTTTTTTCAATAACCAAATAATTGAACTTTCTTCAAAAAGAAACTGATATTGAATATAATCTACGACAAAATCGCAGTAGCAAGTATTGCCTATCCGGATACTATGTATCAATAAGTCTAGTAATAATTTGCACGGCTGACATATTCTAGAAGATTATTAAGCCAGGTAGACTAGAAATATGCTATATTTCTATATCTTGATTCAGATGAACGTATGAGGCGATAGTGGTACCGATCTTCACACGACAAGACCGAAGTTCAAATTCCAGTCGGCCCGTTACCCCGTAGTAAGGACTGAAACCTGCTTCGATTCTCGCTGGCAAATAAGAAAAGATTTTAAAGAAAACCGACCAGCAGCTCTTTATTTGAATGATTCTTATAGGCTTGATGACCTTCTTAGAGCACGCCGGTCATCGTATGATTTACTAGCCTTATTGATACCATGTGGATGGATTGTAAGACCTCACTAAGGAGGGCCGGAACAGATGGGATTTGAACCCCGGTTCTGCCATGTGAAAACCGGCTCCACTGTTGCCTCTAACTCCAGACTGCCCAGTACCCTTTTCGAATGATACATCCACTTTATATTAAGTATAAGAAGCAGGACAAATGGAGAAGAAAGGCATCAGTAGCTTAAGTATTTTCTATTGCGAAAAAACTCAAACAGTTTGAGATGAATTTTTCGATGATTTTAGAAAAATGTTCTAAAATGATCAGCCTGTGAAGTCTGGCTAAGGTTGGGCCGTACGGGAATTTAAAAAATACTTACGAAAGTTAACTAAACAAATACAAAAAAGTTGAGTAAAAGTACAGTTAAGAACAGTACAGCCAATGTGCATCAAATTAAACTATTCCAATCACATACACTTCGATTACACTACCAAAAGTGTACAGTAAGACGTATCCTTACTGTCTCCGGTTACTACGCTGCCGATCATTTTCTTCAGCAAACTCAAACATAATCCGCCAGCCGTCCCAAAAGAACCGCACACTTTGAAGAACAATAAAATAACACTAATATAAATCATGTAATCGTTTGCTATTGAACGTGAATGGAAAGCAAGCTGACCGTTTACAAACCACCGGTTCGGTTCTCTATTGGCATCAACAAATTCTTGTGCACCCTTTTTCCTTTCTCCCGGAGCGAAAGCAAACCCACCCACCCCTAGGTACCACGGGAACGATGCATAAAACCTGTACGACAAATAATAATAGCCATACAACAGCCATAACAATTTGGCTCCCCGAGAGAAATAAACTGAGGCCCACATCTTCATCCTGATGCACCTTCAGTGGTGCGTAGAGTAAGAGGATGAAGGTAGTTTCCTACGATTTCGCTAGCCCACTGTCTGTCTGGCGTCGATAGAATTCGCACCGATACGGCATGCTTCATCCATTCTTCTAGCCTGGAGAAGAATTGCCAGTTCCTGACTGGGGTTCTGGCTGGAGCTCGCACATAATAACACACTGAATGATGTCCTATAAAATTTAATGTATGATTATATTAAAACCGTATTATTGTTTTTATGGATTTTATAAATCTGATAAAGAGCGCACCCATTCGGTAGGTAAGCCGATAGACGGGAAACGGCAAGAACCATTCTCATTTTCCAACCCATTCACCAGAACCGACTGGAGACCATTTGGCGAATTTTCCACACCGTTCAACGCTCGGTCGTACCCGGAAACTGGGCAAAGTGTCTTGTAAATGTGAACGGCTCGAGAAAAAGCGATTCCGGCATTTTATTTCCCAACGTTTCGGGTGTGTTTGCACACGGCCGCTCGCATGGCGTGGCAGAGCAAACGCTTCAGGCAAATATTTTATGTGCTTCGTGTGATTAAAGAGTGCGAGACAAAAATCAATCGAGATAAATGAATATCTTGCAATGGGTTTCAGTTTTTCTTTGCTTTTTGGTTCGAAACGTTAGATAAATGTTCTACAAGAAAATTTGGTTTTTTTTTTCTTTGCTCTACTTTTCGGAACCGAATGCTGTGTTCCAACAAAAGAAGCGAATCGAGCACGACCCACAAGAACGATTTGACGATGCACTTTTGATCGGTATAAAAAAGAATTCAATTGCAAATGCACCAAATCATCGCTAGGCTCGGTTGAATTTTAATGCACGACGTGCAGAATTCTTCAAACTTGGCTCTTTTTTGCTCATCCTCCCTTTAGAAGGTTCTAGAATAAGACATCATCTAGAGTGGCCTGATTTTGTCATTTGCACTTCTAATTCCGTCCACGAATAGGCATGAATTTCAATGTGATGTTTGAGCAGGAAAAAAAATGGAGCGTGACTTTTTCTAGTCCTCAAAAAAAAACAAAGTGTGATGAAATTTTTAATATTCAATCAGATTAAATTGAATCAATTCCTCACGATCAGCATTATCAAACGAACCGCTTAGATTTAGCGACATGAATTTATTTACTCTACCTCAACCTATCCGAAACAACAAAACACACTTTCACGGTGGTAAGGCTTATCGGAAAGGGCAGAAACACACTTAAGCTTACGACCGTTTGTTTGGTCATTCATAAAATCGTGCCGGCGTGCATTATTGCATGGCAACCTAATTATCACTTATCGGCAAATAATCGCAACGAAATTATGTAAATTCTACAACCACGCATTTCTCAAACCAACCACCAATTTGTACCCACCGATAAAATGAGCATTCGCATTCCGCCGGGACTCGATAAAGTAGCTCCGCGTCGGTGTGGTGCCCGCACCAGCCAAAGCCCAACCGTTTCAATGTTTGCTCCCTTACACGTACGTACAGTACACCTTTCACTTTGGCGGCTTATCGAAATCAATTTAATCACTTTATCCAAGATCAGCAACTGGTCCAAACGCAAAGCCCCGGCCAAGGGACCAACCTGGCTTGATTGGTCCGTGTTTGGCCATTTCTTCTTCCGCCACGATAATTATCGCAAAAGCCCATAAAAATTACAACCATTGCACTAAGCCTTCCTGCCGTGCGTTGGAGTCATTCTGTACGCGTGTACGCGTGTGTTGCTTTCTATACTCTCACTGACCCCCACCGATCAAAAAGGGGAAAGGTTTTTGTTTTGTTTGGTGGCTTTAAAGAAACAAAACGAAGAATAGAAGCCTAATTTGTTTTTTTTTTGTGTTGAGCCAAAAATACCAAAACTAGACCTTTACTTCCACCCAATAGGGTCTGATTTTTCCTTGAACTTTCTTTAAATAAAGCGTCCATCTGGGAGCCAGTTTGCCTTACCTTCTTTGATCGAAACTGTAGCAAAAAAGTAGCAAAACCGGCCGTAAAATTCGACCAATCTCCGATACACACCGTACGCCCAGCAAACCCAGCCTGGTGGAGTGATTAATTTTTCCTGTTTTCCGTTTTACTTCCCAGCTTTCCGGCTTGACGCCTTATTCGGGTGGGTGTGAGTGTTTCGAATGTATGTACGCGTGCCTTTAGACGTCCCGTAGGCCTGTTTCTATCGGTCGTCAGTGTTTTGGACGTTGGCGTTGGCGGCTAGTCGGCCTGCTAATCGGCACTAATTTATGACCATTTATCGTGATTCGCGGCCGAATACTTCCGTCAGAACAGATTTGCCTCAGGATGTCTTAATAAATTAATGAAACCGAGAGGAAGTGAGAGGCCTGTACCTTACAGCGAAGGATTAGGAAACGGGAGTGTTTTACAATTGGGTCGATCCGTTTTGAAATCCAATTTTTAAAAACAAAGGTATTTTTAATACATTGTTGTTAAGGAAAAGATAATAACAAAAAAATTATAGAAATTGACCCAAAAGACCTCACTTTCGAACTCCAGATAATTAAAAAAAAATCATTTATTTACCCATAATTTCTGTCTGAAAGGCTTGAAGTTACGCATGGCTTAACAAATTAATATAGCAAAATATATAAAAATATATAAAAAAAATGGAACGATGGGGGAAAAATGAAAAATTAAAATCAAAGGAAGAGTAAAAGTGAATTTAAGCCAAGGAAATCAGCAATGGCATATCAACTCCTCGAGGTTGTAGTGCCATGGTAAATTAACATTTAATAAAAGGCTTCAGATAACTTATTTTTTTAACAAATACTTCAAAATAAGCACCCATTAGGTTTTATTAACAAAACTATATTATTTCCAACAATTTCTTCCAATGTTTTCGGTTACTTTTTCTATAATGCTTGTAAAATTAAATCACTTGGTCTCCGCTTTGGTAAAAAACATGAATTTGAAATGAAATATTTCACAGCATTTGTGTGTATCTAAAGAAGCAGCAGCTAGTAGCAGTAATAAAAACTATATCTATTCGCCACATGCAAGTTTGTTGCTTGCTGTGACGACATCAAGTCGTATAAATTTCATCTCGGTAAAGTCCTTTCCGTCCCACCCGTCTGACGATAGCTTCGCTATACCAGTCTGAAGATAGCCGGGAGAGAAGCGCCAAAAAAAGCATCCCTTTCGTCTAACAAGGTACTGTGAGAAACATTGAAGTCACAGGAAAAAAGGCTAAATGTGCTTCAAAAACACCACAACAAAAACCGATTCCTAACAGCTCACATTCACGGATTCAACCTATGGAGTGTTTGGTACTGAAACAAGCCACATATTCATACCGAAAAAGAAAAACACCCATAACATCCTCAGCGACGTGAAAATGAAACCCGACACAAAAATTGGAGAATGTTTTTGCTTCACACTCGGGCAAGATAAAGCGAACGAATGGCACAGAAACGTTCCTACTGCCTGGTGGTAGCCTACCCGAGACATGGGAAAAAAAGAAGCTAAACTCACTCCCGGAAGGATAGGAATGGTCAGAATCCCGTGCCAAGACCACTGACCTGTAGGATGCACTTGTTCCATGGGTGGCAGGAAGCGACCACGGTGCTGACATATCTTGTCGCCAAATCTAACCCCTTCTCATACGAAGCGAATAAGCCTGTTCGCGTTCGTGTGCATATCCACCGCGGCCCGACTGTGAAACGATCGTACGGGGATGGCTCCACTCCGTCAGAACATGGGGCGAAGCGTACACCAGCCCAAAAAAGGGACAAACTTTATTTATTACATAATGAGAATTTTGATAAAAATCAAGTTGCACATCCGGCTAGCACGTTGTAAATTTTCCAACCAACCGGGCGGTATCCTGTTCCGCTTTGTGCTACACCGTTCCTGCTGAGGGCATTGCTTTTGTTTGCTTTTGTTTGTCTTCGCTTCACACTTCGCCTTTTTTTTGCGTTGTTGTTGTTGCGTCCTTTAACTACACGCCTGATCCGTTCCGGGAGAGTCTGCTAACGATGGTTGAATAACTTCAGCCTTGATCTCGACCCAGCACTAGAAGAGATTTACCGATAGATGGGGAAAAACTACATCCTTGGTCAGGCAGCACAGCCTCACAGACGCTCTCAATTTTTTACCCAAGCGTACGTAAACGGGTGTACCGAGAACGCGCCGTACAGTTCATAAATTTTGCATCGGACCATTGAGGTCAATTATGAGCCAAGCGAGCGATAAATTATTACAAAACAATGATACGTGTTCATTAAACGTTCATTATCAACACCGGTCGGGGAGCGTACCAGTTCATTGGTGGCACATTTTGTCCATTGTTTTCGAGACGTTCAACATGAAAGTAATGCACACAGTCAAAAGTAAGTTTTAGGAGAGAGTAAGAGATTATGTAATAAACATTGAAGTATGAAAATAACGTGGTTGTGAGCTAATCGTTTGGAAAAGAATCATGAAATAAAATTGTACAAATAATATACCACTTAAAAAAGATAGACAAAACTTGAGAATATTTAAAATGCGTATTGAATCGATTCTGAATTGATGCGAATCAGTCTCTTAATTTAGAAGAAGAAGTGCCAAACAAAACAATCGTATTTAAAAAATACTTCGTTGTCAAGCTATTAAAGAAATAGAAGATGTTTCAACAACCCTAATAGATGTAAGGCCATACAATTCCTTACAAAGGCAGGTGACAAAAGCTAAAGCTACACAGGCACATAGAAGTCAATTTGCTCTCCATATACTTGAAACGATTAACTTACGAGCTGTAAAGCAAATTACAACCCCCATCTCCCAGGTTTGCATTCCAAGGAACTGGATGCAAATTCTTAACCTTCCTTTTGTCCTCCTCAAATCCCTTTTAAATGTCCCAAAGCGATGGCTATTATGACCTACACCTACATAAATGCGTTGTACAAGTCCTTTTTACAAAATGTCTACCATTCCCCTGCCTAACTTTCCCACACACTAATCCTGCTAATCCAGCAGTCGTTCTGTCGTGCTCGAAGACACTTGCAATGGCCTTGCTTTATCCGTCTTGTACATCATGTACAGTGTGTGTTGTACATTTGTACCTCCTTGCACCCTCCTTACCCGGCAGTCCTTTAATATTCTTGGCCCTGGTGTGCGCCCGAGTAGGTGAAATTTATTTTAATGTGTCCCCGTATTTATATCCATTTTCCTAGATTATTTTTCGCTGCGCTCCGATCCGACTGCTCGGGGACGGGTTCTTTTCACGAGCCCATGAGAATCCATGGCCTTGATGACAGCAAGAAATGAATCGTCCCAAACATAACCGTAGCAAAGCGTCGTGCGATATGCTGCTGTTTCCATTATATCGAGCGGTCAGACAAACACTGGACGATAACTGGACGAACAGTCTAAGTTACCCCGGTTCCTATTCTAGAACCACCACCGTGTGAGAACGTGTGTGTGTGTATGCATTTGTCCTGAAGACTGAACGAAGCAAATAAAGCACCTCACGTCGTCCATAAAAATCGGCCCTTTTCCGAGTGGACATTATGTTAGTGGCCCACACAAATGGCCCGATGGAAAATCGCCTCCCCGTGTGTTTTTCCTATCGCTGCCGAGTGCGAGGTCAGTCCTAGCATTGCTCCCGCCACCGTACCAGATTGTCACAGTGACCGGCGAGGGGCGGGGACTGCATGTGAGTGGCTGACCATAAATTAAGACATAATTCACCTCACTCGACCTAAGAAAGAGAAGAGAGTGATTTTTTTTCTTTTTGCTTTTGCAATTCTTTCTGTTCTGATATTCGTTCCATTTCGTTTGGCAGCGAAATGGGAACTCGCGCGCAACAACAAGCGACGCCAGCTAAAAATTGCAAATAAATGTCCATCTGAAACACAACGACCGAAATAAGATAAGATAGTCGCACACAACACACAAACCGTGGAACTGGGAAGCAGAAACAAAATCTTAAAGAAAGCGTTCTCGCAGCACCGAAGAACAAAAAATCCTAAAAACTGGGTAGCCAATAATTCATTCGGGTGTTTACGAAGTTGAACCAGAAATCACTTAATGTATGTTTCAAAACGACGTCGAGAGCGACGAATTTTGACCACTTGCTTGTGAAAGAATCCACGAAAAAATGGGATACTAAATGTATGAAGCACTCGTAGGGAAAGAGGAAAAAACACGAAAAATTCGAAGCGGGAGTGAAGCGGAGATAAAATTAACCTCTCTTTTATTTGGTGCAAATTTATGGAGCTTCTGTCGCCTTGAGAATAAGCTTTTTCTCTCTCTCTCGTTCCTAATATTTTTCTGTCTCGCGTATGTCCGTTTTTGAGGAGCTTTTTTGGATGTCTGGAAGGCGTTGTATCTTCAAGAAGCTAGGAAGTAGTGCACATTCGTTGCCTTTTATCTGATCGTAAAGGAGATTCTTTCATCCAGCGAACGAGGATTCCTGCACCGACCACAACATCAGTGTCCAGACATGCACGTGTCTCGTTCCTCATATCTTGTCGTGAAATCCTTTGTTTGACTATCTGAATTTCTGAGCCCCGAAAACAAACTCTCTTTTTTTGTGGGTTTTTTTGTTGTGACTAGCCAATAGTTTACTCATGCTTTTGCTTATGTGCACTAAATTATTTACGCTGGCAAAGAACCCAGGAAAAAAATATTCAAACTTCATCCAGCCTTGTCTTTAAAAATTGGATACTCATTTTTTTTAAACCCATTTCACCCATCAAACGAGTGGTTTCGCTCCCAAACTGAACACCAAAACACAAACACACTCCAAACTGAACACTCCACAGCATCAAAAGAAAAACTTTAACAGACAACCACCAAAACAACTCGGAAGTTTAGAACTGTGGCAACACAGCAACTAAACGTGAGTTTGCTCACTGGCTTTTCTTGCCGAGTGAGCGAGGGAGTCCAAACATACTATCATAAACAGTACGTGATCATTCAATTTTCCACTTCATACCCTTTTCTTGTGAGACTTCCGGTAAAATAAGGACCGAAGAATGACGGTTTCAAAGGCAGAAGGTGTATTGGAAATAAAAGTATGTTTAGCCATGAAACGCTCTTTCGAAAAACCACACAATCATATCCACTTTACTCATACACTGTTATACGACTCTTTTCACATGCTTTCTCTCCTCTGTTTCATTCCTTTTTATCCAAGATGAGGAATGGATTTCTCCTTTAGCATTAGCTGCCTTTTTATATCTCTAGCCTCCCGTGCAGTGCGTTCGGTGTATTTGTGTTTTCCCCCCCTTTTTTTACCACTCGCGTACCGCTCGTGGTCACCGTGGTTGCACATATTTTACCGAATTTTATGCCCCAGGACTGTACGCCATGAAAGCAACGAAGGAGTAAGAAAAAACCATTTCAATTTCGTGTATTTTTACGATCAAATTAGAATAACTTAATTCGGAACTAAACTTTCACCGTTCCACGTTTCAATCCAACGGGGCGTGCTGGTAGTGATGTTGGGTAAGGAAACGAGGACCACGCGGCCTGCACTCTTTTTCCTCGACGGAAATATGTTTCCTTTTTATGTGATCATTCGCATACCCATGCCCACACACATACACACAATATAGACTCTGAACCGAAAAAATGGAGGCGCATGGTTGATTACCTTATCTTGTTTCATCTTTTTTCGCTTCCTTTCTCTCTCCTTTTCTCTCTATCTAGCGCTGCTCTTACTGTCTTCTTTTTCTGGTTTCCTCAGTTGCGTCTCATCGTTCCATCACATGCAGCTTCAACAGCCTACTTGCTACGTTCCTTAGCTCCCCTTCCAATGTAAGATCTCCATCAGAACCGTGTATGCTCGTCTGTCCGGGATGGGCGCCCTCGTCATATCAAAATTGGACATACATCGGGGGCCATATGTACGCGACTTCCTGAGCAGTGAATTTCTCGCTTTCTGGTTGCTCAAGCTTATTTGCATGCCATTCGCGTCACTGTGTACGCTATATCTCGTGAGTTTTGGCCTATGCTCGACCGCACGAGACCACCGGAAGAGGTGTGTGTGTGTGTGTTTCGATCGTGCTGTTTGAAGTTGGCAGGTATTACATCAAACCCTACGTAGTTGGAGACAAATGGAGGATTAAACCGTAGACAGCAAGCCGAAGCAGCAGTAACGTTAACTATCACATTTCGAATTTAGTCGATGTGACTGGTGCCTGGCAGATGCACATTTTTCCTGTGAGAATGTTTTCGGTTTCGATGAGGAACCGAAGTGCGTACTGCACATCAAAAAACAATTGTTTTCAAAAAAAGGGTTTACTTTACATTGGACTTATTTGTAAAGTATAAAAATATTTGTAACTTTTATGTACTATAAATGCTTTTTTCACGAATAATGAGATATGATTTTTATAACAAATATGATAACGCTTTTGGCTAACGTATGTACAACACGTTGCTTTTGTTTTGTTTCAACAGTGCATCTCTCTTCATAACACGCCTGTAAGCCAACTTTAAGTACGGTAACATGGCACACGCACACACGCTTGATGTTGTGCAGCCAAGAAACAGCAACTCTCTTCAGGGACCGATGATGAATATGAGATCATTTAGCGTAACATGCACTTGGCGCTAACACAACGGTGAAGGTTCATTTCGTTGAGTGAAGTAAGCCTCGCATATCGTAACCACCAACCGACAACCACTCCCCCAGACCGACCGAGCATGAGCGAGACTTTATACGCGTACGGGTAAAGCGCTCGTAAAGTTATGCGCTTTGAATAGATGCGGCTGCTTATCGTGATGAAAGTCCTGGGACCGGAAACCTAATTGGACTCGAGAAGCAACCGCGTAGCAAGTGAGACGTTAGTTTGTATCACAATCGGCTACCAACACCATAACAGCTTGAGGTTTTTAGCTCATCATGCATGAACCTACAGCTCGCTCCCAGGTAGGGAATCCTCATCCCGTTGGACTGCTCTATCCCGTTCCTATCTGAACGGTCAAAGAAACGACCACATAACAATCTAAACATACGGTCACATCCTGCTTTACTATAAGCTTCCCAGCGTTCCCAGTGTTGTTGCAAAAAAAAAAAAACAACCTTCACGGACTCCAAAGTTTGTGAGCTCGGAAAATCGGAACGATGGCACTACCTCGTCCAGCGCATAACCACAACAACCCTTCGGACAACTTTCACCCGTAACCTTTCACACTTCGGACGTGCCGTTCAGTACCCTGAAGGCATGGGCTGGATTTAGTTGGTTGAGATTATCCGCTTTCCACACGGCCATTGCTTTCCCTTGCCGGAAAACCCTAACCAAACAAGGATCATCCTTTCAGTGACCAAGCTAAAGCACAAAAAAAAAGACATCAGAACCCTTCTCCAAACAAACCGTCCAACTGTCATTAAAATCACATTCCTATTGCTCAACTGGTGTCTCGTAAGTGCCTTCAAGTGCGAAATTAACTGCACCTTCAGCCAGTGTCCGTCTGTGCCCGTTGCCCGTTGTGAAAGGTGAGCCGGAAAATGTCGCGTACCGTTGGCCACCGTTACCGTTATTTATGGTGTGTAAATTTTAATTAGCAAAGGTGTTTAGTAGTGCTGCCACTTTGACACAGCTCAGTGCCGGGGCAAATGAATATGTTACTGCTAAAAGATGGCACACTGAAACCAAGCAGACCAAGTTGGACTTCAAACCATTTATGTGTTTGTGAAGAAAACAAGGAAATACAAATAATATCACATAATGCTATTGCTTGAAAACCTTGTCCTTAAGAACAGATCATAAAACAACACTGTTTGTATCAAAAACAATATGCTATAAGGTATGATGAGCGCATTTAATGACTAAATTCACACACAATAAAAAGAGCGGTTGAATTGCAATTTAGAAAAGAAAAAAAGCCTTATTCAGCAAACTTTGAGCACTAAGTGCTAGCAGCGATTATAAAGCTTCAAATCCGATCACCAACTTTGTCATCTACCAATCGACAAAGCTGTAAACGATGCTCTTACACATCGAAAAAGGTTTCTCCCGCACCAAGGAATACACTTATTTCGAAGGTCATACGTCCCGAGCACTCCGTTGGCTTCAAGCCATTTCGACCCGGGAATTGCTTTCTTTCTCCTTGCGTATGGCCGTACGGGATTATGTTTATCGTTTGGCGTTTGTGGTTTAAACACAAGGAGTTGGTCCGGGAAATCCGCTATCGATGAATCTTTGCCACCATCAAACGAACGACGAATAACTTTCTCTAGAGCCCCATGTATGCAAAACAACAGTGAGAGTTATGGGAACTTTCGCCTCGTTCCCGGAAGCTGAACCACATTTTTCAACGACTTCACCCGAGGTTCCGCTAACCCAAGGTTTTGGTGACTGTTGCACGAGCGAGTTGTTGGTCCTTCCCCGTTCGGGACGGTAAAAATCATATGCATCGATGCAAGCGCTGTATGCCGTCTTGGGAGGCTGAAACCATACAACAAGAACGGTTTATTATGGCACTGTACGTTCTTTTTTTATTTTCTTTCTATACTCCAGGGGAAGACAAAATATTTATCGATGCCTGTCTGGTGTTGGTTTACTCTGGGTGACCCTGGCCCATGGATGCTGTGGTCGAGCGATTTTCTATTGTTCCTTCCTAGGGCACTAAATCGAACCGATCGAAACTGGGAGTACAGTAAGGCGAGGAAAGGTATACGAATCTTGGGACACAATGGATAAATGTGGTCAGGTCTTTTTATTTGTTTCTCTAGCAACATATTTTCCTGCCTTCCCGATGGGACAAACATTGATCTCTTATTCAAGGGTTGTAAAATGAAAAATTCTTCCATCCGTGAGACGTTTATGACGCCGTCTGGAAGATAATGTGACTCGTTTGGCTGTTTTGATATTGATCTAGGCATTGTCAAGCTTCCTGCATACCTTTAAGCTCACTTGCATTAAGGTTTAATATTCGGTTGTTGCCTGAATGCAGTAGAACTATGGAACAGCAACAATTTCCATAGTTGTATTTAAATAAAATGTTGATAAAAATAAATAAAAGTATATTATCATTATTAAGGAATTGCTACGCGATACCCATTTCCAAACACATTAACATCCCAAAGCTTGACCAACAAAACACCAACGCATTTGTAAACCCAAAGTCCAAAAGCCTTCAGAACCCCTTTTCCAAAACCTAATGAAACGCACGGCCTAAATGAGGTTATAAAATATGAATTTTATCACCACCGGGAAAGCGGAAGCTCAGCGGAACTTCTCCCCGGAAGCCCTCAAGGCACCCAGCGCGAACAGTACGACTACGCTGGACGAATGCTACGATGGACACAAAATTAAACCACACATCATCATCTCCCCATGGGAACGGGCCAACGCCAATACCTGCCCCAGTACCAAGCCATCTTGACCGGTGTTCGCGTGCCTGACAGTGGTTGCATAAGTGCGAACCAGCATTTCGCCGGACCCAAACACGGCTGACTGAGTGTTCCCGTCGGGATGGTCGGGCAACACTAGCATGGTCATTCATTGCAGCCAGCTACACACCTCGTTACCGGACAAGGGGGACACTTATTATTGGCAGGATTGTCTATCGGACCACGCTCAATTCACTGTCTAAACAGTTGGAAAACAGGAACCCTTCACCGTTTCCCCACAGTCCTCCTAAACAGTTCTAGCTGTCGGCTAGTAATCCTTTGGCAAGAGTTTATTATTGCTCGCGTACACACATTTTCCGCCTCGGCTCGCGCAAATAAGCCACCCCCTCCAAGCCTTCCCACCAGGCACGGCCGAGCACGTGGGATGAGTTTCAAATTTTGAGGTTTCGTTTATGTTTCTCGCACCTTTTTTCCACTCTTTCCAACCCTTTCCGGTAACCCTGTGTTCGAGTGGGTGGAACGGCTTTGGAGTTCCCCAGATATAAAATCAACAACCCTCTTCAGGCAAAGAGTTCTCTACCGTAGGTTGTATTTTGGTTGAGAGTAGCTAGGAGGTGATTTTCCACCCAACCGCGAAACACCAAACGACCCCCAAAGGCTATTTACTTCGGCCTACCTCCAGACTCCCAGTGCGATGTGGACATGCATCGGAGCACATTTCGGCGCTGGCTAGAATAGTTGGTTGCTTCTGTTTTCTGCTCATCAGTACACCAGAATGCAAGGGCTGCACATGTTCGTTCGTTTCGTTGTAGATACAATGACGACTAAAATATTTGAATTATACAGATTCAGGTGACAGCATAAAGTATATGTCAGTTTCATAGATTCGTGAAAAATCCAAACATGAATAATTTTTGTTCAACATTACTTCACTTTGTAGAAGATAAAATTGGGTTTAAAAATCTAGGACTTACAATCCTTTCTTAGTTTTCTTGAAAAACGGTCCTTCTGTATTATCTTAATTTGACTTCTGAAAAACAATAAAACGAAACACTGTAAAAGCAAATATTCTGTTTGTTACTGTCGCTGTGCATCGATCGAACGTTGCCTGAAATCGGCTTTGAACCATGCCACGTTCAACCTTTGCCCGCTTAACCATTCTCAGCTCCGGCACCAATGTGCGTTCGAGTGCAAACTACATTGTACATAAAAACTGAGCGACGCTGAGCTGGTGCACCCAGCAAGACGTCAGAAGTTTGCCCGTCTCCCTACATTGCCTATTGCAACGGAAAAAGGGTGGCTCACCGCCTCAAATGTGCCCTCCAGTCAGCCTGTCACTTATGCTGACGTCGTACAACAATCTTTCGGTACGGCAAACCACCGAACTAAGGAACTCAAGTACGTGAACATAAGCGAAATCATTGAGGAAAATGGCAAATAATACCGACTTCCACACGGGCCAGCTAGGAGCGAAAGGATAACAGGGACACATACACGCACACACACCCAGTGGTGTGTGCGAAAGCAAAGGATACAAAGTTAACAATTCCACCTTTGATTCGAAACCAATTTCAGTTTTCGGAAGATGTCTGTACGGGACCGTCGGGTTCTTTTCGTTTCGTATTTGCACATTATTTTACAAAAGTTTGGGAAACCATAACTCATGATGCAAGGCAAAACGAGGCAGTAAAATAATGCCGATCACGGCCCAAAACCCCGAGGTTTGTTTTTATTTTCGTTTTCGACAACACACCAACGGCATCTAGCAGTGTGTGTAATCCAATAAAGCGAGTGTATATAAAACAATTCAATCGAAAATATTAAACACCTTCAGGCTGCCGCTTTATCGACCACACGACGTTCCACACGGCTGTGGCCAGGAAGGTAAACAATGTGCGGGAAAAGCGAAAGGAGCGCAACCACACTTAGTTACTTGAGGGTGGGTTGGGAAAGTTTTGAAGATTTTTTTTTTTTATTTTTAAAGAGCAGCAGTTGTGCTTTAGTTGCATTTTTTTTTTTTTTTTTTGGTACGGATTGAGGAGCAATAGTAAATGGGTTAAATAGCTTTTTAACGCCACATTTTTTTTAGCATGATTTTTAAATTATACTTAGGATAAAAATAAACTAAAATGTCCAGACGGAAAAATAAGAACAATAAACACAGCATTTTTAGTTGACAACTCGGAAAATCTGTCGATAAGATCTGTGCAGTTTGGAAAAGACTAGAAGCCTTTCGTCTGTCGTTCGCTTACTTACCTCATTGGTATTCCACCGGTGTCGTTGGGTTGGGAAATGGTCTGCCCGGGGTAAACTCTCCAAATTATCCGGAAGTTTGATCGGTTCACCATCTGAAATGGAAAGCATCCGATAGTAGCCGGATCGGAAAAATAGAGGGAAAAGAATTTAAGATAAAATGCTCTGATTAAGATAGAATTAAAGGGTGCAATTCCCATTTTATTTAAGGGTAATTTAATGTTTGTAAGAAATTGAAGTTTTCTTTCAAATTTTGTGCCGGTTTTAACAATGAAGTATGTTAACAAAATAAAGTATGTTAAGTTAAATCTCATAGAAAAGTCGTGCGCATCGGATGCAATTAATATCCGCGTCGGATACAATTAATAATCAACGTTATCAGGGAGTTACATCAAGTGGAATCACATTCATTTCAATGCAATCCTTCGCAACCTTACAATAATAAAATAATTTGCCTTCAACTTTTATGATACGATCAAATTTCCTGCTCATTCTGACACCTCTCCAGAGCGCAAAATGATGTATCACTTTGAAAGGCCCACCAGCACAGTAAAAACAACAAAACGAACCAAAACGAATGACAACATAACACACAATTTCAAACCATTCGAACGTCCACTGCCAAAACACGTGTCCATGTACATTTTCCCTCCCTAGCCCGCTCATTATACTTCCCGTTGCGTATTCACCTGTCCATTACGGGCACTATTCGCATTGGCACACTTTCACCGCACGCCCAGAACGCGTCACTGATAATGGGGAAGCGATAAAGGGAAATATGTTTCCGGCCCAAAGCCCAACGCGCGTTTGTGCCTCGGCAACCGGGTGAACTATTAGTTTCATGCTCGTTAGAAGCAATCGCTGCTCATTGAAAAGGAAAGGCGCAAACTGAACGGTCTAACCATAGTTTTCCTTCGTTACAGCTACTAAGGCGCACACTGCAAACGCACACAAACGCGGCTTTTCCTAACGAGGCTAATCCTCGGATCGTTAACAAATTTCCTTCCGCTTTACCGTGGTGAAATGTTTCCGGCCGTTTGGGATGGCTTTTCGCTATCGCTACAGACCGATAGAAGCGATACGCTCTAAATGGAAAACAGAAGGAAAGCGTTCGAAATTGAACGCAAAACGAACAACAATCTTAATTCGTTTTATCAATAACATAATTTTATTTTAACACTTCGTTTTCATTTCCTTAAGAAGCATTCGTTTTTTGGGGGGACGAAACTTATTCAAGAAACACCTTGAGTGTGATTGATGTGCTGCTTATAAACGTTCTGCACGTAACCTATTTAAGAAAGTATTGTACAGTATCACGCATCTAATCACCGCATGTCAACCTGTGTCACTGTGTCAACACTCCAGCCCTTCCAGGTGACTTAGGTGAAGCCCAAACCATAATCGACGTCAATCAGACCCGCAATGAAACGGTTTCATAATTGATTATGATGTGAGCTAGTGGAACTCGTTCTAGGTCTGTTAGGTCGTAAAGGGTTTCAAGGTAGAAAGAGGATGCAGAAAGTTGCTATGTTATGAAATTCTCCGTAGATGTAAACCGATACCTATGCAAATGAGTGCAAATAAATGCTTAAGCTAGGTAGGTTTCGACCCACGACACCGGGCCGTGGGCGGCCAGATGGTGTAGGCGACAGCGGCGCCGATCTTCAAACGGCAGGACCGTGGTTCAAATCCCATCCGGACTGTCTCCCAGTAGTGAGGATTGACTAACGAACTACGTGGTATCGGCAATCTAGTAAGCCATTTCGATGGCCGGCATGACCTTAGAGGTCGTTAAGCTAAGAAGAAGGTAGGTTTCGAACGCGGTAAATTTGACGGATGGTGAGACTGTTCGAGGTCAATGATTAATGGCAACTATCATCAACTAACATTCTTCACACGTCAGAATCGGGGTTCAAATATCATTCGGACCGTTACCTCATAGTGAGAACTGACTATCCAACTACGTGGTTATCCGCGATTTTAGTAAACCATTCCAAAGCTGGTGTGGCATAGGAGGTCCTTGAGTCAAAAAGAAGAATAAATGCAACGTTTTTAACATAAAGCATTCGAGCGTTTTTCATACTTCCCCAACGAATAAACTTTCTCAACATTCTTCCACTTGAAGGAATTTAATTGAAAGGATCAATTTCACTGTCTTTTCCAGCACGTGCCAAGACTTACTGAAACGGATTTTGCTACTCCTGCCCCAAAAACTATCCCCTTCTGCTCCTGCTTTTCCTACAAACCGATTTACCAATATTGCCGACAATCACAAACAGTTGTAGTTGATGCTGTAATTGTTGTGACAGACGCCCGAGCGGCGATAAAACTTTGTCGTCGAATAGCTGAACTTGCCAATACTGGCAAACGGATGAAAACACGGAAGCTGCTAAGCTAGTGGACGGATAAACGGACGACGCAAAGCGTTAACTTATCACAAACACTTCCAGGCATACCAGGCATGTAACGATGCTTTCGGGCTGGTAACGGCAAAGAGCAACAACAACAACAAAAATCCTTTACACATTTTTAGTTAAATGAGCACAATTTAAACGACCACAAGAAGCACCGTGAAAACAGCACCGGAAAATGAAAAGAGTTTGTTTGAGAAAAGTTTTTCTACCGCTAGAAAAAAAAAAAACTTAAACCCGACCGATTCTGCTACTGTGGTGGGTGTGACCAGTTTTTAAACTCGCTTTACGAAGGCAATGAACGTTTACAATCTTCCCACTGCCACCACTGTCGGGTCATGTTTGAACAACCTTTGGCACTTCCTTTTTTTCTCGTTCTCTCTTTCCCTCTCGACCTATGTTACCAACCTCCCATGACCAGGTC
Source organism: Anopheles maculipalpis (assembly GCF_943734695.1). Lineage (NCBI taxonomy): Eukaryota > Metazoa > Arthropoda > Insecta > Diptera > Culicidae > Anopheles > Anopheles maculipalpis. The sequence continues at coordinate 77,920,604 of NC_064872.1, forward strand.
CCCCAGGGGCACATTTCATCCGATTGGCCGCGAAACGTTCGCGCAAGCTGAAAGATGACAAATTGATGGTCCCAACGAGAGTCACACTCCGAAGCGAATATGCCACCGGTTTCGAGTGCCATTCAAAAACCCGAGCGAACATACATTTTTAATGCATCGACACCGAGGTGTGGGAACATTAGGTCGTGGTGTGGTTTTAAAATGTCGAAACTTCTGGCAGCGTTGGGACTTTTGCTCGCGGTGGCTAGCTGAGCAGAGTGTCGTTCTGGGGGTTTTCTTTCTTGTTTCTTCGCCTGTCTAACTCTTAGTCGATGAAAAAGGGTTAAGATGGTGACTTAATCCCGTGCTACTTGCTGAGGTTTTTTTCTGTTTTTACCCCTTTAACTGAATAACTGTCTTTTAATCTTCAACTTGTCCATCTGGTGGCTCATCTGTTGTACTGCAGACACAAGTGGTAGAGTTTCGAAGAACTGGAGCTCGCTTTTGTTGCTTCCTTAGCCTTGTCCTTCGTGTCGAGCAGTGTCGATATCTTTTGCCTAAAGAAAACGAAAATCCTTCTCCACTCTCCGACAAAACAGGTGCAAACAAAGTACACGTCAAGCAAAACATTACAAATTAGCCAGAAAACCTTATTATTATTTCATAATGAGCGGAGCACAATAGCAGTCACTACCAAAAAAAGCGGAACTAAAAATGAAACAAAAAACCAAACCACGGAGTGTTGATTTTCGCGTGCTAAATTCTTGGCCGGTGTAAAATTTTCTTTCCACACTTCGTGTCACACTATTAAGGGTTTTTCCTTTTTTTGCCGAGTTTACTTTTGTTACCTTTTTCTGAAAAAAAGCACCGAGATGCTTTGTTTTCTTTTTGGTGTGATCTTCCTCTTTTTTCTTTCTTGATTTTGCAACCCCTTGCTGGCGATGGTGGCACAGTAACGAACCGTATCCATAACCGGAGCGAATTAAAAACGACAAATGAAATGGTTTGCCTCCTATTAGCGCGAGAGCATGTTTACACAACATTAGCACCCGAAACCGCCACCGGAAAAGGTGGCCCGGGCGACCGGTGCTGGTCGATGGCGAAGATAGTACAACCTCCTCTTCCCTCGAAGCAGACCACTTTCGAGAGACCAGTTTAGTTAAGGCGTGAAATATGGCGGCTACTTTCGGTCACGAAACGGCACCGAACTCGATCGTGTTGGTCATTTGCATTGTGTGTGCGATTTTTGGTTTTTTCTTTGCTGAAAGTCATTTCTGTATTTGAAGAATCATTTGACAATTTTTCTATGATTTATAGTAATTATTGTATGTGATTTTCTCGATAGTTACTATGCTCTTAATTAAGTACTTTTGCGACATGAATTTAAAATACATTTATGAATGTGTGTCGTGTTAAAATGTATAACTAAAAATATCTTATAGGATCACTAAGTACCTGAGAAAGCGAACATATACAAATCGTCCCCTTCTCATTAGCATCCATCGTCCAACAAAACAGTATTTATCGCCCCGAATTAGGACCGCTTTATATTTTCTTATTAAATGCAAGCCTCCAGAACAACGCGACCACTTCCCGCACTGGGAGCCGATTCCTTTACACATAATGGGCCAACAAGTTCGCAACATATGAGTGCTGCTCCCAGCATACGTGTAAAGCTTATGCACGATCCTGGCAACCAACTTCCAGTACGAAGCCAAGATAAAGCAACAGCAAAAACAAAACGACACACCAACTGCACAACGATTGCATCCGGCACCCCGTACACCAACGCCAAGCGAAGGGACCAAAGTACGGAAGCATAAATTCCACCCACTCGGCTGTGGCTTACGAGTGCCAACCATATGGCTTACAATGGGAATGGGCGCGTACGAAACAGCAGTTTCCAGTACGAAAGACAACATTCGCGAATACTGGAGAGAACAAAAAAGACCGTTTTTTTTCGACATCACTGTTTCTATTTCTTCTATTTAGCTTTATGAAGCTTCACACGGATGTACTTTGGTAGAAAGTCTCTCGTTTAAAGGCAGACTTTATTGCAAACAAAACGCTTTAATGTCAAACGAATGCATGTGTTTGGGTGAAGTTCGTGTCGCAATTTGTATGGCGGCATGCAGCTTTATTCCCAGTGGAAAAGCATATGGTAAGAGAACGTTACTTCTATGCTCATACAGTGCACGTAACCGTTGAGTGTAACAATCTAAGGTTTCTGTGGAGGGCAATTTTTTTTTTTTTTTGAACTTTCTAAGCGGTAAAAACTCGATGTGCAACATATGGATATACACAGAAATTTTGCCCAAAGCACACACAAAGGCAAATTTGAATGAGGAATATTTTGATAAAAATAAGGTTAATCAAAAAGATTTCACTAGTTCCCTAGTTCACTAGCTCTTCATCGCATGAAAAAAGGACCCTTAAGTATGATTAAAGTAAAATCTTAAACACTTTCAAACTCGCATTCCACCTTCGTTTACCAATACCGACCATTGCTACATATGCAATCGAACCAAAAGCCTCAAGCAGCGACTGCAAGGACTTAGCATGTCGCACTGCATGGGAACGACCCTCGCACTTTATACATTTCCGAGCAGTAACAGAACGTCCTCACAGCACACGCTCTCACACATCGCGTACGGTGTCAGTGTTGGCGGGAATTTGTAGATTGGTTTCGGAACCCATCCGTTTGCCAGACTCGAGACTGCCGCTTGCCTGAGGGGAAATACCGAAACAATGTAACACACGAGCCTCACACGACTCTGAGGGGTTCAAAAAAAGGGGTTGAACAGACGGGGTACCAGAATTTACTAGTTCTAATTCCCATAATCGTAAAATATACACACTTGAGCGGAATAAATAATACCATCAGTGAGAGCGAGTGAAAGAGAGCAAGCACGAGAGTCAGTTGATCCTGTCAACGAGCCTACCGAACTAACAAATCGCCGTTACGAAATCAAACGCGATTTTCTCTCCTTGCTCTTAGGGCAGCGAGACACACTTGGAGCGAAATTATTATTCGATCCATTATTCGAACCAGCTTTCTAATAAGGGGCTGACCATACGAATGAAGCGGCCAAAACCAAACGGCATGCACACTCCGAATGTCTGATGCGCGGAAACTCGTGCCGGATCCGGCGACACGGATGGCATTAGACTTGTAAATCTCTCACGCGCCGCTACAAAAGTCGTCGATTTACAGGCTTTGCTGGAGCTGCTTTCTGTGTTCCACTTTTTCCTCAGGAAAATGGGTAAATTAAATCCGAACACTCGAAGACCTTGTACGAAAAATCTTTGGCTGATTGAACGAACCAACTAACCCTGGCCCGAAATGTGTCAGAGGGTTGCAATGAATTCTAAATTGAAACTAACTTACAACACAATTACAGCACTCATTCGCCATTCGAAAGGCCGGTAAGGAAAAGGTTCATTCGACTTTGACGATACGATCGCATACGCTGAATGCGAAAGCAGAATGAATGAAGATTGATTGAAAAAATGGTGTCCCTTTTTGCAGCCTTTTGCTGGTTTTGTGCAAGGCCTAACAACACCCGCAAGAGGAGGAAAACGGGCGGTTGATGATGTGCGATATGAATTCGGTCGTCGTACGTGCAAGTTGGGACGCTCATAACAAACAACGCACTGCTAGTTTACGAAGGAATCGTGACACGACTGACGGGTTGGGTACTAGTTTCCGGAGTGAACAGTAGCGTTTAATCCAAGCCAAGATTACGTACTCCAACCTCGATGCGGGAACTCATCCGGTAAATGGATGCTCGAAAACTGGGCTGAAATAAAATCTTAAACCATACTTGGACAGTGGATGAGTTTCGTTTTGGCACGGAATTCAAATTGGTTACCCAACGTATGGTGACGGCTCTTTTGACTCTATAAAATTAGCTACTGATAGGCTACCTCCGTCCCAAAGCCATCATCCGACATTATCCATTTCGCGGACATATGCATTATCCTGATGAAGCAGTGCTTCAAATCCACCACAAACCAACCCACCGGACCATCGAAAACAAGCAAGAAAAGTTTGAAATTATTTCTAGTACATGAAAACAAGCGATAAAATGGAATTTTACGGTTGGTCTGCCTCACATAGTCTCACTCTCGCGCTTTCCGTAGTCCTCGGCAAATGTTTTGCCACCACAATTAGCGAGTTTTTATTGACAGTCAAAGTACAGCCTTTTACTGCTAGACGACCGGTCCGGCCATATTCTGGGTGTTCATATTTCTTCCCCCATTTAGCGGAGGAATTCGTCCAGTGCTTTTGGTTTGGCATTTATTACGACCCACATTTTGCATGCCACAGATATGACGCGGGCGTTTATGGATCGTTTAAAACTTATGTTGCCCCGGTATGGGCATGGCCGGTGGGAAGGGGGCACAGAAACAGATAAATGAAGAATAAAATGGGATAGCAACATGAACAGTAAACATGATCATAAAACACCAAACGGTTGGAAAGTGCCTGGAATAGCACTGGCAGCATGGCAGCGCGCTGATTGTAGTAGTTCAAGTTTTATTTGTTTTTCTTCTGCACGCGTATCGTAACCTTCTACCGATTTTGCGTGTCTTTTGTTTATGTTTGTTTTGTTGTTATATTAATTTATTATATTGGTATTTGTTTAATCTTGCTTGCTCATTTCATTTTTCCTTATTTCTTCTTTATGTGCTTTTTCTGCTTTTGAAATGTAAATATTTAGATTAAAAAGTTAAAAATTTCAGAAACTTTACTGAAATCGTTATTTGTTTTGCTATATATTTTGTCAATAAGTTTAAAGCTTAAAATAGATTCCATTTTGATTGTAGATTTTAAAGTCAATTATATTAAGCATATTTTGTTTAAATTTGTCTTTAATTTTTCAGAATAATGTCCTTTTTTCCAGAGCTTTGTTTGTTACTTCGTATGTTATTTTCAAATTTTTTTATTACTATTACTTCTCTGTTGTTTGTTGATAGTTTTCTATTTCATATCTTTCTACGTGTATGTTTTTATTATGTTTTTAGTGTTGTTAGACAGAAAATTTACTTATTTCTTACTTATTTCTATACAAGATCCATTTTCATTTTCAATTGACCCCCTACATTTTTTTTATTATTCTTTTGCTTACGTTTCCCTATTGCACTGCTTTTGTACTCGCTTGTTTCAGCCTGTACAAGTCTTGATAGTCATTTTTTAATGTTCTCAAACTTCAATAAAAGACAAAACTATTAAAAAATCAACATATTGCCTCACAAACTATACTTCATCCAGCATTCAACAAGTACACCATTAGAGAAGACAATGAAATGATTGTTAAAATTCAGCAAACAGTTACAAAACCATCGTTTTGTAAAAAAAATCTACCCTTAAACTCAACTGCCTATTAAAATTAAAGAGAACACACAAAAAACCACCAATAAGGAAGTACAAATCTCGATTGTCAAATCTAGCGCGTGCTAACCTACTATGCCTCCGCTAAACTCTCCTCTAACAAGGTACACGAAAAACGTGTTAAAAACTAATAAGACACATTTAATCCACCACAAAAGCAAGAACAAAAACTCCCCTCATGCCTCAACCCTGCACCAATTCGTGCCTGCCAGATTAATGGCTTTCGATTGTGAACTTTTTACGACTTGATTCTAATTTTATTGCCCGAAATTATGGTTGCCCTACCACCCGGGTTTGCTGCCGGGTGTGCACTTTCCTTTCGGCTCCACTCAGTTCAGCAGTACATCATCCAAGCAAACATAAGTATGGTTTCGGGATTTTAGTTTTGCAGTGGCACGGCAACAAATCAGCTAACAATTCAAGACGCGTGATTTGCAGGGTGTAAAAATGTGTGTCATGTTGCTGTTTCTATATTCGCCCCCTACATCAATTCCTACATGCGTCGCTTCAACATTCATTGACACTCAGAACCGATTTTCCCACCCAAAGTATCACTCAATCCTCCTGAACCGCTGAATGAAACATAAAGCAAGGAAGCTTAAGCAGATTTGGAGAGCGGCGAATGATTAAAAGCGCTAGACAAGCCTCGTAACGACAAATCGGAAAATCGTGACCGGGAGCATTAAATTTATTAATTTTCATCCTTGTTGGATGAGTCCTTCCCTAGCTGAATTATGCTCCATTCGGTTGGGGTTGACTTTAGAGATCCTTTTTCTTTGTATCCGATCCGGTTTGCCCGATGCGTGGTTGAATGGTTGGGAGCCGTTTGTCAAACCGATGGCGTCATTAAGTTGTTTTCCGTCGTAGCACCAGCAACCATTTGCAGCGCACAACGCGTGCTTGTCTCTCACGGTCACACCGTAATCGTCGAGCCAAACGATGAATTGGCCCAATCCGGCCGTGTGCGTGAAGCGCTTCCAATTTTTACATTTATTGCCCTCACTGTAGTTGCATGCAGAAGAAGGAACGTAAATCTCACCACACGATGAGTGATTGACTTAAGAGCCAAGGTCTTTGGGAGCAACGGATCCATCACCATTTTTTTTTTGTTTTGTTTTTGTTAAGTGCCTCACGTGCCTATCTTAAAGACTCGCTAGTTACTTCAACGCTCCAGCGAAAGCTTATCCAACGCACACGACCTGAAGGGAAACGAAAAGGTACTAAAATAGTGCGAACTACAGATAGGAGGGTTTTTCCCGTTGAGTAGGCATCATTAATTAAGGTCATTTAGAGTGCAGAGAAAAAAAAAACACCTCTAATAGAACCCTCGAGTATCTGATTTCTTCGTCCAGAATAGTAGCTGGACCGCTTCGAGACAGTTTTCTTGTGAATGGGTGGGAAATAAAATCGCCCCATCGGACACCCAACAGGCCTGTTTTCTCTACCACCAAGAGAAAGACAGAGAGGCTTTTCATTTGGAAAATAAAAGAAGCTAAAACTAAAAATGGACCCACATACACTATACACGTACATATAAAAACAGAGGACAGCCCTGTTCTACCGTTGTGCACCACATGCTTTCTCCTGCTCGATGGTTTCATTCCACCCGTTAAAGCACCACGGTCAACTATAACAGATTACTGTTCTGCATGTAAGAAATGCCATAATTTATAGGCGATGATTTATGCCACTCGCGGTCGTAAATCCGACTTTTCGCCCTTCATCCGATACTCCACATCCCCCAAAGCCGAATGAAACGAGCGCCACCGAAAAGAGCTCGCGTAAAATTAGGAAGCGCCTTTACGAGCGGTCTCGCCTCGCTTCCCTCCACCGTGCGTCCGGTTTTGTTCCGGTACGCCGTACTCACGACGCACTGTTTGTGAAGTAGCGACGGGTCCAAGGGTCGTAAAATTGTGGGCATTGGTACCGAAAATAAACCCAGCGGAAGGTCAATTTTGTACCGACTTTTAATTGATAAGACATCGTAAAATAATTGAATTAGAGCACGAGCGGTAACGATGGGTAGCGCAGAGGGAGTGATATGGATCAATCACGCAACGAGAGAGGAAAAAGTCTGTTAAGATTTGATTGCACTTTTTAAATTGATTTGAATAATCAGTTAGATTTGTTTTGAAGAAAGTCTTACATTTGTTGAATTTTTAGTGTGGTTAAAAAGATTCCAATTCAATTTTTTTTAGAGAGATTTTGTTTTTATAAGATAAATAATAAAACTTTACGTCGATTCCATACATATTTTCCACTTTCTTCCTGTTGCATTACATTATTTACAGGAAAGACATTTGCTCCATTTCTAGATGGATCTATTAGCTGTGAAATAAGTTTTACAGGTGGAACTTTGGGGTGATCCGATCGTCAGTCAGCAGTGGCGCCTTTACGCACTCGACAGGACAAGAACCTATCATTTGATGGCCGGCGTGACCTAGAAGGTCGGGTCGAAAACCCTTCTACAAGGGCAACCTTCATATCTTAAAGGTAAGATACGAATACACATCTGTTGTTTAGGTTGCGTGCGCGCACTTTTATTCTTTGTTGCCGACTCACTTCTAGCCAAAGTGAGTCGGCAGAAAGAAGCTCGCGTTTCTTTCGCCTGACAGATCAGCGCTGCCAACCAAGCAGACGATTATCCGTCACATATTGACAGGCAGGGCTATCCGACATCACACAATCTACTAGAGTCAAATCCAACAGAGGCTTCCATTTTCAGGTAATGCTACAATGCCTGACGTTTTTTAACCTGACATCTCTACTTTATGAGCTATTGAAATCATTCCATGCTCTTATGTGTACACTTCGTATGAGTGTACACACAAGACCACACTTTTCCCTGTTGCTTTCAAACTTTAAATTCATGACGCTGACAATGTGCTACAGCAAAACTTCACGAAAAGCAAACCCACCGGAAAATAAACTGTTTGCTCTTCACCCATCATTAGCAACCAATCATTAGCACCCCGTAACCGGCCACATTCCAATAATCACTTCCACCAGCTCACTATTCTATCATTTCCATCGTCTTTACATCGAAACTGAACCGCAAATCTGAACCGATCGGACCGAAAACATGACGCCATGCGTTTTCATGCATGCAGGGCCACTTCATCAAGTCGGGGCTACTAATTTTCCCTAACCAAACAAAGAAAAGCTACCAACGGCCAACCCCGCTAGCCTACCCGCAGCCATTGGCTTTCGATCTTGATCACCGCCTCTCCGTTGGTGCACTGTTTGGTGTTTGGTGTTTCGTGCTGCCACCGAAACAAGGGAGAATCGTCCCGTCCCAATGCCGTGCCGTACGAGCATTTGCACTCCGGCAGTCTTCGGGGGCAACTGGCAGGCAGGTTGAATCTGCCAGGCTTTAAAACTTGCATGCTAAAATTCTATAATAAACAATTTTAATTTGTATACATTATCATATTCAAATAAAAATGCTATTAACTTCCCGGGTTTGGCCGTGGGGCCGTACTTTGTTTCCCCCGCTCACGCTGGCAGTTCGTGTTCGTGTGAGGCTCCTTCCAGAGTTTTTTTTTCTTCTGGTTTTTCCTCTCGCTTTCTCTCTCGCTCGCTCGCACATGCACTCCCCGGGGAGAGCTTGTTGAAATGGTGGGTGAAATTTAAGTTCATCTTCTGCAAAACGTATTCGAGGTTGCAAAAGTTGTGGATAGTTCTCATCGTATTCGCATGACCACGGCAAGAAAAATAAACTGAGTAAAAAACTCCTTTTTAATGATAAAAGTTGAATTTGCCATTATTTCTATTCGAAAATGTTGTGTTGTTTTTGGCAAGTTGGAAAGCAAATGTAAGCACGTTTTATCCATGATCAGTTGAAAATGTGCTGAAGGTTTGCTTCACAGGTACCAAATCAACTACTGAAAGTAACTTTTTTTCTGCCACTCGGTAGCCATTTTTTCTCATAACCAACACCCACGCAAGGGTGACGATTGGGGAAGTTATGTGGAAGTTGATGGCTATAGTTTTGCACTTCCGGTTTTGTCATTCAAATGGTTTCCCTAGGTCGCGGCAGGAAAAAAAATTAAAATAATAAAAAAACACCTCTGTTGCGCAAGGACGTAGGACCTTTCAAAGCCGTCGCTTTGACACGGCGTAATTGATGGTAGTTTAATGCTAATTAAGTTATCAGCGCATGCCACCACTTGGCCGGTGGCAAATTTTTAACACTTTTTATTTCAACGCCCGTCCCCCGACGAGTGCCAGAGTTTGGTGCGTGTACAGTGACTTAGTGGGATGGGTATGGACCATCGATTTTTTATTTTTTTGTACTAAATTTCCATCACCTTTCTGCTGTCCCGTGTTGCGCCTAATGTGTGTCACGCTCGTCTATTGATATGTGTATTCATTTCCACGAGGCAAAACACCATGCCATTTCTCGGTTTACATAAATTTAATTCCCATTCCGACTTTAATTGGCCAGTGTGTGTGTGCTTTGGCAAAGGTAATGATTTGATTTGTTTTTATAATAAATTCAACAATTAATCCACCGATCGTTTATAACAATTTAAATTCCGCCAATAATTTATACAATTTTGTTTCTATCACACAAAACGGACCCGATGGGAACGAAACGTAAATTAAAAAAACGGACTGGAAAATGACTCTAAAGCGCACTTTGTACGGTTTGTTTCCAGTCGGTCCATCACTTATTATTCGGCTCACGGGATAAATCTGACGAAATGGTGAGCAGGAAGTCCATTAACACACATTTTCCTTCTGTTTATGTTTTCCTTTTCCCTGCTTTTGCACTTCAAATTGGCCGCCGCTCGTGCTTGCACTTTGTTAATTGAATATTTTTAGGATGAATACTTTAATTTAACGAAACATGGGATTGTTTTTCGATTCATTTTTTTCCAACGCTTTAGCGAGGACATATGCAGCTGCTCAACAGGATGCATTTAGTGTGGAAAAATTGGTTCCGTTTTCGCTGTGGACTTCGCCGGGGCGGGCTTGGGTATTATTCAATATCAATTTATCCCCATTTTCCAATTTATTCATGACCATTTTTAAAGCTATCGCGATGTTATTCTTCTTGGTTTCCCTACCCCATCTTTACTTTGGTCCTTTTCATACAGCACACTTTTCGCCATTTTATGCTCACCGTACAACCATTTTGCACATTATTTTCCTGTTGGCATCCAGCATCAGCCATCTATTCCGGTACTGTTCTGAACAATTTATCCTCTCATGGCTGGCATGTCGCGAACGTGCATATTAATGCTACTTTAATATGAAATTATACGGCCACCGTATCATTTACTTTAATTACAGAATAATTAAATTGTGGCCAAAACGGGTGCTTATTACTCGCGCCTGACATGCAGGGCTTTCGGCTCCCGAGCCGAAACTTGTGCACAACAACAAAAAAACAACAACAATCGTTCCACAGCCAAACCTGGTTTGGTGTTCGTTTCACGTACCATACGGTACGCAAACCATCAACAACAGCACGAATGCGAACGCGCTTTTGTTGCATCCGGAAGCGGACACAAATTTGAGGTACCAACGGAATCAAAAACACGACCGAAAAAAAAATAATGACTGCAAGAAACATGCTGTTGCAAGGGTGGGAAAATGGGGATTTGCATTCGTTCGGAAAATTCGCGCGGAAATGCAAACGCCGGGACCGGGCCAAGGATCGAGATTCAGAGATAAGTGTTAACTGTTCCGCGTGTCCGCTGTTAACGCACAGTAATGGGTGACGGGAGGTGAAAGAAGCAGGAGGGGAGAGGTGGTAGGCTTTTGGAGGCTCATTTTGGGCTAGCCTTATGGCTGGATGAGATTTTCAATTTAAATTTATGAATTGTTTTAATAAGCCACAGCGAACGGAATGTTTGGGATTTCGGGCTGCTCTGGAGTAAACAGCGTTTGTGTGGCACTCTGTTGGTGAGAGTTATTTCAATGTATAACTTGTACAATTTAAACACAAAACAAATTTACAAAAATTGGTAAAACGAACGATCGTTTCAATATAAAAGATATATTCGAAACAATTCCAAAAATAAAAAGACCTTCTTCTGAATCGTATTGATTTGCTTTGCGTTGAATTTCAATTCATTGCATCCATTGCCAAGACTCAAACACAAAAGAACGAGCTACACAATCAGAAGAAAAACTATGAAAGTGATGGATCAGAGAAGGAATAGCTAGAAGGTCAGGTTGAACAAAAAAGGTTGAATTTAAGGATGAAATATAGGATTAGGAATTTTTTTTGCGATGTGAACAAGTGCTCTATTGTTTTATTCGTGATGATGTGTACTCTCAAAGTGACATCAAATCACACATTCAAGCGTTGAAGAATATTTTAAATAATATGGATATTGCTTCACAAAACAGACCATTAGCTTGCCGTCTATAAGATTAGCCTTAATATGAGTAGCTAAAGACACTTGTAAAAACATCTTTCTGGAGGAAACTTCCCTTTAATATTACTTCATCGAGCTACAGATGTTTTGGGGGAAAATCTTAATCAGAAAACTATATTCTATTCACTTCAGACACAGGGACAATTAATTGTAGAAAGTCAGATAAACCTTTGCAAATGCAAAAAATTGCGACAGCCATGTGTAAGGTCTTAACTAACGGCCTCAAGACTTCTTGGGAAAAGGTGACAGTATTGTTGTAGTATGGATGATAAATGTAGGATCCTAGCATATTATAACCTTTCTCAAACCACTTCATACCGAACGTACCAAAACTCAAAATTCGGAAAAAACATCAAAACATTCGCAATACACATGAGAAGTTCAACAGGAGAACTGGTAGACTGTACCAAAGGAAAGCTAATGCTCCATTTCCTGGCCTATCGATCATCAATTTTCCCCTAAAAGAAAACTAAATTTAGTAGCCTTCTTCAACCTCCAACAATCCTCCCTAGACCGAACATTTCATGGGTACCAATTTTTGAAGGAAATGCTCGTCGTTCCAGGTTCGGGTAAGGAAATGTACGCTTAACTGTTATTTATTTATACCGAAATGTAAACACAAGCTCAAATTTTCCGGTGGAACAACACAAAAACCCTACACCATTCCTACTAGCAATGACTCGTAAACCCGTCTCCAAGCAGACGAATCACACAGACGACTCGGTTCGGGGGATTCACCTTTCGACTAAATAATTCAAATTTGATTATGGTCATAATTACGGCGCTGGAATGGGTAAATGGTGGAGGAATGCAGATTGCTGCCGGGAGGAGAAAGGAAACACCACCCCCCCAAACATAAGCTGTTGCGGGTCGATTCTAGCAAGAATGGAACCGATTTGCTTGACGCCGAATTGAAGTTGCCTTCAGCCCGTTTCCTTTCTACAATTTTTTATTTCTTTAGGTTTTGTTCCTTGAGGCTTGTTGGATAATTGAATTTAAATCGTTTACCAAGCAAAACGCCCGATGGCCGCCCGACGATAAACGACGGTTTGCATTTTTCACAACCGAACCGAGATGCACTTGATAAATCACATCCACCGTAAAAGGACGACGTCCAACACGTTGCTGACAGGAACGGAGCAAGGTATGAGCCGCCAGAGGCGGAGGATGAAAAATGGTGTGCAATTTATTTTATTTCGGGCGAGCTTCCACTTGCGCAACATTGACCGGATGGAATGGGCTTTTTGACAATTGGCAGCATGTCGTTGACAGTTTGAAATCACGGCAAATGATAAACAACACACCTGCCGAACCCGCGTGTGACAAGGGCATTGGAGCGGCTCGATGATAAGGGTATTTGATCGATTAGAGGTTGACAACGGCAAGCAGCACAGGCAAACTTCTTGTCCTGTTGAGTTAAACGATCATTTGTATCATAATATTTCGTTGTTTTCTTCAGGTAGAAACTACACCAGTGTGAAGAGCAATCAATTATTGGCGATAGACGATTTGCAAAATAAAAAAAAATCCACCCACTACATAGGCTGTGTGTACAATTTAATATGCCAAATTTTAAGTGGCTCCAAAAGGTGTCTTAAATGCTACATTAATTTCTCATATAAGACCCACATGCATTGCATAAATTTGCAATAAATTACCCAAACTAACCTTTCCAGAACGGCTCCTTCGAAAAATATGCTCAGGAGCCCTCCCTCCTCGCACTCAACTAAATGCAAACCCCGAAAAGCCTTGCCAATCGATTCTCGCTTCATCTGACAACGTCCACCGACCGTGTACCGTACGACGTCACCCCGGACAGAGACGATGTGTGAAAAATATTTTAAACGTGCACTCAAATTATAGAAAATAAATCATAAGCCTTTCACCCCCCCAAAAACCCGATCTGTGCCGGACAGGGTTTGGGTGTACCGTTTTTGCTAAGCCGTTTTTTTCCACCCCCAAAAGCCTAACACTCAACGGCAAAACGGTGCATTCTAAGCACTCATCGTGCGAGAAGGATTCTAATGTCGAAATCAACAAAAGTGGTCCTCCGAAAGAAGAGTGTCGAGCCGGGCTTTACGGGTCGATTGCATTCGTTCCCGTTTCCTGATGCACTTTCCGCGCGGTTTGAGATTATTTTTCGGCCTGTATTCGATCGATGGATGTCTGCACCTGATAGGGGAAAATGTTCTTCTATCACCACCCACTTTACCACGCTCACGCACGTCACGCATCACGCCCTCCGGGTGTATGAAAAATTGTCTAAAAATATGTATTTTGTCTAAAGGAAAAGCATACGCGCGCGCGTCAGTCAATCGTCAATCGATTTGTCTAGTTTAGCCTTTCTGCACCGGTTGAGGTCCTATTATTCGCATCCCTGGAGGTATTCACGCACCTTCGCACAATGTGCCGTGACCCAGAGCGAATGACCATTGCAATTCCGCGATGAAATATAGTGGAGTGAGCAGAAGAAGCAAAAAAAAATAGACAAACATTTCAACTCACTGTTTCATTGCGTTTGACAAGTTTGAAGAAATTGCCATGTTCTTTTCCGTTCCGTTTGGATCGTTTTATTTATAGCTTGGCATACAAATCATCCTTTCAAACTTTCATTTCTATTCCTTATTCACTCCAGGTCCTGGTCGTGATTGGATGTGCAGGGAAAGAATTGCTCCATAGCTCGATAACAGTCCTCAATTCTTTTTGAAATATTTTTTCTGTGATTTATGAACTTTCTTTGCTAGTCAAAATATTTCTATTTATTATCCACGCACTGACTTCGGTGAATTTATAACCAGCAATAATTTCCAGTTAATGAATAATTTCTAGTTATAACGCAATTTTTCGTCTGCTTAGAGAGCCTCTTCTTGGCTGACAGAACCAAGCAACGAAACGCATTAAATTCCAGTTCATATTTTATGTACAAAGCTGCCGGAAACAATGCGCCATACAGTCAAACATATTAATAATTATTGGTGGAACGGTAGTATATCTAATTCACAATAAAACTGTTTCGCATCAGATGGCTATGCCTGGAATAATGATCCTTGCAATGACTCTAGCATTAATGTATCAATTTCCAAATCAACACACCTACAATCGTATTCATGCATAGCAATGGGACGGCTAACCAAGTTGTATGCAAAAATTTGTGGTACATATTCACGCGATATGGTTTATGTTATCATCACGCAGCCCGGCAGCAAACCCTCGACGATCGCGTTGTGTGATCGAAGTTACTGCATCAACGCATAAACATCCGAAAAACGAAAGTTTCATTACAATTCAATCGAATCGAAAGGTACAGCGGTAAACCAGCCGTGGCCAGGGTACACCTTCTTTATTAGTGCGAGTGTCATTAATGGTGACGTTTTGTGCACAACCTTTGATGGCCGGTTCAAAACTCCTAGGTTTTTTGTTATGCTTCCCTTTCGAAAGGGATACGTACATAAAGTAACATAATAAAAATCTAATGCCGAACGATCATGAGCATAAAACTAGAACCTTAGACGAATGTGTTATTCATGCCAATCATCTATATGCCATTAATAGGAAAAAACAAACGGGCGAGAAAACCGCAATCGTTTCGAAGAGTGAAAGTGGAAATAAAACGAGTGACAGCGATTCACAAATCACACCCACCATCATCGCCTTTCCCTTTTATGATTGTCGGTAGCCGGTAATTTAAAGGCAAAAAAAAACACAATGATCCATAAAAAAGAAACCCCTAACGATTATGGCCCAGTGAGAGCGTATGATTTTCTCTCACCTTCGTTTTACTTCTTCGGTGCAAGAATTCAGTTCATCCACGCGACTGCAACTGCCCGCACTCTACGGTTTGTCCTTTCTTTCGAATGGTTTATATGCTCGTTTTTTGTTCTGGGAGTTTAATTTTTGCACCCGACCACCAAAGGAACACTGTCCGATGACAGTTTCAATTATCTGAACAATTAATTTGCTGTCGTAAACATAAAAAAGAAATTATGTTTATTTTATGCTACGGTAATGTAGTGTACCTTTCTTTACGTTTCATTACTTGCTCCGCTTTCAAAGCGTAGGGTACAGGGAGAAAGGAAGGAGGACGGGAAATAACTCGGTTGGTATTGCTACTATCGCACAGGAGTGAGTCTTTAACGAAGTACCACGCTTTATAGGTTTATATGATAGTTAAACCAAATGAGCCTTAAATTAATTTGATGATCAAGTTGAACAATCGGTATGAAACATATTTCTTTAGCAAATACAGGCTTTTATGGCATGTACATGCGAACAGCATTTTCTGTTTCGATAAGATCGGCTTTCGTGTGATTGTGGCTTTCATTTCAAACCGTTCGTTCTATTTTGACAGTTCCATTAAGTCTGATAAATTGCTTCCACAAAAACGATCAGCTAAGCTTAATCGGTGATTGACAAAAAGGTGAACGGTGAGTCTAGAGTAATTTACTGATGGGTGATAGTTTTTAGTAAGGACGTCAACGCAATGCGCACCTCAACAGGCTCAAACAAAAAGAACGCTGCACGATTCTTCTTCTTCTCCTTGGCTTAACGAACTTGTAAGACTCGCCGGTCATCGAATGTCTTACTAGACTACTAGAAGATTCCACGAAGTTGAAAAGTTAGTCCTCACTATCCTGCACGAATACACGAAAACCACTACAGCAACAAACAGTCAACAAATATTAAAAAAATGATGTTGCAAGTTGCAAAACGAGCTGTAAAATGCTGAATTCTTATAATAAGAAACAAACGAATTTATCACATTATAACAAGATGATCAACAAGACCTACTCCTACATGACGACCATAATCAAATTCAAGCCATAGTGTAAGATTAGTGTGCCCATTGTAGGTTAAGCATGCTAGCAACGAATTCCCAGCTAAGAAATATGAATAAAATTATATCGAATGCAGATAAAACATGTTTTCCCGTACGTAACAACAATCACACAGCAACAATTAATCATCGTTGCTGCTGACGGAAGCTTGCTCAAAAGCCTGTTGTCCTCGTTGGAAAAGAAAACACTACACAAACTACAAGAAACATGGAACATGTTCAACAATCTTCAAATCAACTATTTCTAGCCGATCCATCCATCAGTGTTATCCATCCATCAGTGCCGGTAGAAAGTGTTGTTCGAAACCCGGGAAAGCATAATCACTCACCATTTCATCATTAGCGAGCCGTAAACTCCTTCTGGCCAGGTACAACGAACAGTTGCGAAACATGTTTTCACCAACTGTTAATTTATTGGTGCCAAATACAAGACACCTTTTGCATGACTTCTCAAAACCTAACTCTATCCGTAAGCAAACAGTAGTGACCGTCTTAGTAGCGTCCTTCAACCATAGCAAAACAACACCCAACTCAACACGGGTGTGTAATCAAATGCAAGGATCTATAATTTATTTCTTCCCAAATATGCTATCCCCACCGGAAACTCCCTTTGGGCCACGATTAGTGCTTCTTCTTCGGGAAAGCCAAAAACACACAAAATGGTCTTTCTTCTATCATGTTTGTTTAAGGTCTTTTGCTACCTTTTTTTGTTTTTGTTTCCTGCCTACCAACAAAAAAACACTCGCCAGTGAAAGATTTTTGGCGGTCCCCTTCCATTAGCTTTCGGTGGATATTTGCCATAATTTGCCACCACCGACTTCCTTGCGGAAGTTTGACCAACCCATCCAAACTGGCCTCTTCCGGGCAAACCTCCCCGAAACTGGTTTCTAATGATATCTATTTAACATAATGTTTAGAAACGTTTTATTCATGAACCGCGTTTTGGGGGTCTACCGGTTGAAATTTTGGCGTCTCACGGGCTCAGGTTCCCTGGGTTTCCTTGCTCACTGCCGGGATCCTTTGTCCATAGAGTATTCGGTAGTAGTTTTTTGTGCTGTTGTTTTTTTCTTTAACACCGAAATGACCACTACATTTTTTATTCCGTTCGGCCTACCCTGACAAATCGCAACCACTTTCCGTGTACTGGTTGCTTCGTTTTACTCTTTGCGCCACCGCCACCGACACTACTGGTGAAATGCAATTATTCTGCAATTTGACAGACCTGTCCCAGTGAGCGCGAAATGCTTTTCTAAGGACGTTGGTTTCATTGAAGGAAACGGAGCAAAGTAAAGTTGTGAAAAAAAGACACACAATAGCAACCGAAAATGTAGCTCGCGTTCAACTCTCTCTCTCTATACATCACACCCGAAAAACTGAAAACGTTTAAAAAACGCGAATCGAGAATTTCAATTTTGGGCTTCCGTGCTTCCGGCCTTCGAATTCACTTATTTGACCACCGTAACTTCCCTAAAACGAGACCATAAATTTCTTAACTTTAGTTGTGAGCTCTCTCCTGCCGTCCTGTGCCATCGATATGCATCCTCTACTGTTTTGTTGTATTTTTTTTTTGGGTCTTTTTTGTTTGCTTCATTTTCTTAGCCCTTTTGATTTTCTCGCGATTCGTGATATTTACTATTTGATCGTGTTTTTTTTTCCTCATTTCCGTATTTTCTATTCATTTTATCCATGGTCTTTCGTTGGTTTCTTTTTATTGCACGCCCGGTTTCTGTCCCTTTCAATTGCTTCCTTTCGCGGGCAGGAATATCTATCACTTCCGGAATGCTCCTGGCAGACCTCGGTTTCGAGTGATGCAGCTTGCGTGAACCGTTCGGTCCAATTATTTTGATTTATCCACAAATAAATCCACCACAAGACTCTCGAGATATTTATTTGCTGTGTAAAATTGTTTTTGTTGATAAACAGGGAACTGTAAAGCATTTTAAATGAAGTACCTTACAGACCAAGGAATAGTATTTTTGAAGGAATTAAATTATTGTCTGACAATACGGCACTGGACCGTAATCATCAAATGTGAATAAAAATAAATAAATTATTGTCCATGCAAAATGTTTCTAAACAATATTTAAACTCTTTTTTTCTTGAATGTTTTACCGAAAACCACTTTGCCCCGCCTTTGTTGAAACACTCTTTTTGACGTACTATTTTTCTACTGTAATTATCCTAAAGATAGTATTTACATTTGCATAACCTCCACTTGTTGAAAATAATTCATCCCCTCACCGTCTATTTCCCACCACAGGAGTAAAGAAAAAACATGTTGCAATAAAAACACACGGAAGTTCCACCTAAAAACTAGACGAGAAAAACGATTACCGAAAGAAAAGCCGAAAATGAAAGCAATAATCCAAACCGGTAAGTAAAGTCAAAGCGGTATGCAAATTAACCACCGAAAATTTTCACAAACAAAGCATACCGCGCGAAAAACTGGACTAAACCAAATATATATACACACACACAGAACACTACACGAAGTCTTTCATCGGCCGTAAACTATGCCCCGTGAAGGAGGTGTGGATGAGACCCTTGGGCGTGCGTTTTGTCCACCTAGACTTGCTGCTGTCGTACGGCTTTCGCTGCTCCGGTAGAGAAAGCACCAATTTATATCCTCGATATTCGACATTTTGTTCATTCTTTATTCCTGTGAACCCTTTTTCTGTTTCGCGTTCTTTTTTCTGTTTGTGGTGTTGTGAGCCACAGGGTTCGACGGGCTCTCCCCAAAACACCAAAAAAACGCTACTTCCTGGAACGTGGTCATTCTTAACGGCTTAAGGTTGTGTGAGTTTGTTTCTTTCTCTCTTATTTGATCCCCATTTCAGCAACAACAACAACAACAACAACAGTCAACAGTCGTTGCTTACAGAGGGGTACGAGGAAGGAGAATTTTGTTCCATTCTTTTATGCGCCAGAGGTCACTTGTTTCCCTGTTTTGTTGAAGGCAACCCTCAATTTCCGGAAGGCATCTTTCGGTCTTCCGAACGGATACAACGGGTGCGCGAATGCAAATAAACAAAGGTGCTAAGCTAACGGGGTTGACCGGAAAGTGAAGTTTACACCACCCAAAAAAAGCGACCACTCTTCGGTGCCCTCGGCCCACCGGCTTTGTAGTAACAAGGTGGGAAAAATGTCCTGTTTCACTGAGAAGCGAAGTGAGAAAAAAGACAGCTTTTTGGAAGGAGTTCACACCTTCAAGCCTTGGAAGAACCGACCCATACACAGCAACAACTCACGACAGAGATACTTCACCGTAAGTCCCAGTACGAACCGTACTTCACATGAAGTTGAATATTTATTCAAAAGGTCATACTTCCGCTTTTCACACGGACCAACGCACGAACACTTGGAGCGTGGAGGAGGGGAGTAGGAATCAGTATCAGCTCGGATTTTTTTTTCGTTCGCCCGCTTTAGATCGTTTGTTTGTAGATGACCTTACAGGTTAGGCGGTTTATTGTTGTCCACCTTGCCTGTGCAATAGACATCGACGAAAACCAGGAATTCTTTCCTCAGTTCGAATATGCGTGTCAGCTATTTGCTTTGAACAATGGTTTGAATTTTTTATTTTCAATTTTTCTTCGTACCCACCGGAAACGGGGTAAGTGTTTACAGCCTTTGAAAGAAATGTGCTGCCCAGGTTCAACGATACACGTTGTAAAAACAACACCAAAAAAAAATCACAACTTGAAACCCTTTTTTTTGTTAACCCCTTCTTCCTTTAGTGTCAACGTGTCCTATCTGTTTTTTGCTGACCGCTGTAACAATCCCACCCAACGGTAGGGCGAAGGGCCAAGTGCATATTTATTGGCACCGAATGTCGTTGCGTCCCGGTTGTGTCCTTTGCCTCCGAAATGGATATAAAAGGATAACGGGGTAGCATATTTTTCCTTTTCATTTGCATGTCATTTAGCAATCGTTCTTCAGCGTACGTCGTCGTTTGCATCGGGTCATCCTTTGGTTGGTGGGTTGTCCTGCTTTTTTATTCGAAAGGATGCCACTCACACACACACACAGAGGCACAGGCACAACATGCTCCTGTACACCTGGTTGTCGTGCGTGCAAAAGGGTGCAAATTAGCATGCAGCACAGCAAGTGAGCGACACTTGAGCGGAAAGTGGCACTCGATTGTCAAGTGCTTGATGTGTTCTACATGACTTTTTATGGTTATAAATTGAGTGTTATTACTCTCCTGTCCACGTGAAAAACGCACATGAGGGAAGAGCTAAACATGCACACTGATTACTACTTGCGCTAACTACTGTTTAGATACTCATCCAGGAGAGCTGTCCTGTAGGAGAGACACGTACCTGAAGGCGAAAGAGAAAAATAAATATATAATTGTTAGAAAAATGTATCATTTTGTAAAATTCGTATTCAAATTGAATATATTTGATATACTTTTAAGCATCTATTACATAAAAAAATTCAATAATAATAATCAATAAAAAATTATTCGTTACTCGAAACTCGGTTCAATTTTGCCGGCATTGCAGTTTAGTAAAATGCGAACCAATTTATATGTTTAAAAACCAATTTATGTAATTTGTATATCCAAGAACAAGCTTCCACATAGATTTTTAAACAAATTGAGTTGTTATTTAAAAATACTTAAACCCAAAAACAAACCAAAGTGACCTCGGTTCTGCTGCGCATAGGAGTAGCAAATCAAATTTATCACCTAAAATGGCCTCAAATAGATAGGAGAGATTAATTTATAGCCTAGGCAATAATTTTTCAAATCACACCATCGGTTAACCACCGCAAAGGTGAAGCGCGTAGACCACGAACCACCCGGATCCAGCTACCAGCTGACTCTGGAATAGGATTTTTTTCTAGAATTTGCCAACCATACCGTAATCCTGCGGTGTTAGGAGTATTGGCATCGAGTACGGTTTTGTTTTTTTTTTTTAAAGCACAGCACAATAGAAAGGGTTACTTAACGGCGTAACAACAAAAAACCAAATCAAATCCTTCGAATAACAAGCACACTACAGGTGCCATGTTGCAGGCTTTAGTTTTATTTTCACTTGCACTTGTACACAGGAGCGTAGGGTTTTCCACGTTCGATTGGATTCAAATTATCCATCGATAGAGCAACCATTAGAATGGTACACCATGTCACCCCTTTCGCGCAGGGTACGCGGCAGGTGACACCTTCAATAAAATGTATCAACACGGAGTTTCCCTCCAGCCCACTCCTTCTTACTTTTTTCCCACACCAAAACGCGATCGGTTGCAATCAGAAGCACAATCAGGTGCGGATCCTCAGCAACACTCGGAAGGAAAAAATAAAAATAAAACGAGCGCCCTGAACATGCTGCACCCGAGCTTCGGAAAGGTTAAAACGCAAATAAATAATCAAACGAGCCTCCGGAATTGCTTTCCGATAAATTGGCTTTTTCTCGTTATAAATATTCTACACGCGCGAGTCACGCTGCACACACGATGGGAGGGGCAAGTGGGCCTGCTTTTCGTGGGCTGCGCTCGACAAGTGCAGCACCAGGAGCGGCCGGCCCAATTTCCCCCCGCACCTAGCTAGATGTGGCGAACAAATTCCCCAAAAAGCCACCCCAAAACCAAGGACGACTCGACAAGGGTGCATCGATTCACCAGTCCTGTGGCTGGCGACAAAGTTGGCAAAGGCGTTGCACCGTAGCTCGGGCACGATCGTTTGCTCGATGCTGTTGCGTGGGTCACACACAAACGAGTGGAAATTAATCATTTTCATAATTCAATGCTGATTACATCTATTCATTTTAATAACTCATCCCGTGCTCCGTGCACGACGAGTCTGCGAACACCGACCACACATTATTTGCAGCACCTATCCCCGGCTAAACGTACACCGGGAGTGTTTGGATCCTGGACGAACCAAAACATGGCCATGCGTGACACACACACTCACACGAGTGCCATGTTGGTCAATGTTTGTTTATTTGCTGAACGAAACCGGGTTGTTGCCGTGCGTTCGTTTTTAGTATATTTTTTCCTGTGCTTCATTCTACCTTCGTATACAGCTCGTGTGGCGAATGCGTGCATGCCATAGCATGGGCCCATGATTCTAGTCCATAAATTTACTTCCTTCCGGACGTTGCGTTCAGATGTCGAAGCGTCGACGTACTGCCGGACGATGTGGCCTTCCCTAGCCAGGTTTGCCAGGAAACTTTTCACCACCGCGTTCGACATCAATTTTATTGTTACCGATTATGATTTATTAAGCTATCAAGGCATCGTCGTCACTTGATTCGGGACGGCAGACTGACCAATCCCTTGCTCGGTATATGAGCAGCTGAACGATGTATATTTTAAACTCATTTTATAGCAACTGGGGTTGCCCGAGCATCGTGTTAATATTGTACCATAAACGGGAAAACGAATGGAAACGATTCCGGTTTCGGGTGAGGTGAAAAAACAGCGTGGTCACTCTGATAATGAAGAAACTTCTCAAGCTCGTCTGATAACTCATTTCCCGAATGAAGTTTGCAATTTAGAAGCTAATAAGGACGTTCCAGGTTACTACACCTGGGACTAGTTAGCTAGGCGAGTTGCTCTTATCGGGATCATTTTCAGAGAGAAATAGTTTATACAGGGATAGACATTTTTTTATTTAACATTGTCTATTCAGAAAGTATAATTTATAGCGGAAATTGTCACTCAATCATCTTGTAGTAAAAATTTTGTGACACGGTTTGAGGTAAAAAAGCTTCATTATGTCAAGTCCCAGGACACTTACTGTTCGGCAAGTGACGGTGAAGCTTTGGTCCATAAATAATGCTCCAAATTTATAGCCATCAACGAATTGGAGTGTGTATGATCCCAAGAGATTAATTAGGAGATAATAGGTTTCATGTTGATTATGCGTATTTTAAATTAAAATAGGGCTCTCCAAAGCGTTCTTCTCACTCTTTACTTTGCTGTGTAAAATGCTTAAACTCTTTATTGACGAGTCAAAAATTTTTTATTCTTAACAGCGTCCACCGTTGCCTTACGAGATGGCCTGACCTGATATTGCCTTCAAAATTGAATATATCATAAAAATCATTTAGATTTTTCTATCCAAAGACTACACTTTCAGTACAACAATCATCATGTAGTTGATTCCTTCAGTAAATTGTTGCATTTGCACCTGCAAAACACAGCAATCCCACCCACACGTTCTTCTTTCTTTTGCATTTTAAAGTTCCAAAGCAATTCGTAACAAGTAAGACATAATCGATAAGCACATTTCGCTCGAGAGAAATTCTATTTTGACACCACAGCAGGAGTAAAATACAAAGAAAAGCACCAAAACATAACAACAATATTGAATAAATTACATTTCACATGAAAATGAAGGGTGAAAAGATTGACTAAAGAGAAAACGAAATAACAATGTGAACAATTGAAGACGCTCGGTGGCAAAATCGTTTGAAATCAACCAGTTTGAAGGTTAGGTGGCTTTTTTCCTATTTCGGGTTTTTTTTTTTCTCCCAGACGATTTTTCATGTTTCATTTCTTCGTCAAAACATTGTTCACTCATCGTTCAACTATGTGCAGGCCACTTTTGCTAAGAAGGCACCATGCAAAAACACAACAAAAATCATAATAATGTATGACAAAAAAAAGCGAGTTACATCGTCGCTCGAAAACTGCTTCAACCAGCTCGAGCTTGTAATGAAATCACAGGGCAAATTTTCGTCCAAAATGTTTTTTTCCCCAGGCATAGGGATTTTAATGGAGGGAGAGAGAGAGATAGCGAGCCAGCACGGGAAACACAGGGAGAAGAAGAAAAAGCACACACACACACGCATTCCCCGACGTGGAATGTTATCGGTTTGGGTAAAAAGGGGAAAATTATGCACAGCCACTTTAGCTGTAAGAGCGTGTTCTTTGGCTCCGTTTATTTTGTTTTGTTTCTTGGTTCAATTTTTTTGCCCTCCTGCTGGTGCCAACCCAAGTGCGAGGGCATGAACCAGTGTCACGCTTGCAGTGTCACGGAGCCATTCCTGATTTGTTCAATTGTCGGAAACGGTTGACGGGTGTGGTTTTGCGGGGGAAATTGGAAGGAACGTAAATAGTCACACATCAATTTTTCGAAACGTCTTATTTATGCAATTCCAATTTACCCTCCATTCGCAAGCAGTCTGTTCACGCAACGGGCGCGTGTGGAACGGAGCGTGAGAAGACACGAAGAAAAATTTCTTCCACAGTGAACGGACGGAAAATTCATTCCTCTTCGATATGATTCGATATTCAATTTCGATATAATTTTTGTTTGCCAAAATAGAATTGCTTCAAAAATGTATCCAAAAAAGTATTTAAAGTATACGCTTTGGCCGGAAGACGACACACGAAAGGCACGCACAATCGATCGTTCATTAGGTGCAACAAGAGAAAGGAAAATTTGCTAAAGATAGCACAGCTCGAGTTCAACTTCTGTCATTTGGCCACATTTAGCTTAGCTTCGTAGACAGAAGGCTCAAACGAATGCAATGAGCCACCACCACTTGCTCCACTGGCCTTATGGTTTCGCCGGTCGATTTCTACTCGGCCGGCTGCTCGGTAAATGGTAACACATTTGCCTAATGTAATTATTTCCACTGCCAGATCACTATTTTCTTTACCATTTGTCGTTCCTCCACCAGACCTGGCAGTGTTTTAATTAAACATTTACCTGAGAGAATGAGAGGGAAAGATAGTCCACAATGCTACGTTGTTATAGTTTAGGCAATATTTTAACCTTTTCATATTTTTATTAGTAAAAGTTATGTCAAAACCAATTTTTCTTATTTATTTTGTTGAGCGTGAATTATCCTAAACATTATTATTGTTTTACAATTGCAAAACGTCTCCCTTTTTTCTGCTTTCTATTTTCTGCTCTAAACCAACTTATAATAGGGATAAGAGAACCCCTAAAATTACCTCACAATTCTCCTCCATTCTCCCCGATCCACTGTGGACACCATTTCATACTAGCAGACAGACATGCAGACATGTTAACATGCTGTTAACAAATTACATTTATGAAATTAATTACTTTTTATCAAGATGGAAGTATGGACCGGTCGGCAACCAAAGCCGGCTTCCACGTCCCATTCCACGTTCGGCGTTGGCGTTATAGTAATGGGCGAAAAACCTTATAGTTCGCTTCGGGATAATGCGCCGGCACACCAAACGTTTGCTTTGGGTGATTTCTACTTTCCAAAAACAAAAATGGTGGGAAGTAGGGAATTGAAAAGGCTCCTCCAGTAGCGCTTTGCAGAAGCCTTTTAAAGCCACGTGACTTCAAAATAAAAGAAAATGAACTACAAAAAAAATCCCCGATGGAAACTACATCTAGTAATGGCTCTGTTGTAATGTATGAGGTTTTTAGGTAGAGATTTATGGCGATGCACTGCATCATTATATGTGGAGGAATGTTTATCTTGACGAATGTACGTTGTTTGGTGGGTAGGTTAGAGCAAACAGAAACAACCAAACGCACCAACTATTCGTCGCTATTAGATATGCTGTCCGTCCGTCTAGCATGAAAATGAGGAACAAATCACCCTCTTCAACTTTACAAATTAAAAACCAACTTGGCTATCGCGTCCAGTTTTATGAAGGAAAACTAGTCTCATTTCGTTTCCAAAATGTTGACTCGAGCCTTCCGGTCTGATCTTACTCCATTTCTCACAACTACTGCCGCAGCAAGTGGAGCGTTTTTTTATTGCTTCTTCCGTTCCCTGTCTCGTAAGCATTGCATTGCATCCCAAGTGGCAAAGGTGTTACTTGCGAAATAAAACCATCTCTTCCGCTTGATGAAATCCAACCGTGAACCCTGTTGACAGCGAATTTGCCTTTTATCCCCCCCCCCCCCCCCCCTCCCAAGAAATCGTTGAGAAGCCAGTTTAACGACCGCACAGGCGACGTACCTTATGGTTGAAGAATGGAGAGCGCCAAAAAAATGGCATCCGTCACGTGCTCTCCAGCGGAAAGTGGATATTTCACAAAAATATAAACCTACTTACGGTGGCGGTAGTTTTATTGCGTTCACTTTTATATTTACGACCAGTGGAAAGACGTTCCTGTAACCTGGGGGTCGGTACCGCTTGAGCCGAACTCTTCCGGGCCGTTCGTTGGTTGGAAGGTTAGCACCGGTAGCAACAGTGTTCCGCAACAATCGATACGTCACCCAAGAGAAAGCTTCGAAGGAAGCATCTAGCGAGACGACTTAGACATCGATTACATTTACAAAATGCAAAATAAAGCGCTGAGGGGCGAAGGTAAAAGGATTTCAAGTTGAAAACCTTTATCTCCGCAAGCTTTAAGTGTCATTTCCTTTGCGGAGCTGCGAGAGTATGGAAACGATTTTTAATATCGATTGGATGGTCGTCGGCATCCGACTAAGCTTCTCGCTTTACTAATACTTATTTAAATAGAAGTAGTAGAAAATCTACTTGTGGAGGACAACGTACACCCTCGACACGAAACCGTACAGCACAAGACACACGGTTACGGAGGAATAAGCGGAAATAGCACAACTTTCAAGCACCGGTGACATTTATTGGTTGCATATGTGTCGACGGGTTAGTAACGGGCCAATTCCGGCCATTCATGACTCTTCGTCATGTACGCTGGTCGTACGGTACGGTGTCGGGTACGGTCAGCACTTCGAATCTAAGAATAAATGCAATCGGAACGATCGTTCATTTTAGCAGAATGTCTGCTAGGCACCGCTAGTAAGGCATGTAACTTTTAGACGGTGGTCGTCTCTCTTAGATAGGTAATAGGGGGAAACCACATTCGGTTGGCAATACCGGTAGACTGGTAACGGAACGCTTTTATGTTCTACGCTGGGAAAACCGAAAATCAGTTCTGGCAGTTGTACTACTGCTAGCTTCACTTGTGTCGACTGTGATCGTGCTGAATGGCAAATACTATCATTATATGAACCTCACATTCCCAGCTCATCAAACATTCAGTGCGGGGCGAATAGGTTGTCTAGCATCTGAGAAGTAACTAAGACACTTGCACTACGTAAGCGAAAAAATATGTTTGGTCCTGGTACAATTTTAAAATCACAAGCAACTGCCCCGACCAGCGTACAAGAATGAAACATTTTGTACTAGCGACCCAGTTACGTATGTGGCGAGTTCTTATAATGCACTTGAGTTAAATGTTTACTGATCAACTCTACTCGTTGTTTCAGATAGCACTGTTGATGAATCTCCCAAATATATTGTTGCTATTTATGAATATTTTTTAACGTTTCAGCCTTGTTTTCTCTTCATATTATAAAATCTATAGCTAAAATTCGAGTGTATGTTGTAGAAAGAGTTTTTAAAATGATACAAAACTCTAGTGATGTTTTCAAAACATATAAGAGCGTTATTTAAGCAATAAGTAGCAAACAACGAAAACAAAAAACTAGTTTTTCATCACAAATAAATACCAATTTCACGTTAACTCTTCCTAAAATAAAAGGAAAGAAAACATGTCGAAGGAAAGCAACTCAAAAAACAACATTTCACAAACTAGTTACACTTGTTCGGTTCGCTGAAAACTCGGTTACCGAGCTAAAACTTGGTCCAACTTTAAACACGCAC
Source organism: Anopheles maculipalpis (assembly GCF_943734695.1). Lineage (NCBI taxonomy): Eukaryota > Metazoa > Arthropoda > Insecta > Diptera > Culicidae > Anopheles > Anopheles maculipalpis. Next base: position 77,948,783 of record NC_064872.1, read on the forward strand.
TCACAAAAAATTAATCCCAGTGGCGTGCTGATTTAACTGTCCAAGTCTGACTCGCATTCATTACTTTACAAATTGCTATTTTTCATCAATCCTCACCTTTAAAAAAAACTGTGCCACTGATGCGAGTTAGTGTGGAAAGGAAGCAAGAAAATAGAACGAGTTGTGCAACAAAGTTTGCTTTTCGCAAGAAAGAGATGCGAAGAAATGTAAACTGATCCTTCCATACTCACACATATACACACTGTTGAGTGAGTTGTGAAAAATTTAAGTTTTCCCTACTAGCAGCAAAATTCGCACTGAATGCCAAGGATTATGATGGGTGAACGAAAAATCGAACCGGAAAAACTGTACCAACGAAATAAAAAACGGAAAGTAGCCTTTTAGTCAAGGAATACGAAAAGAAAAGCGACGGTTGACTTTTCACTTACAACCGATCCGCTTAATACCGTAGCTCGTTACAAAGGAAAACACACGTACCCGGGCAGCGAAGCAGGAAGGCACCCGTGTCCAAAGTTCCAGGCCGAACGAATTCAACTTTCCGTTTCTTTGGACTTTTTTCTATGGGAAAGTTTTTCCTCAACTACTACTACCACCATTTCCCCTACTTTTAATATTCCTACGTGCAGATTGTTTGTTCTTTCGCTTTCCTTTCCAAATCTTTTTTTATTATTTCTCTTTTTTTATTCCTGATTCCATTCAATATTCAACATTCGGTAAACGAACTGTTTCTACTATTTGGCGAAGGCAAAGGTTTTGGAACAATCACATGTAATTGATTGTTTGACTTGTTCGAGCAGTTGGTTTAACGTTGAACTGTACTTGAACAGAAACATTTGCACAGCCATAATGACACAGTGTCCTGCACAAGTAGGTTAGGATGATTTAAGAGGATTTCTGTTGTCTTTTTGAGCAAAGCAAATTGACTCACAGTACTAGCTAACCGTCGCTAGTTCTTTTCTATTCAGAGTAGAATCCTGACAGCTTTGGGATATTTATATATATTCGACTATTAATATAGTAGAATTTAGTTCCAACTACTTGGTATCGGAGAGTGTAAGCAAGCCATGCGATGGCCAGCTTGACCTAGAAGCTCGTTAAGCCAAGAAGATGATTAGCATAAGGCACAAATATTCATTCTAGATCACTCAGTTTACTCAGTAGCTGAGCATCAGTTCTGTCGGATTAAATTTTAAACTCGATAACCACATCGATTCAGATCAATGCACTAATCAATCGATGCAGAGATACACACTGAAGGTATTTTTTTAAAAGTCTACCAACACTAAGGGGTATTAACAGACCCGAGCATTAATGATGTTTGGATAATATCGGCGAAATTTAAAAAGATCAGGAGTATTTCTTACTCTTAAAATTAGTCGTTAGACACTTGAAGCTCAACTTGGAATAGTTTGAGTAATCTTCTGTAATAAAGACACCCAGAGTTCCCAACAACTCCATCGTTTAATATTCGAAATTTCCAAGGCAACCACAATGGACTCCTGTTTCGCCATCACCGCTCAATACCCATACACGTTACACTACTTACTTGCATTCAGTGGCATACTGGAGGTCATGTTGAGGCCGTGCAACCGCGGATGGCCCGCATGCATGCCGAGGTAGTGCCGCGTCAGCATATGGTGCGGATGGGGCGGGTGTGCATGTGCGGCGGCCGGATGATGCGCTTGCGACTGTTGCGGGTGCATCGTATGCATCGAAGGTAACGGTGGAGGTATCGGTGGTTGATGGTGGCCAGCGGATTGGCCACCCTGCTGCTGTTGTGGATGGTGGGAATGGGAGGACATTTGGGCACCGGCTTGTTGCTGCTGCTGATGCTGATGCTGCTGCTGCTGCTGCTGTTGCTGTTGTTGCAGACTGTTCATTGTGGGACCACCGTGGGCCGGTTGCGGCGGATAGAGCATACCGTGCCCGGCCAGCGGATGATACATCCCGGGCCGGGCTTGGTGATGCGGCGGTAGATGCCTAAAGCCGGCCATCATGGAAACCGGTGCGTGGTCCAGCTTTCCGGTGTTTTTGGGGTATCGTGATCAGGTGTCAAACTCCGACGTATCTCAGGCGAAACCGCAGTCACCAGAATTGTGTGAGGTCACTGTTTTGCGCTAGCAAAGTTTTATGTTTTCAATAAATGTATTTTACTCTTCATTTTGGCAAGCAGTTTAATTAAGCTTTTAAGTAGCTTCTTTAATATTCACAACACCAGTGTCACGGCGCTATTTGTTGTTAGCTTGTCACGTTTATGTTCACAACAAGCTCGTAATTGAATTTCGTCACCACTCAATAGCTCGGTTAACCACCAGGTGGCACATTAATCCTCTACGCACAAAAACCCGTACACACATTCACCCAACAACCAGTACGGTCAATAAATCAAGCATTTTTTAATGATTCACTCAACTCATACTACCCAGCTGGAGGTTTTTTTTTTTTCATGTGCTGCTCTACGTTCCCGCAACGAGGCGGGTGCAGACTTTTTTTTCTATTAGTGTCACGTACGCACACTCACACACACTTGATTGGATAATGTAGCACGATTATCATTAATATTACTTTACTATTGTTATTAATATATATGAACGCTGTTCATCCATTTGCATTCGCGCGCGTACGCATAAATTACCCGCACATTGTCTTCGGATAATATCATTATGTTAAATGTACATGAAGGTTGACTGACTGAGTGAGCCTTTTTCAAACATTTTTTTGCCTTGCTCACCCGTTCTGTGCTTATAATTATGTTATTATGTCGACCCAACCGGTCAAATGTAGTGTGCTTTTGTGTGTGTGTGTGTGCAGGGGAGCCGGAAACTGGTGGACGCAATTCCGAACCGTGACACGCGCGTGTGACACTAAGCCGGCACGTGATGTTCGTTTGTACAGTGAACGAACAAGCTTCCTTCGCTTCGAACGAATTTGCGTGACGGGTGCTTTAAGTGCAAATGAATTTATTTTTTTTTCGCTTATCAGAAACTTCTTTCAATGAATCGTAGTTGATAAGTTGAGATACTTTTCTATTCCCATACTTGTTATACCACTTTTCATATTTTTATCCATCGATTCACAACGTTGATTCAATCCTTTCGATCCAACTACTAATTGCACGACACTCAGTTCACTTACTCACTTACTCACTTGCTCACATATCATTCACTACACTCACTTGCTACCAGCTCTCTTCTCACGCGCTGATGTAGCACTCAGTTGATGATTTATAATTGTTTTTAACGTTTATCGCTCAATCTTACATAATCTAAAATGGAAGTACGTTTAATTGCTGTCGGTTTACGTAGTTTTTTTTTTTTGTTCTGTTCCCGTTTTGCTGCTTTCTTGTCCATTAGCACCAGCAAAAGCCTGTCGGATGGCAATCGGTTTCCCAGTCCTAGTGCTACCGGTGCTAATGGGTTATGTCGTTGGTCGTTCGTATACGCTTCCAAACCTTCACCCATCCTCTTGCTGGCTCCAAAGTGGCTAAGGATCGATCACGAAAGGCTTCACAAACAGTGAGCCAAGCAAATGGCAATTCAACCCACCAACTCCCGGAACCTAAATCGGTCAGGATATTTAATTACAAGTCATGCAAAGGACCGTCGTCGCACGTGAACTAACGTCGCCATTTGTCGTCGTTTGATGCCGGCAATCGGCACACAACGAACACACACACATAAACAGACAAACACACGCTGGTGAACAAGATGATGGTTTCAAGGTTTCTTCTAAGCGCGTCGAAGCGCGGCTTCGATAAACCGGATAAGATAATGTCCGCTCCTAGGTTGAAGCTTTGAATCCGGTTAAATCTAATCTCGTCACTGGTGCCTGGTCGTTCCGATTCCGATAGGAAATATGATATATGGTGCTCGGATTGAGATAACTCTGTCTAAACGTTGTTGGATGGCAGGGCAGGGCATGAATGGTTGTTTGAAAAAAATCGATCGAAATCATATTTTTGCCACGTGCTGCTCGTGTCAACGATAATGCTTATTGCTATCAGCTCATTGTGTTGCGTTTCTATTTTGTGTTTAATGCTGGAAAATTTGTTTTTGATTTTGTCGATTGTTGTGATCTTACCATTATGGAAATATGAAACTTTTTGTTACACAATAAAAACAATTAAAAAAGCTACATTCCAAAAATTTTCAAGTTAAAAGACTTTTTCATATAAAAATCTCCTAACGCAAACTTTTACGCTGAGATATAGTATTCCCAGCTCGTAAACCATTAAACCACCAAACAAACACTCCAATTACCCTCAAACATCACGTACCACAAACTTTTTCCCGGTCAAATTTCATAAATATCTAAACTCTCAGCAGTCATATACAACCTCATTATGACCACGGCACGCACCACTCGAAGGCAAAGTTCGTGGCTCACCCCATGCAAAACACCCAAGTAATCTTCACACCCTTTTTATTGAGCTGCCCTCCTCCCCCCCCCCCCCCCCACCGAGCGAATTTATCACTGGTTTTAAATTTATAATCAACGTTCGGCTGACCAATTCGATTTACACGTGAGTAAATCGCGCTTAAACCGGGCAGATAAAGTATGGCTTTTTATATTCGTTTTTTGCTTTGTAACAAACCGTACACTGCAAAACCTTAACCAAACTCAAGAATACATTCAACGATCTCCCCCCCTTTACTGTTGTCACGTAATAGCCTTTAATATTTTTTTTTAACTATGTATTTTATTTCATTTACGCATGATGTTGTTTTATATCGCTCCATACGCACAGTCGCTACAGATATCGCGAAACGCAAAAAAATTGGCCAGTGACGGAAAAGCAGATGATCCTTGTGTATTTTAACAAGCTTTTCGTACTTTTTGCTTTTTCTTTACAGCCCCGTATGATGTGCCTTTTCCCACCGAACCAGTGTGGAAAATTTAGCACCAATCAACCAACCCCTTTTCCTTATTAACCGAAAAAATTGCTTAAAATCGTAACACGCATTTATTACTGTACAGTTTATTGTTATTAATATTATCTCCCTCTCTCTCTTTTTATGTTTTATTTGTTGTTTGACTTTATTTTTATTATGTTCCGCTTCGTACTTCATGCTCTCTACCACTTTTACTGCCATTTTTCAATGACTTTGATTTTCCTCCAAACACCTGCTGCTGCAACAACTGCCTTCCCGAATTTCCCGAGTATTCCAAAGGCTCACCGTTTCATGTGGTGCTACTCTCGTCATTTTATTTTATTTTCGCAGTGGTAATGTCGAGTTGTAAAATCATATATACACACACACACACGCGTGCAAACACATGGGACGGGAAAAATAAAATTTCCAAACATTACACGCACTGTACAGTTTGTCTCGGTAAAATATCTCATTGGTCAAGAGCCACATAAATTCAGCAGCGATATGAATTAACAAGCAGCGGTATTAGAAAAGAAACTTTTCATGCATTTCCTGTCAAGATTTGTTCCAAAAATCCTTTTTCCAAAAATAATCCACGCGTTGTGTGCTATTCTATTATCGTACGAAGCATCTTGCATCGTGCACCATCGTGTAATCACTGAGAAAAGAAGTGTAAAAACAAGGCTACATGACCCACGCTGATGTATTATCACCCAGTTTGCTGCAAGAGCATCATCATCAGCTTCATCATCACTTCACACTTTCCTTGTCTCTTTCGCCACTAGGATGAACTCAACCTCGAGGTTTTATTATCATCTATTTTATTTTATTCATCCATTTTTCATACTGTCTCTTCCTTACACTCGCTTCAATTTTTATGAGCGTTCAAATTTTATTACTCTATTTACACGCTTTCTACGACACTGGACAGTGGCGTACTTTCTCGGACAGGAAAACGTTCAAAAGGAAACACACAAGCAAACACAAATGACCATTTTGAACACCCTCAACACAGGGAGACTTGTGTGAATCAAATGCGCCATTGAAAACGAACCCCACTGCCAATCGACAGTACCCGTACAAAACAAAGAAAAAAAACAAAACGGACGAAAGAAACCGATATTGCCGAGTTTTATTTCATGTTTGACTTTCGATTTCTATCGATGAGCGAGGAATTTTGTGCCTTGCTGGCTCGGCACGAAAATCGAATTCATTTGCAACCCGACCCATATTTAAAGGATGGAGACAGTTTTTATGTTTACGATGCCACTACTAGTAGACACCATCACCATTCGGGTTTCAGCCACCATATGGTACCGTGCCGCGTTTCAGCTGCAAGTGTGAAAACCCTTTTTTCCCCGGCGTTCAAATCCGAGTCCAGGGGAAGAAATTTTCCTTCACACAGGAGGGTTTTGGTTTCGGACTTAACACTACTGTTTTCGTTTTCGTAAACCATTCGATAGACGTCTCACATAAAGTGCTGTGGTTTACGGCAAAAGAAGTGACCCAAAACAACACTAAATCTTGTTTTTATCTGTCCAATCGAGAGGATTTTTTCTCACACTTTCGCCTCGATGCTTTTGATTCACTATGCTTAAGGCATTGGGCGATGGTTTTTTTTTGTCATTGATTTTTGAATGTTGTTTTCTAAACACTATCAAAGTATTGACACCAAGATTTGCAATTTGCATCACTATTTTCCAATCTGTTTGTTCACATCGGCACAATAAAATGGTATCGCATTATTGGCCTAATTAATTTACGGCTTATCATTTCCACACCTAACACAAATAAACGGCAAGATTCGTATGAATGACCTTTTCCTTTTGCACTGGCACCACAGTCACATTCAAGTCATTCGCTAGAGAAGTGGACTAGATCGCCAAAAATGAAACAAAACCATACCGCAACGAAACGCGACGACAGCGCAAAAATCACTGCACGCCGAAAATCTGATTACAACTGTAGCGACCCCATCGCGGTTAGCCAGAGGAGCATCAGACGATTACGATTACATTGACGTGTGGATGAGGATGTGCACAGTGTGGTGCAAAATATGTTTGCTAAGAGCATGTAGAAGTTCTCACAAAAAGGATTTCTATGCTTTAAAAGTTATTTTTCCTCGGATATTTATTTTACAATAAAATCTTTTAAACTAATTAATTTTAACCTAAAAACAATCAAAAATTATGCTTCCAACTTCCATCACTGTAATTCACGAAACGGCCGTGTACTATAAACCCGTATCGCCAACCTCACGGTGATGTGTTTGTCGCTTCCCAGCACTGGCTCTCTTATCTGTCTTATCGTTCCGTGTATCTAGCTTAAATCCCAAACCTCATCGCAAACCTCACCACCAGCGTGTTACACGACAAAACAAACGATGCGCTCCTTCATGTTGACCATTTTCCGGGTCTTGGTGAGCGAGTTCCATGTCCCTTTTCACTCCCCAATCTTTAGAGCGATTGGCCAGGTTTACTAACTTCCGATACGATTGAAGCAAAACGAAAAACAAATCCAACTCTAAACATACACAAAAAAAAACACCAATAATCGGTTTTCGTAGGATTTTTTAGACATCGCGTGCGATCGTTGCATTGGGCGGTGGGGTTTACAATTAAGAACACAAATGGCTTCGGAATAAAGCTAATCATTGCCGACCTGAGGTTACGAAAGTTTATCAGGTTTAATTTAATTTTGATTAGTTTTTACTGTCATAATGTTTTGGCATTATTCTTTTCTTGTTACTGTTGCTTCTCATTTGCTCACCACAACAAGATAACACAATTCGGTAATTGAAGCAAACACCTTGAACCCGCACGCGTTTGCGGCTAAAAGATAAGTTTTTAGCGCCAACATTACAGATATGAAAATTGCTTCATATTTTAATGTGCCGCACAATGTATCATACGTTGGTTTAAAATAGATTTCAGTTTTTTTCCGGCCAGGATTCAGATCCACCGGTTGAGTTCACACTATCTGTTGATAAACAGTGTTGACATGAGGTAACAAATTGTGTCAAATATGAATAACAAATGGTACATGTAGTTTATATCGGGCTGAAGAAAATTGGAAGGGAAACATACGGCGGCCGCTAAAGCAATTTGAATGTTTTACTTTACGGCGTAGAATACGATGGCAGCATAGTGCTTTAACTAGTGTACCCAAGGTCAGCAGATGTTGCGCTTATAATTTGGTTTTTATTTGGATAAACAATATTTTATTTTGACAGTTCAGTTAAATATTAAATACATTTTGAAAACTACTTAAAATATTCAATTCGTTTTCAATATTTCAAAAACACATCCTCGTGCGATAGCGTCATGGAAAAAGTGCTTTCGTTTCTTTTTGTTTCAACCATTTCACTCTGAAAACCCAAATTCCTTTTACCAACCATTACTCATCATCGTTGACTGGCTCGTAATGCGTACCATAGCGCACGTACGAATAATAATTCCCCGTTAAGCATCAGGTACAAAGCTCGAGATAAGCATTACAAGCCCTTGTGACTGTTGTGTTGTTAAACAATGCTTCAAGCATCACCACCCACCGCTCTACCACTGGACGATCAGCAAATAGGTAGTAGTGATTCAGCTCTCAGCCTTCCCGAACGACCTTTCGATTCGGAAGACCGCTCCAAAAAAACCGCGCATGAAAATGCAACCGAAAAAGCCAAGTGCACTCCATTACGCAACAATTTGGTCGAGCAACATAATCTGCTTGTGCTTTATTTCATAACTCATCACGTTCTCCACGCGTGGTTCCTCTTGTTTGCGCGGAGAAACGGAAAAACACACACGTATCGCAAGTAGTTAAGCGGAGAAGAGAAAATAATGCCCAAAAAGGATGCGATATCGGAAGGACATACGTGTTCTTCTTTAAAGCAAAACCATTCGTACCAGTGCTTTACGAAGCGAATGAGAGAGAAGGAGAGAGAGAGAGCACAATGATAAATATTTATCAACAACTATTTTGATTCATGCACTGAGCTCGTATGATAAATGTCACTTGGCAATAAGTACCTCAAATAATGGCCATCATTTATCAACAAACCCTGGAAGCCTGGAGATTTTCATGTCGGTTTGTTGTGGGATTTTAGTTTCGTTTCTTTTTCCCCTGTGTTTGTGTGTACGCGCGTATTTTTCCTCAATTTTTTTTCCTTCGCAATTGTCCAACAGCAGTAGTTTAAGTAACTGAAACTGCCCAGAACGAAAAATCGAATTTATCCGGCGATATTATAAGCCCATTTCGATAAATACAGACATGTGTCATAGATCGAAAGCAATTTTTTCACGGTAAAAAAAAGGATAACGTTACAGCAGGAAAAAGCTGCTAGTGCTAGTGATTGGCTTTTCCCGGTGAAACATCCACAAACACGGATGAAGAAACAACGCTTTATTGAAAAACTTTTTTGATCTATGTGTGTCGAAACCAACGAACAACGACGTCGACTGTACCGGTAAGCGACGGAACAATATGGTCCATTAACATATCCGTGCACGCTGTGGGGTCGGTGATGCTGCCCATCAGCATCATCTTCGGTCTGTCGGTCGGAGCCGAAAAACAGAGAGAAAGTGAAATGGCAGCAATCAATTGTCACCCAGCCCATCTGGTGTTTGGTCGCGCACGGAACGTCCGGTACGCCCTTGGAAAAGCGTTGAGCATGCGGTAGACGTCTCGGGAAGCCGAGAAACGATGGGAAATGTTTTGGTTCAACAGCACCGTCTCATCATTCTCACCCTAGACGAGGGTCATCATCGTTATCGGTATTATCAACACCCACTCACCTAAAGCAGGGAGCAAACGTTTATCGGTGGACTGGGGCACGATAACAGACGCTGCGAGACGCTACTTGTTGGACCGATGAACGATCCCTTGGTGAATATTGTACGATATAAATGGCAGTCAATTTGTCACATCAGTGGCTTGCCTGACGTTGCTGATTTTGGTGTGAACTATCGAGGAAAATGTGACGTTTTGAGAACGGAAATTTGTGCCGGGAAAGTGGCTGCGTGACTGTCTTGTACCAATGTGAAGGCTTTTTGGTAGAGTCTTGGAATGTTTACCTTGATGAAATAAATTTTATGGACCAATGATATTAGTTTCCTGATTACTCATCCTATTTATGATAAATCAAAATTGATGATTAGGCTATACAATTCATTGATGACCAATAATACACTTCCTTTGGAAATGAAAAATTCTAGGATCGAGGATTAATATTATGCTAAGCAAAATAAACAGCTTTTGTAAAAGTCTTGCTTGTTTTCTATTCAATCACAAGCTAGAGAGTGTTATGCGGGATTTGGAGGAGGAAGCTTCTGAGATCATTTTCTACAAGACATTCCAAATCTTGACATACGCTGCTGAAATAGACAACTTTGTTTTGGGATTCGCCTACGCAGCAGAAGCTTGCGAAAAAAATCGAACAGCCACCACTAAACCTCAGAAGTTTCTCACCAACACTGATTTACCCGAGAGTGTTGTACAGATAGGTGATCGTACCCTTGAAATCGTATAAAACATACCATAGATGGGGTCAAAAGCGAGCACCTGTTAGCCGCATTTGAGAGGAAAATGCTCAGAAAGATATTTGGCCCCGCATATGTGGAAGTAACATCGAAGTCAGCTGATACAATGATCAGTTCTACGAGCTGTATGGTGAATGCTAAATCGTGCAGTGAAGTAGATCGTTCAGGTTCCAATGGATCGGTTCTGTCATCAGAATAGCATCGGATGAACCAGTCCGTAAAATTTTAAGTCTTTCGCGTGGATAGAGGAGTCGTGGTAGACCCTACCGGAGATGGTGTGGAAAAATTGTAGAACAAAATTGACTTATAAGACGCGTTAAAAACATCCTACTCCAAAAAGATCTTTTTAACTGCCTTCGCAATACGTTAGTAGTCAATGTAAGAAAATCTTTTGAGTTGAAGAAAAGTTCACAACTTGAAGGACAAATTTGATACTACTGCTTCAATCTAAAACATTAACACAAATTTATTTCCATAACCTCGTTTGACGCTTCATCTACCATCACACATTCGTCCACAAAGTCCTCAATATGTCACGCATTAGAATCGACGGTTTCGAATACCAAAACGCGATACAGAGCAAAACCGATTCGAGGACGTACTGTGTCATACATCCAAAAATGCACCCAAATGCAAGAGAAAAAGACCAACCAAACAAAGTTTCCAGCACATGTTTCAACCACGAAAATGTGCAAATGTGACGCATGTTTTAGCCAACCCAACGCAAGTCAACCACCGATTCGCGGACCACCGATTGTCGGGACTATCATACAGGTTTCAATCAATGTGCCCAACTGTATGCCACGTGGCCACGTCCTCGTGTATAGCGACTGATTCGACATCAGCCGACATGTCTGACTATGGTTTGGAAAATGAAAAAAGCAACATCTATCAACAGCTGTTAGGTCTAGCACCACTAGAAGTTCCTCGGCTGGAAAAGCGAGGTTGTCATATCGAAAGTATTGAGTTTAACATGCATTTTAACTAGCATTGCTTTACATGTGATTATGATTTGGTGTCACATAACCCACCACACGTTTGACCTGTTTTCTGCTCAACTGTATGACTTATTTCCATCGAGGCACACAATTTGACTGTTTAATATTAATCGCTTTTGCGATTTCTATTCTTTTTTTTTTTGCTAGATTTGTGTTTCAATGGCAAACAATAATCAGGTGATGGTGGTGGACGTGTGTTATGTTAGAATCCTCCTCGCCTATCTCCTCTCCTCTTTCCTCCCTTCATTCTCATTTTCTAATTTCATCCCACACACTCACTAGCCCCTAAGCGTTCGATTCTCTATTCAACAACTTCCCCCAAAAATCTACCTATTATTGGCACCACCAATCAACGTGGCCATATTTTCGTGGCGATACAACTTTTGACGTTAGTCGGTTCCTCCACCCGTACCTTGCCGGCTGGTCACGAGGTAAAGGGTAGCATGTGCAACACAAAAAAACTGCCATACGTCGTTGGCCATCAGGCCATCAGGGACGGCATCGGGACATCAGTAGCTATGTGAGCTTTTCCCCCAAACACACTAACCAATCTGGCACCACGGCCAGAACACGACACAGAATTGACACTCAAACACACATACACATACACAACACAGTCGGTTGTCCGGGTTTACCCCATTGTGCATTTCGTTGTGCATCCGTGCATTTCTCAACACCTTTAGCGGGCGCCTATATATTTCCCGATCCCCCTTTTGATAGCCATTGATATGTCAACACATGTCGGTGTTCGCTACATTTCCGGCCGACACCTCGCACCGCCATCTAGCGGTGCGTTTAGCAATCAAATCATTCCGTCCTCTCCCCGAGAAACAGACGCTACCCGGGCGCTCAAATACGAATGCAGCTACCAACACACAAAAAAAAAAACCATTTATAGTATGTGAACCATTCCATGTCCATATTGTCCATATCGTGCCATGTCTTACGGAGCTATATTTTATTGCTTTTATTTTTCTAACAATTTCAAACGCCAAATCTTGCTTGCCAATGGTGGAATTAAAAAGTATGCCTGAGCGTGTGTGTGTTTTCGCTGTGCATATCCGTACAGCCAACATCGATCAAATCCTCAAACCCCGTTAAACCGATTGGGATATCGCCAAAAACTCCGGTTTACCCCACATTCAACTTTCGTGTGCATCTTATCGAGCGCCTTCGATTTTACGCCTTCCACTGACGTTCGATAAAGTAGATTGCAACTACGGTGCAAGGAGGAGGGAGTGCGAATTTGTTTTCCTCAATCAAAAAACGCACATCCAGCCATGATGGAATATTCGAATGCAAAATCCCCAAAACACGGAAACCACTCAATCGAAGATTTGTTTAAATTTAAAAAGCGCACACACACACACACACACATAGGAAAGTAAAAAAAATAACGCCCCGAAACAAATAAACAAATGCAAACGGGTAGCACGCACCTCGCGTCCCAAAGAAGGTCTCTGGGTAGACTGCTGACTGGGTCAGTGTATAAACACATGCCCAGCACCGTACGCCACTTCTTAACCCACGGCAAAAGGCAAAAGCAAATGGGTTTTTTGAAATCGAAAGGAGCATTGCTTTGGCCAGGTTGTCGGTTGTGAGTGACGATAGTGAGAAATTAAATTATATTTATAACAGTCGTGCGTGCCTGGTGCTGACCTAGTGCGCTGGGGAGTGAGAAGTTCGATTGTTGGTTTTCGCGAAACGTTCAGTGTGCTTGGTTTGGTAGGGGAAATAGGCTTGTGAATGCTTCTTTTTTTCCACTGGCCATGATCGAATCGAGAAGCTAACTGAACCTGAGGAGACGTAGGTCACGGCACCGAAATCGACATTGCATTCGGTCGATGAAATTTGAGTTGAATTTAGTTTAATTCGATATGTTGAAGTATATCAAAACATCAAGAAATTTTTATATAATTTATTTTAAACAATATAAACTTATGAAAAACAATTTAATTTTGTTTATCTATGTAAAACTTTTATTTTTCTACTACAAAGTTTCATAAATCAACAGCAAATTAACATAAATAAATGCCTACTGCCAAACTAGAAAAGTATTCAAATTGATGTTCTCAATGTTGTTTACTTTGTTGCTCTTCAAACATAATAATCAATTTCCCTTGATGATTTTAAAACATATTTTTTAATTCCTTCCATTAAAAACATTGCCAAACCAGCTGGATTGCCACAAAGCACAACACTTTTAATAGAATTATGCACAAAATATCAAATCATCGAAAAATCACCGTCACAAATTCTCCATACAAAATAAAAACACAGTCTTCTCCTAATCCCGCTTTTCAAATATTGAAGTACATTTTTCTTTCCGCATAGAAAACAAGCGTTCCGATACCACGGTCCATTTATCGGTAATAATAAATTCTAAATGCCTCCATGGGTCTCACACACACTCTGCGTCCCATCCGCTCTGCCCTTTCGTGCTATGATAATCTCATTCCATCGTGGGAAATCTGTTAAAATCCGACAAAAACCACAAATCACCAGCTAATCTACATAGAATAAATAAACAATTTTCTAATTTTCCACCCCGAACCTTCTCCAACACACTACGCTTCCCATCTATCGACGCTTAGAATCACTTGCCTCCCGAGGGCGAGCATGGCCAAGGGTAGATGAAGTGAAAAATTTATTTTAATAGCAAATTTTCTTCCACCCTTCACACGTTACGTCCGCCCCTTTTGGGTGAAACTCCTAACAAACTCGGTGCTTTATCAGTATTTGTTTGAATGTTTAACACCGAAATATACCTTTCCTCCACTACTTCCCCGTCCTACCGCCCTATTCAATCAACAAAGCCTATTGCATAAATCGTTTACATTCCACCCGGTGCGATCCGTTCTCTTTTTGCGATTCCTATAATGCTCCCAACATATGCTATTGCGTTCAAGGGATTCATGATGTTCCGAGCGACTGCGACTCCATCCCCGGTAACGTTCCCCGCGATCCCCGGCCGGGCCTCGAAACCAAACACGACGCACAACTACCTACCCAGTTATGGCTGGCCACTTAACTGGATTCTCGATTGCCGTTCCCACAATCGACCCTGATGCATGCCTACCACTGGTGGGAAAAGGGTTCTGGAGTGCGAGTATGTTTGGAAAATTTGGAAAATCCTCCCAAATAATATGTAAATATAAATCACTGAATTGTTTAGCACCAAAGTGTCTCGCAGCTAACAAGCAGTTGCACAGCACACGGGCCTTCAGTTGCGATTCCCTCCCGAAAAACGTTTTCATCGTACGGATGGAGGCGCCTAGTGAATCGAGGCGCTTGCTGGATGGAGACGAACAGTGGATGGAGGCGCCCAGTATCCCACGAATCATTGCAATCTATCTCAATGATAGAGATACACAAATTGAGTGTGGGATCGTTGCATGGTATATGTTGTTTGATGTGTACTGATGAGATGTTGGAAATAGTACTAGTTTTACTTATTTAGTTTTGATCATTACGACTCGCCACATTATTTTACTAATGGATGGGTTTTATTAAAAAATAAAACATTTAAGAGATTTTCCACGCGTAAAGAATTGATTGAAAACATCAAATAAAAGTCAAAATTATCATCTAAAATTGAAAAACTATCAAAAACTTTACATGCAATCCATTCTCAATTCAAAGATAACATCGTATGAATAAGTGAAACACTCTCCACTCATCACACTCAACATTAAACCTCGTTCTCGAACCACGTAGCCAAATGCCAACAGTAAACAGCTAGACCATACGGGTCTCCAATTACACTGCCTCCTCCCAAAACACGATCAGAGCAGGAATCTACTAGATAAATATTTCTCCTCAAACCCCTGCTAAATTCAATTTCAATTTAAATATTCCGAATTTGATTCCACTCTCGTTTGTCGATGCAATACAGCGTGTGGTACGAACGTCACAGTGGATATTCACTGACCAGAGAGGCCTCTGTATGGGTATACCATATGTTTGCACGTGCATACGCCTGTACAGGTCAGAACAAGGTTGCAGAAGGGTGTGATAAATAGAGCCCATTTTAATGGCGCGAAACAAATCATCAGCCCCTCTGTTCTTTGGGTTGTGTGTGCTGTTGATGAAGGAGACTACGTGTGTATACACATTTGACAAACTATTTAATTTGGCAACTATCGAAATTTCGGTTCGAAGCTGAAGCACACACACACATACACACAAGACACGCTCTCACACAACACTAGTCAGGCAGTCAGTCAAGCAACACCATGTCACCGAATTCCATTGATGTGATTTTGGAAGCATACCGGACGAAAAAAAAGCTCCTGTATCATATGTTTGCACCAAAAACTAAATATTTTAAAACGCATACTCCCTTGACAGTATACATTCTAGCAATTAGTTTCTCGTTTACTCTCGCCCCACTGCACCTTCTCGGGTGTAATCATCATACCGGGAATGATTCACAAATCGTCCATTTCCAGCAAAGAGACGTAGCTCCACGAAATGATAAATTGGATCAATTGTTGTGCATGGGAATGTGTTGATAGATTTTCCCCCTGGTGTTTGTTCACCCCGAAGCCCGTAAAACCCTACTATCTCCACCGAACCGATGCACACACGCATGCAACATACTCGATTTCATTGACTTTCCTGCCACCCTAGGTTCGACGGTTTGAGGGTTTTTCTGCACCCTGCACGGAAATTATGTTACCGGATCGGATGATTTGGGAAAATTGTTTGCGGTAGAAATAAATTTGTGTGAATATTAGGCGCGCGTAGATCGATGGTACCGAACATTTGGTTGATTCTTTTATCAATGCAAATGGGTAAACCAATCAATTTCGGGTTAGGATGATGATCTAACCTGACCGACTAATGAGTCCGTTGTGGGTGGAAGCATTGATGCTCGTAAGCGAACCACGTTTTGGGTTAGTTTTTCACGATATTGATAAGATATTGTTTCTGGACGAACATTTTGGATTATTGATCAACTTCCATTTATCAATGTGTAGAAAGTTTTCGTAAACAAATGTTTTAAAAGTATCTGTAATCTGCTAGTCTAATCTCTAGTCTAGTAAGCAATACGGTCTGACCGTAATTTCAAAATGAACAGAAAAAAATTTCTAGTCTAAACTTCACAGCAATCCAATACCTAAGTTTCAAGAACAACTATAAAATAAGACAAACAATCCGAAAAAGAGACACAGTTTACAATCAACTACGTGATATTAACTATAGGTAAAAGCCACAAGCTTTTATCAAGCAACAGTAAACATTTTCCTGCTCTTAGCGCAGATTTAAGTCTCCAAAGGTCCTAGATGATTGGATTTTTATCTATTTCAACCTTGGTAAATCAGAATCCCTCCGCAATTAACCTGCCTAAACCAGCTCAGAAGTAATCAGAACAATCTCCTAATTTGTATACGAACGACCAACGTATCAATTTTTCTATGTACTGAAATTTTCCTTCACACTTACAACCATGTGTATAAGATGGCTTTTTACCGTTTCAAGATGAAATTCAAACACTTTCACACTGATAAATACGCATCGTTTGTTCTTCTACTTGGTGACATTTTCTTTCTAAGTGGTACACTTTCTAGTTGGTGTTTTTATCACCATTTAGCCCCAATAATACTGACGTTGCTTTTTCTTCTCGCTTGCGTACTTGCACAAACGATCAGCTTCTTGGTAACTCTCCCATACAAAGTTATCGAGTGATTGCATTCAAATTTATACGGTTTAATTTTGTATGCGTTCTATACACCTTCCCTCCTTCCTTCTAGCTTAAGGGCTCATTAGCGACAGCGAGTTTACACGACATTCAAACGTGGAAAATCAATGTAACCACATTTAGAGCACGGAAATGCACCGAAGTTCTACTATTTTGCACGACACCAACTTTACACACACACTTAAGAACACGACACAGAGACACACACACGCACGGAAACGAAACACGGATCGAATCGAACCAAAGGGTCTCTCTCTCACTCGGTAACTAACCAAATACATCGAGATATTTAAAGATCTTTCCACTACGGTAAGCTAGTATTTGGTTAATGGTGCCGCTTGCTTAACGCACATAGTATCTTTATCCTTTGCACATCGATCTATCTTCACGGGAGCTTTTGGAGCTACAGTTAGAGGTCACTGCGGCCAAAGAATTGCTCCATATTTTTTCCCCGACCTCACCAAGATACAAATTCAAGGCCAGAACACAGGTGCCCTTCGCATATGCAATAATTTTCGATTTCATACACCTTCTCTGGGCATTATTTCGGCACAGTTTCAGGGTGCTCTTCTTAAAGACCCTTCCGGCTGCGCTGTCCATCCCAGGGACCCAAGATAAAGGGTGGTTTGTACCAGAGGATTTACTGCCTCCCTCAGGACATTTACAGCGTTAAGCACATGAACACACACGCGATCAGCACACGGGCACTAGACGACGATGTACACGTACACAAAAACACACGGACACACGGACACACAGACACAGACAGAGAGAGAGAGAGAGAGTGAGAGAGAGCAGGAGAGTGAGAGAGAGTGTGTGGTGTGTGTATGGATAGAGACGCGAGGAGAAAAACTAAGGGTGGGCGAACACACGGCGTACGCTCCAGGCGTTCAATAGCTTCCTATCCCGGCGGAAGGATAAACGGCACTGAAAGTAACGGGTTGGCCCACCGTTGGCAAAAGCCCAGTTTCTCGCCAGCCCGAGCATTCCGATCCCGAAATTCCGGTAGCTAGGCGAGTGAAGTCACGCAAGACTCGTGTTTTGTGGAAAATACCTGGTAAGGGGGTGAGTTAGGTTAGCCGATTACAGTCGTGAAAAAGAAACAAATGATGTTTTAGGGTATTTTACGAACAACTTTCATACATCCGAGCGAGACAACCGTATGAAGGAAAAGCTAGCAAACGGTCGGCTGTGTATCCTTCCATTAAGGATAATTGCATACCCCTCGGAAGCAACAATAATGTAGGATAGAGAGAGATGACCCCAGGGTTCATCCAATTGAAGTCTCCATTTGTCTAAAGGTGCGAGTGAGCACACCATTTCAAGCTTCACCATGTGGAAAACCGTGCTTCCGAAAGCGATTTCGGCCAGCCAAAAAGGAAAACGAAGCATTCAGCTGTTTTGTTGTGGTTTTTCCCGTTTTTCCGAATCGGTACATTCGTGCACGCTCGGAATGTTTGTCCATTTCGTCGATAACACCGTTCGGTTCCCTATTCGGAATGTATCCTTTCGTCGATTTTTTTTTCGAGCACCATTATCCTTGCAAAACACGTTCGTTCAAGCGGTTGTGTGCAAGCTTTGAATGGAAAATCGAGCAAAGTTGCACGCAACCGCGTGAAAATACATCGACTTGGATAGTCGAGTAGAAGAAATACGAATCGTTGGAAGGACGAAGCTGGCCCGGTGTAGAATGGTGGAGATTTACGTGACGACACAGGCAACGAAAGCACCGCTGCCAAGTCGTGTGCCAAGAAACGTATTGGCATTTTCCCGTACTTTTCTTATGGTTGAGGGCTGAATGACATGTGTGGTTTGAGATAGAAAAACAAATGATACCAGTTTTCACATGATTTTTTTTAAATAACAGCACAGCTGTAAAGTAGCTTTGAAAAAAAAATAGCTTGATGCCTTACTCGTTTATAATGTGAACTTTTCTTGATGCATTCTTGAAGATGTCAGAACAGTCACGAATTTAATGTGGTCTTAAATCTTGAAGTATTTTTTGATACCTGATTGTTTGTAAAATTTTTGTTTTCAGAAATTTTGTTAATACGGTACAATGCTTTCTATTGACCTAGTATCAAACAAAATTAAATGTCAAGTTCAACTTCACAGTTGAGTTACAGAATAAATCGTTCAGGAGGTTGATCGTTCTCTTAATTCCTCTTCCGATCGTTGACAATCATCTTATTCTTTTTGAAACAATTTGAATAAAGCAATTTCTTAAAAACATTGAAAACTGAATTGAAAACATGTACCCTATTATTGTACCTAAATTTATTCTTAGCTTGAGTGACATCGATATTCGATTTTTTTTCCCCTTTACTTATCTTCACGACAGACTAAGTCACGCCAGCCATCGAATTTTTGGCCTCTTTTTCTTCTTGGATCAAAGATCTGCTAGGTCACGCTAGTCGTAGTAGGATAGTCACTCCTGGTTGGAAATAGATTCCTCTCTTTTTTCCTTGCTCTACATCGTCAAGAGGATGTAGTCGGCTAAAAGTAACCTTCCTGTCTTTGACAGCTTACCTTGAAAATCAATTTCTACAAACGAATAGAATACTAACATAACCTTTTCTTCCATATCACGACAGACTGTCCTTTATCCATAGCAGGATAGTCTGTCACCAGTAATATTCCAAAATGTAAGCTTTGTATGTTACATAGTCTCACAGATAGGCCAATTTTTAAAAATATAAGACCAAATAAATAAACTAAATCCTCATTTAAAAAAAAAAAACATCATTCTTAAAGCGACATATGAAACAATTCAAGCTTCAAATATATGAGTCAGTTTTGAGCATTCCAATTATGGGTAAAACGAACAAATTATTAAGCTTTAGATAGGCAACGAAAGCATTTTTTTTTCACACAACTGTAAAATCATCTGCAATTAAATATGATCAATGTAAATGATTTCTACTCTTCTCTCCTACCACTCAACCATCCCCTCCGCTCTTCGAGAGATGTCATCAAAAGATTGTCCACGAAAATCCTCATCATCTTTTCAAGCCGATCCATTATTCACGATAAGCTCCCAGCTAAAGCTGTACCCATCAGACTCGCATCCGCTTGATCGAATAATCCCTACCGGCTTCCGGGTGTCAGCTTTCCAACTCTCTAGCTCCAACATGTCCAACATCTCCCGAATCCAATCAATGACAGTAACAGTGCCAAGCAGACCAATTGGCACCTTCAGTTTCACGATTCATCATTCGTGTCACTCAATTAGCCAGTAATCCGGTTTTCCGGCAACAAAACCAACGCACGTTCCCCCATTCCTGCTCTCCGGACACAGCCAGACCAGTCGATAAACCACTGAAATAAGTAAACTTTGTCGCTCTTAAGCTCCACAACCTACACCCTCCACAGCCCGAATCCGAGACCAAAAAGTAGATACTTTATGACATGGAATTACCACACAAGCTTGAGTGTAGAACGGGGAACGATGGCAACAGGGCAATGGGATGCAGACAGTATTAATGTTCCCATGGTGTCGAAGGTGTTTCCTCTGTGTTGTTTCAACGTCAGGTCCCTTTCCCACATCTTATTCCCATCGTAATAAATTATCAATGATTTCGTCCCGTCGTTCCACTCGTGCCGCTCACGGGGAGCACCGAAGTTGGCGCGACGGATTCCAATTTCGATCATAAATCATAAGCACAGGTACGGGCTGCACAAGACGGTTGTCCGTGGGGTGGGAGCAACGGTGCAAAGTTTGTTAGTGGAGCAATTTCCTCGAATTATCCCTTCATCAGTGTGCGATAATTTGATTATTGTTGCAGAGATTTACGCGAATCGGCTGTCGAATCGAATCACGGCGGTTCGGTGGGAATGTGATTTGCAAATGCGACTGCATACTCACTGCTGGCTGCAGTTGATGCGATTTTGATTTTTATTTCCATGCGAACGATGCTTACCGTATGCATAAATCAAGCTTCCGAGAAACAGGTTCAATTGCAAGCTTTACTCGTCTGCATATCTTCTTAATGCTCACACAAAGTGCACAAAGTAAAAGATAAAAATAAACAGCATCAAATGAGCAACACAATACAGTCAGCTTCATTATAAATCATCGTATAATTCAAACTTTGATTGATGGATTGATTGGCAAACGGTTTGCGAATGGAATTTACAAGTAGCAGCTCATCGCATACTTCCCGAAAACTTGTTGAAATTATAATGAAAGCAAAAAAGAACCGAAAACCATTCACGTACCACCAACCCGCGCACCAACCGGCTCATGATGATATGAATTTTATTACAAAATTTCCAACAAGCCTCATTATTTCAACTTGCTCAACCGTAGACTGGAAGCCAAGCCAGAAAAACGAGACACGCTTCGAACGTTTCGCATCGAAAGTTTATATCAACCGTCGTGAAAATTGAGCCAACCCTCGGCTGACCGCTCAAACCCGAGAGTATGCTAATAATGAGACGCACCGTGGCTTTTCGAGGAAGTTTTCCGCCCCAAAACGTGGCTTGGACAGTGTACTGGATGGGAAAAACTTTCGACCACAATATACACTAAATTATTTGTTTGGCTTATTTTAAAAGCCTCATTTCCACCTCCTTCCGCTCTCTGGTGCGCTTCTCTCCCCGTTTCTTGCTATAAAACTTCATAACGGCAAAGCTCGACGGGCACGGGCAGGATTCTATCTACCAGTGGCGTCTACTTGCTTCGAGGAACACACACACACATACACACAAACAAACCTCAACAAACGCATATTCACGAGACGGATGCCATCGTTCTTCCGGTTTGAATGGTTGAAATAAATTAAATTTGTTGCTTCTCTACCCAGACTGCACCCTACATCTACTCAGTTCAGAACTCAAAAACTCCGAATAGCAACAATCGTCTGGCTTCACCAAAACACACGAAAAACCGCTACTCCGTCCTGAAACTGGAACGCCAAGACACGGTGGCCCAAAATAATCTCGTGTAAAACGAGCTAATAATAAGGCTGAGGGATGTTAATTGAAACCGCGGTTCAGTTGCAGACCTTCAGGTCGCTGCAAACTTTCCTCGCCGATGCCACCGCTGACTGATTTGTTGTTGCTCGCTCGCAGTTGACTTTCTGCCAACCCCAGTCCTACCGAATGGGTGAGTTTTTCGGAACCAGACACCGTCACCGCTGGTTGCTGGCATGCTTTGGCTGGCGTGTGACAGTTTTTGAACATCTTTCACCACTAGTCACACACAGAGAAACTTACTACTGCACCTAGCCAACTTTAAGCAACCGGCTCAGTTTAGTTTTCTAAACCTCGAAAACCTGCCACCAACAAACATTTGTGTCAGCGAAACTCGCGACGTTTTTCATTTCCGGCTCGGATGATCCCCGGTCCTGTGTATAATTCGTGACAAACAGCCAAACACTTGTCACCCGCAGAACGGGCAACCGTGAGTCAACGGAGCCAAAAATTGTTGCTATCAAAAAGGCACCGAAATTTGTCCACACTGGGGTAGCAAAACCTTGAAAGTTTGTGTGGTGCAGTTTATGGTAGCTTATCAAAACCGTGATCGTTTTGCTAGATAGATAAGTCTAGTGGTACAGCTCTTGCGGAAGATAATTACAATCGGACATTTATGGGAGGTATGCGCGTTACTTTCAATGGTGCGGGTAACATGTGCCTTCTGTTTCTTGGTATGGAATCTGGTTAGAATATGATGGCCTTTGCCTTTACAGGCCATTTGGATGAATTTTACATCGCGTTTAAGAAAGTAAAAGATTCTTAATTGAATCTTGCCTCAGATTTTTGCAAAAGTATTTCTTGACAATGTATTAGGTGATGCAATCTGTAAAAAATTTGCCCTAAACTCTTTCCAAGCCAGCTTGGAACTGGTGATTCTGTCATGTGTCAATATTGACCAAATTTTAACTTGAATTATTAAAACCGCTTCAGTTCAATCTTGGCCTTCTCCAACATATCGCTTGATATCGCTGACGATCTAGTGCCGTCGTGTGCCAATCCAGATCCCTGGGGTTCTGGCAGACGCATTAATGCCACCACTCTATGATAACCTGGGCCTACCACGACTCCTATGTCAATGTGGACAGCCTAGTAAGAATTTTCTAGCTGGGTCGTCTGGTGGCTTTCCCATGACGGCACCATCCCACTAGACCAAGCCTTATTTGCTGCACGATTGTACGTTCACTCTACAGCTCGTAAAGCTCTCTTCTCTCAAAAATGTAAGAGATAATTAACTACTTGATGAGCTGTGATGTAATATAACAAAATATGTGTCCAGGAACAGTAACAGTAAAACCAGCATTTTCTTTATGTATTTTAGAACCACGAAATATTTTATTCCTGTCTAAAATTTTAATTCAATGATTGCTTGATACTAATTCTCCCATTTTTTAAAGACTAAGACAAATGTTTTTTATAGCCTTTCTCCGACTCCGCCTAAAGATAGGCAAAGTGCTTAAATAGATTGTAGAACTTTTACTGTCTCAAACAGGACTGTTTAATTAACAACTAAGTAATATCATTGGTCAACCAATTCCACACCTTATTTGTGTGTCCCAAAGAATTTGTTTTTCTTAGTGTTTTACAAATCTGACAATGGATCGTATTTATTGCTAAAGAAACATGATTAAAGTTCTTATCTTGCTAAGACCTATAACAAAACCTGCCTAATGTGACATGTTTTATTCTTTCGTCTATATAACACTATTCATTCCTACTTCTTACCATTATCGTTACACATCCCACTTCAAAGAGATAAATGACAACATACTTGACTTTTTCTTTATTCTTCACAACCTGCCGCATGTTAGTCAGAGACTTGCCCCGTATTATTCTACACCTCGCACAAAATCCACGCTCTGTGTCACTCTCCTTATCTCCTGCGGTGTTAATGCCGAGCATCAAACGTAATGAATTCGTATTGCTTCGACGTTAATGGTGGCACATATTTTGTAGCCCGGACACTACCGTCCATTACTGTATAGAAGGCAGCGTCGGGGTGTATGTGGATGTAGCTGATTTTTATGAGTACAAGATTTGACGGCTTTTACGAGTGGTAGATTCCCAACCGTGAACAGCAGGCACCGTACGTTACTTCACGCGAACGACCATTTGTTTGCCGGTCCGTGTGCATTATTTCATTTGTCACACGTGCGTTTTGAAGTAAGGAAAGCCCCGCGAAAAGGGGCGAGTTAGAAGCAAGCAGCAAATATTACACCTCTGTACAAACAGTCAGTTTTTCTGCTTGACAGCACAAGAGGGGGGGGGGGTTCATTCCCGCGCAGCATAATTCTTTTATGATATCAAATTAAACGCCACCAACTCGTAACGGGTGCGTCCGCACGCAGCCACA
Source organism: Anopheles maculipalpis (assembly GCF_943734695.1). Classification (NCBI taxonomy): domain Eukaryota; kingdom Metazoa; phylum Arthropoda; class Insecta; order Diptera; family Culicidae; genus Anopheles; species Anopheles maculipalpis. The sequence goes on from NC_064872.1 coordinate 77,973,217, forward strand.
CTCACACACTATCCGGGCTCGTTTGCAACGACCACTCGGGGACAAATTTTAATGGACGTAATGTCACTAACAAGGTCATTATATCTTTTCAACGAATCCCCAGCTCGTAATTCTTCATGGTTTGGTAGTGAAAAGCACGAGTTTTTAGTTTTTTCGCTTAGTTTATTCATCAAGTTTGATGGTTTTATTGCCATCTCTGTTAATATTTAACGACCCAAGAACTGCTGAAAAATTCTAATCGTAAGGACATTACATTTTTCTTCACGTTTTGTACCTTTGCTACAACTTTGCTTAGATTTTCACCCCAACAACACAGACTACAGATTATAAAACATACTCCGATCCCTTATCTAATATCAACAAAACATTGGCGCCACAGATTGCAAACCTCAGTGCGCCTCAGAAACTCATCCATTATTCCCACCTTTTAACCTCTTTTTTACTGGTGGATTGGGCTGGTGCCTGCCCAAATCAAGCAAAACAACGGAGATAACCAACAAACCAACACTACCTCAATGAGCAAATGCTTTATCATACCTCCTGCAACTGTTACTTTTGGGCTTATGAAATATTTACTACCATCAACATAAAAATTAGATGTGCGAAAGATCGACACGAAAACGTACCCCAGCAACAACAACAAAAAACACTCACACAAAATGGATGAGTGGATTGAAGTTTGCGGGTGAAACAAAAAATCGTTAGCCCAAAATCGCGAGATTGCGGTCAGCGCAATCCGTCCTATAACCGCCGGGCGTCGAAAGTGGCCTCCGTTGGCTAATTTATTTGCCGGTAATGGTTCCGGTTATAATAAACGACCGACAATTAGTGGTAAAATGTAGAAAGCCACGCGCGGCGGTCGAGTTTTGTCTTCCGCCTACCTGAATTTTGAAAAAAAGGGTTAACCCGCCCGTTGTTCTACTGTGGGGTTTTGGTATCCCAATAGTCCAAAATGTAATAAAAATCATACGACACAGGCAGCAGCAACAACAACAACAACAACAAAAAACTCCCTACACAAATAGCTCAGCCCCAATGATCAATGATTTAGTACGCAGTGACTATTTAGCAGGCAATCCGAACATTTTTCTACCCTCAATCCCTCGTTGTGATTTGGATCCGATAGGAGTTGAAAATTAATTTGTTTGTTACCTGACACTAGCCGTGATAACGTGACTAAACCCCTTTGTTTCGGGAGCAGGAAATGGTCGATCGGTCCGTGATTAATTGGTATGAAATGTTCTGGCAGGCATTAGGTGATTAAATTGTATCAGATTGAACGATAATGTACGCTATTTTAATGACTGTTAGCCAACTGTATTGAAAATGGCAGCTTGACCGAAATGAATAGTTTTACTCTTATCTCGTTAAATAAATAACAGTTGGTACAAAAATATTTTATTAAAATTGTATGTTAGGAATTTTGATAATTACCTACCTGTTTCAGTGCATCGTTTAATTTTGGTGGAAATGTTAATTAAAAAACGGACTCACCTGAAATGAGAAAGAGATAGAAATTAATCATATGTATCAGAAGGAAACGGGTTAAATGAAAATGTATAAATAATTTAGAAAATGTGTACAATGGATAACTTTAGCGAGAGAAAAGGAAAACAGAAGAAAAATGTTGCTGTTAAACGCGATTTTGTTGGCTTTAAATTTTTCAAGATTAAATCCTTTCTATCGCAATATCTTGTCATAATAATGGATTGACAACACTTATTCTCCTCATCATCTTTTTGCATTTGGAAATACTGTGCCTTAACAAAAATTTATTTCTTCATCATTACGGCCTTATGACAATTTTTAACATTTCTATGTACGAGCGAGAGTTCATACTCGTTCAGAAAGTGGCGTACCGGTGGAATAAAGCGATGTTGGCACCCGTCTTCACACATCATGACCGGGATTTGTATCACATCCGGATCGTTCTCCCGTGGTGAGGACTAACTATCCTACTGAGCGGTATCATCGAGTCTAGTAAGCCATTCAATGACGTAAAAGGTCGTTAAGTAATATAATTGAAAACTTAAGATTGCTAAGACAGCCAGGCTGCTGTATCGGAATAAAAAAGTTTAGATTTTCCCAGGAAATATTTTTCCAGTTATAAGCGGTAACAGTAATTTCAAAAACAGAAATGAGGGTTTATATATTGATGAAAATGATCGTTCTACGATTTTTAATTTCACCGAATTTAAATACGAACTTTAAATTTCACCAGTTCCGAAAGCTCAACTTTCATCATTCCCTAATATCTTCCAACCGATTCCATCTCCTACATGAACAAGCGGCCTGGCAAGCGTTAAAGTGCAATCAATTCGATAACATCCGGCATTTGCTTTCCCTTAGCCCGGCACGGTTAACCTTCGCACGAGAAAGCGACCCTTTCTCGGAAGCAAAAAGAAAACAACCACCTCGTCAACTCACCGTCATCGAGCGTACGACCGGGTAGTACGATATTCATGAGAGCATATTTATCCACCTTCTACCCCCACTGCCCTTCCCAACCAATATCCCGTTCCAAACTCCGTTATCACAAATCATATTTTGCTGTCTTTCAAGTCGTCGCCTGCGTACATGGTCCTACTACCCACACTTGCTCCGGCCCAGAACCATCCAGAACAAACAACAACGGCATACTGAGCAGCAACAAAAAATGTAAGAAAGGACTTCAAGTCACTCCTCTATTACCAAACACAAAATGGTCCCAAACTTGGGAGAATCATCAGTAGCATATGTTTTGGCGTGCCAGCTATAAAACGACAAACAGTCTACGGGTGGAGAAAGGTCGAAAGTTTTCGCTCCCGAGAAGAAACTAGAGTCGTAAACTTTTGAAACTGATAAAATAAATTTGCTTCCTTCCGGAAGCGCGTACCCCCGGTACGGCGGGTCGGTTCAGCTTTGATGAACGTTCAATCGTACGCCGGAAGCGTACCATATTTTTTGACAACGTCAACGTGTTTTTATGGCATCATAGAATAACGTCTTGCAACCTTAACCTCCGAGAATCAATCTCGGTTGTAACGCAATCAATACGCATTATGCTTGAGATGCAATACACGAAAGAACAATCGAGCACGAAATTTGCTATGCTTGCTATTTTATTAACTTAAAATGATTTTTCTAAATATATTTTTGTAAAACAAATATTTTCAAGTTTTACTATTTTTACGACATTTTTAGACCAAAGGTAGCAAGTGTCATAATTGTGTCTTCCGCACACAAATTATCTTAATGATGTTTCACGAAATTAACCACATAAAATGCAAATCTCCCCACTCATGCTTTTACTTGAGCACACACAATTCCCCACGCCCAAATCGCCTGCTTCCAGAGCAGATAAAAGTGGATAAACATTTTCATAGAATCCCCATAAAAACAGGTCAACCACCATAAGAAATGCGAAAAGCAAACTTCAAGAAGACAATTCATTTTATTGCACGACATCCTCCAAACGGAAGCGAAATTCCTCCCACCGTCCTCCTCCCTCCCGCCCCGTACAGTTGACTGAAAAGTTTTGTGTCAATATTCTTTCCACACTTCCGGCACGCGTACGCGCCTTTTGCGGTGGGTTTCTAAGCGAAAGAAAAACCTATCGACAAACAGAGGGGCCCTTTGAAGAGGGCCGCTTTCCTTTTCCAATCGAATGCCATTATTAACAGACGCGTTAACACATAAAGTTTATCATCATTGTCTGGCACTGGTCACAAAACAAAACGCCTAACTTTTTATCAAGTTATTAAAAGGTTTCCGGTTCGTGGTTCGCGTTGGATGTGGGCATTTTCTTTTCGGGACGCAAGCATTGGGCACGATGACATAAAGGATAGACTTTATGACTTTATCGGAAGCGTTGTGTTTTTGTGTGCTTTTGTGTACGGTCGAGGGTCCGGTTGAATTTAACACCCATTTTAACGAGCTTGTTGACAGCAAAGATAATTTAAAATGCACTCTGCGTTCGTAAATATTTGACTCGTACATACAAGCCATGACGATTGGGGGAAAAAATAGGAAATATGAATGTAAATTTCTATTAAATGTATTTTATTCCTTGCATATGTTGAAGCGGATGGGTGTCCTAACAGAAACAAAAATAGTACTTTGAAAGACCGTGTTTCGAATTCTGTCCGAACCGCTCCCACGTAGGGCTGACTAACTGACGAAACTAAAAATTAAGTCATAGAAAATCATGAAAAACTGGTCAACCTGGCAGAACTTCACGAAGTTTTAGTGCCAAAGTAGAAGAAAAGGATGCAAACATTCCCTTTTTCCGAAGGACTTCTAAACTTAACCAGATAATCCGGCAGAAAAGTCCAATCTCAACTATTTCCGTCGTAAAACTTTTAACCCACAAAACAATTTACCAAACCATTGTTTACGTACTCTAATCCGGAAGAAAAACACAAAAGCTCAACTCGTTTCATTTCCAATTTTATGGATTTTCGATTGATGTGCACTTCACTTTAACAACCTTATCCTTGCACAGTTTGGTCCATCGACTGCCATTCGGATAAATCGGTAAGCTACATGTTGTTCACTCAAAATGATTCCTTTCGAGATAAAAGATGAAAGAAAGCTTCCACATGAAACGAACCTAAAAAACTTTACTTCGGAAAACTAACAAAACTGCAGTTCAATAGTGTTTTTAGATGAAATTGAAAAATTCTTTCGCCAAACCCTTAAATCTATCCGTTGCTGTGAATGAGATAAAAGAGGAACTAGATTTTTTTCCCCCAAAACACTTGTAAAACATACGCGAAGTTAGCTTCAAACACATCAAACATGATCATACACAAAATCACAGAAGTCAGCTTGCAACTGTTCAAAATTGAAAAAAAAATCAACATTAGTATGCTCTTGTTGTCTGAAACTAGTTCAACTGAAACATTATTTGATTGAGTAGCAGATCAAAAATGTTAAAAGTTTAAAAAGAATGGAAGAAAAACGATCCCAAAATGTACTTCAAATATAAAGAAGCTTTGAGCCAATATTAATAAAGAAGCTGAGTGTGAATCAGCCAGGATTTTTTTCTATAAACCATTTTTATGACTTTTTATTCTAGGTTCAGCTTGTCTGTAAATAAAAACATAATGCTGGATACACAGTAATGTCTACATATAATCAGTCGTAGTAAGATTGGATACCTATTAAGACTGTTAAGGCGTTTAATACGCATCATTAGAGCAAAGTTAATCCGTCTCTAAAAATTTCTGAAAAGAATGTAAATTAGATCTAAAATAAGTTCTATTCTTACGATAGGAAATAACAAGAAAATCCAATTACTCCTTATTAAAATTGTTGTTCAGTTTTCCTATCCGAATTACAAAGAATATTTTTCGATCATGGGCTATCACATTCCATAGGAAATTCGCCAATTCGCGAGAAGGAAATTGCATGCTACTTCCAAGGTAATGTGATTTTACACTGCAAGATTTTTCTTAACATCGCACAAGTAATCATTTCTTTTAAACTTTTTAGAGTATATTCAGCTTCAGCTCGATTTACCTTTTCAGGCCGGGGTCCAGACGCAGCCACTCCGTTTGCATGAAGGCAGATATGCTTCTGCAAGAAGCTAACCTTGATCAATTTTTGAAATTTGAACCGATTTTGAATGCGCTTTCCGCATTGAACACAACGCTTTAAATTATTACAATAAGCAAAAGCTAATTCCAGAGTGTCTGTTGAAGTTTTATAGATGTTAAATTAAATCGCATGGTTTTGTATGAATTCTGCTTGCTCCGCTGACACCAACCGAATAACCTCACTCTTTATAACCCGTTCCGTGCCTTAGGTTCTCGAAATCAACAGGCAAACATTTATCTTTCAAAATTTAATCAACGAGATTTACACTTCTCAAAATAATTACCCAGCGTCAAGACGCAATTGCCTCCCGAAAGTTCTTCTGCCTTACAAGACCTTCCATTTAACCTGTCCGATCGATACTGTATCCCATCGAGATAATCTTACATGCTAAGCCTCTTCCGGCTAAGTTTCATTGCCAACAACCCTTCCAGTATTTGAAGCAAGATTAACCAACACCATCTACGAGCAATAACGGAAGCAGCCCTCAAGCCGAACAAAAGAGGAAAAACGAAACAGCACACAAACAGACATAAAACAGCTTCCGAATGTCCGCTCCATTTCAGCGACGAGAGCAAGTAACACCAACCCACACCGCTGTCCTTCCCTGCTCAACGGGTGCGCGGGATGATTTCCACGGTGAATGGAAAACTCATCACTCATTGCGGAAACATTCGCGCCAGCATCGCAACAAGCCTTCGTATCAGTGGCCATAAATCAAAATAAAGCCCGAAAGCTCCGGTGAACAAAAACAAACCCACCCAAGCCATCCCACTCGTTACACTCCATCTTGCTGAAAATCTATTTTCCGTCACGGTCCATCTCTTGGGAGGTTTTGTTTAGGCGCCCACCAGTACCACCACCGCCGCCACCACAAGGCAGCGGAGTCATTTTTGTTGGCCAAACAGCCGGCGGCACGCGGCATTCTTCGAGCAAATTGAATGACCATCACCCACAGCACACCAACTCCTAGGGCGAAAGGAGAAAAGGGCGAAAGCACTCTGAAGCTTGGGAAGAGGGGGGGGGGGGGGGAGGGAGTTTTCCCAGCATTTTGGTTGCCCATTTTCTTTCACCGAAAAAAAAGGCGGACAGATTCGTTGGTTTCTCGCTTCGTTTCCCATCATCCTTTCCGTTTATTCCATTCAATTTCGTTAAGCACCGTCATCATGTCGCGGCCTTTTTTTCCCCCGTCGTAATCGGTAGGGTAGCGGGAGCACCGTACATTCGTTTTCCATAAAAGATAAATGCCTCGCTGTGTCCGGTGAAATTGAACGTCTCAAGGTTGTGGCCAGGGGAAGGCGCAAGGTGAACGAGTGATGTAAAATTGGTAAAAGCGTCTCATTCCTTCACCGGGTGCTTTGTTGGAAAGCCGAACGAGAGCGATAGGAAGTCGTTGAAGGGCAAACTGTTAGCAAACGCGCGAACCGATGTCTTCTTTTCTTCCGTTCACAAGTTGATAATTTAATTAACAACGATTTACACGGAACACGGCAAACGAAATATCCATCCCATTGTCGGGCGTCCCCCGTGCGTCCATGGGGCTTATCCGTCCGTGGCTGGTGAACGATTCAAATAGCGTAAAGACCCGTGGGAAGGTACGAAGAAAACTAATAACATTTTTCCTTTCCATGTTTTTTTTCTCCCCAGTAGCTTTTTCCATTTTTATTCGTCTCCTATCGGGAAGAACACGAATTATCTGAAGCACCGTCAGCATAGGTCTTCCTCGTCAGGCCTACGTTAGGTCGACTGGCTTAAGTAATTAGTGTCCTCGAGATGAGACTTGAATTTTAATTTATCTCGCCACACCCATTGCACCATGCTTGCTTCCTCTGCTTCATTTTCTCAGGGAGGAATGTAATGGTTTTCCACTCGGCCGATTTCTATTTTTATAAACAGTTTCCAGTGCCCAATGAAGTGTCAGGGGATCGGAAAACGATGGTCAGGACTTTAAGCGACGAAAACGGCAAAAAATCGCACCACAATGTGAAGGTTACTGAAGGAAACGTTGAGCAGCTTAAGACGAGATTTTACAGATACATCTAGCTATTTAGAGAGTTTTTGAAAGTATGACTTACTGAAGTACATTTTTTTTCTATGCTTTGTTTAACTTTAGTTAAAGCTTTACTGGTTAGTCTTTGCGACTTTGAGTCAACATATTTTATTCCTCTTTTCGGTCAATTCTAAACATTTTCTTTGATTTTTATAATTTATAACAACATTTATAACAGATATTTAGAAGATTCACCTTTACAAGTCATTATTTTTTTAAAAAATAAATCATCCATCAACAAAGCAAACATATTTGAGCAAAATATGAATTACAAATGTTTTCCAGTTAACGAGGGAAAGTATCACGATCGTAGCAGCTTTTCTTTCGCCTCTCTGTCGTATTAATCTGAATACGCCATTGAAGTTGCACGGAGACTATCTGGAGTACCTGTGAAGCCGGTTCAAGTGCGCTAGACATTCCTGGAAACAGGACGATTGATGAGAAAATTATCACGAATCGTCTGCCAAGCACTTGCCAGGATTGTAATCGTTAATCCTGATAGGACCCGGTTCTTCGAAAGACACACTCTTAGCTATCGGCTATTTACTCTGACAATACTCTTCAGGACCTCGTTCAGCTTCATGAAACCTCATAAAACCGAATATTTGTGTTGCAGAAGCAAAAAAAAACACACACACACAAACCATTTAAATTTTCAACCACAACACAATGCCTCAATAGCGTACGACAATGTCAATGGAAATTGGATCCTTGTTACGCCTTTTTACCTTTGCAAAAACTCATAATTATCGACGCTACACACTCATTCCATTCCCAGGGTGCTTGTAAGACGGTTCATCTCTCATCATTAAGCGCAAACTTGGCCGTAAAATTCGGCCATTATTTCTTCGTTCGTCGTGTGCTCGTGCTGACGCTCGTTAATGAGCAGCTGGGGAGCGAACCGCTTTAAAACGACATTTTCACCTGCACCACCTGATAATTGATAAATGATCCCTCCACGGCTTGCATGTTCTTCCAACCCTCAACTCAAGAGGACTTCTGGTTTTGCAACTTTTGCTTGCGCTGATGGATGGATTTCTACCGAAAAGGGAAGGGATAATAAAAAACAAATCTCAACCCCAGCTACTCCTACGCCCAAGCTTCAAGCAGAAGCAAACGGTGTGGCATCCCGTCGAAAATGGTTCGCCCACGTCAAGATGATGCTTGCACAAAATTAATCCACTCTCGAGCCGTGGAGACCGAACGAACAAAAGTGTAAAGCTAATTAGTCTTTAATGGGTGAAGTAATGTCATAAGCTTCGTCCGTTTGTTCGCGCTTTTGTCGTGAGATGAGATGGTTTTACTTGTATCTTTGTGCCGCTGGTTGACTTCTCTGTGCACTTGGGTGTGTCTTTTTATCTGTTGGTTGTTTTTTACCCCCAACCCAGCTGAATAACTTGTTTTCCTTCCATGATTCTCTTCTTAGCCGCTCGCTTGATGAGCCGTAACGGTTCATATTTCTTTCCCCCAAATGTCCTCGAGCGTCCAGAGCAATACAAAGGTAGAAAGCGAGTTTTCTGCCACTTACGTCCACTCGTAGGGACAAAAGTGGCAGCCCGGACTTGCAGTGCGAAGAAAATGACAAAATCCCCGATAATGAAGGCGTTCGGTGCGATGAAGCAAACCTGATGACGATTGCCATCGGACCTGACCCGTACGGCGGAATTGCATCATCATCACCATCATCGTCGTCGTCGGGCATCCATCTAACCGGTTAGCTTTTTAGCTCAATGCTGCCTGATCTTATCCAACCTTTTCTTTACTTGTAAACATCAGCTCGTCACTGGAAAACATATCTTCCTACCTTACATTCCGCGCCACTAACACTCTTAAACCAGAAACTTCACACAGCGTATCGTTTTCAGTCAAAGAAAAATTGAAAAAAGCGAACTCCGAGATAAGGAAGGCGAACTGAAAGTGTAGACGTAACATCACAAATTGGCTAGAAAAGTTTGTCCCCCAAACCTTCCAACCCGCGAACAATGCAGGGAGCAAGCACGTCAAAGGATGAAAAGGTTTAAATTGCTCCATTGTCAGTGAATGTCTTCATGTAACTCATTTCCTCCCTGGATGGGCAAGCGTTTTCGAAAGCAACCATAATGGCCAGCAGTAGAGCGAGCACATTCCGTGCTCGTGGTGCTGCGGATGCGAAGGTCATTTTCTCACCCACAATGGTCCCACCCGGGTGAGATGAGTGATGACGGAGCGACGGCTGACAGATAAGTGACGAAAGGTCCTTGTCAGGAAATGCCGGTTACAGCAACCGGTTTGTGTTGCTTGCCGTTTACTCCTCATCCAAGAGGGATCGCTCCCATTTTCCTCTGACCTTTGGACTTCTGATTCATCCCAAGGATGGGTCAACGGCGGCACAAGCGCAGATGATGATCGCAAATTAACTGCAGGTCAACTGTTGACGAGTGGGGTCCGGTTCGGTGCTCGGTTACAACCAGAAGAACGATATCCTTTCTTCCAAAATACCCGGTGCACACCGCAATAGGGCAGCGTAAGGTCTAGGGGTACATTTCACAGATTTGTTATGGAGAGATTTACACGCACCGCCACACACTGCTAAGCACGCTCATCGTGAGGACTCGGTGGAGTTTGTGGAGATTATGTTGACAAGAAATTAAGACTTGATAGAGCTATGTTGAGTAATTTTGGCGAAAGGTCACCGGAGGTTGGCAACGTTTTGCTTGTTTGAGTGATGTGTTAAAAATTATGGTTCGTAAAGGGTTTATTTTCATATGTCTCTAAACAGGAATTTCTTATTACAATGAGGTTATTACAATGAGGAGCATCAAATACGAAAACGAAGCTATAGAAAAAGGAACGCATTCTGTTATTAAGTTATTGGGAGGCTCCCAACCATCCTCCCTATGATTTAATAATTTATCAAACGGTTGTGTTACAAGAACACTAAAAAAATTTGATAATTTAATATATAGATGCTTTCTACATAAGTAAAACATTTTGATGATGATGTATAGATCATAATAATTTTTTTACAATTTTTTATAAATTACTGCCCTTTTCAATTCCCCATTTTTTCAATCAAATTTAAACCACAGAATACGTGATCAATGCCTAATAAATATTGAAACACAAACCACATCAATTAGCAAACGAAGAGCTAAAGATCGTAGAGAAAGAGTAAGCTAAACCAAAACCGAAAAAAAAACTAATACAACCACAATGTGTACACAACACTCATTGGTTCCATCGCATCATGCCGAACCCGATACTCTGGGACTGGGAAAATAGAAGCGAACGAAATTCGATTAACTATTGATTGGCAACCGGAAGCCCGAACGGCCGCAGTCTCGCCAAATTGAATCCTTGCCCTCGAGGCCAAACACCGATCCCGGTCACACGTCATGCAACTGCTGTAGGCTGCAGGTTGGGTCGGCCAGAGAAAGAGTATAAGAATTTTCCCCGAACCCGAAAGCAATTCAACAACAGCCACCACACACTGATCGCTTGTGCTAATTATTTCTTTATTTAGACAAGTTAATTCATTAGCACGCCAAATTGGTATCGGGAGAGAAAAAAACTGTCCCGGGAAAGGAGGTATACCGTTGACACTGTCTGCCCTTGAACGTGTGTGCCGGAAGCGCGAAAAGCAAGACCAACTACACACCAAAAAAACTCTCACATACCAAAACAGGAAGAGAAAGAACAAAAAGTACGATGGTGAAAAGGAAGTGATAAAACCAATTGACTAACTGGAACAGGCCTGCCCAGGTCTCGTTCGTTCGGCAATCGAAGGCAACAACCAGAACCAGGCGTACCCTGCACGGTGTGCAATGTGGTTCACCCGAACGCTGATGGTGTCGATAATGACACCAACGATGATGAAGATTATTGCGCTGGTGGTATTGATGGTGTCCATTTGGTTTGGTTTTTGCGGCGGACCGATATGATGAAAGAAGACCAGAGTGGAAAGAAAAAAAAAACTGCTGTGAAGGTCGACCCTTGGTCCGACGCCTGGTGCCAATACGGGCACTGGCTTCTTTCGGCAGGCGAGTATTAGTAATTCAATTTCTTTCCTTCTGCCATGCTTATGGGCTTCGCTCTAAAATTGATAAAGTAGGATTTTCTGACCATACGTGAGAAGGCTACCAAAGGAACAGTGACTCACGCTCAACAAGGGTTGGTGTCAGATGTGGGTGGAAAGAAAAACGGAAAACAAATGTCGTGGGAAACAAATCCTCCTAGCAACGAACCGAAGTCAGCATAACTATTTGTATGTATTGTGAATGAAACAATGTAAATTTTAGAAATGAAGAGAATAATTATTTGAAGTTTTTATTTTACCCTTTTTAAGATCTAATTATAGTATGATTTCTGTACAACTCACCAATCACTTTTTTCGTAAATAATCTTAAAAAATTGCGACAAACAATACACAATCGCAAAAAAAAATATTTCGATGAAATACCAATTATATCTTCAAACATTAACAACAGCTATTTGAAAAACATCTTTTCGTACGATCCAATATAACTTCTTTACTTGCTTTTCTCTCTCTCTCTCTCTCCCTCGCTCCCTCTCACTCTCTCTTTCTTTCTCTCTCCCTTCTCTTTTTCTATCTCTTTCCCTATCCTGTCCGGTATTAGTTATTCACCACAGGCAATCAATACTAGCTCGCAACGATAGTTTCTGCAAGCGCAGCACCACTAACTTCGAAAAGAGAAACAAAAACTGCTGACTACTCACAATACACCACTTGTACACCGCCCAACGTTCCAAGTTTTCCTTGGTGGATATGTTTCACATTCCAAACCAAAGCATCTACCAGCAGCGGCACGGATACGGAAACATGGAAACCACCTAGCTGGTTGGTTGGCAGCACAATATTCGATTGTACAATATTTTGATGGCACCCTACTCTCGGTGGTATCGGCACAAAGCCCTGAACCGTACCGTACGATAGTGGGACGTCCTTTGCCAAGTGGTTGCAATTGAACTTTGCACTTGCACTTGCTTGCTGAGCCTGACAAATTGTGTCCCTTGCTTACGGTTCGCTTCATCGCCCTTCCAGTGGATTCCCTTGGAAGAAAAGCTATCGCCGGCGCTCAAGATGTTTCTTGGTGATGATTTTATTTAATAATATTTGTCCTTTTCACCGGGCCGGAAAGGACAGCTGAAAATGAACGATGAGTCTTTTGTTGCGACGAACAGATTGGTGTTGTAAATAGCGAAGGGTTTTGATATTTTGTACGTGGACAAGCGAAGTACTAAGCTGCCAAGTAGACAGTTTTTCATATTGTTAGTTCCATTACAAAAAATAGCAATAAAATTATAATCCAATAAACAAGACATGGAATTTATTTTGAGCGGCAGGGCATGCAATAATACAAGTGAAAATAATTAAACAAGAATGAAATAAATCTTAAGAATTTACTCGAATTGTGGAGACATGTTCAAGTCAAAAAAAATTCTTGCAAAACTAGGTAAACTACCATTCTATTCCAATTTTACGTTTAATTTGAGTTTATAACAGTAACAGTAACATTATTCATATGAATTTATTAACAGTAAAAACAAACTAGATTCCGGCGAAGAACACCGTTTTTTGGAGCTTTTTTCTCCATTTGTAGTAACAACAATAACGCATAGAACGGCGTACAGGAAAAACTAGTAACTTTTCTATGGTCATTATTATGAAGGAGACATTCTAAAATTTTCACTATTTTGTCACTTAAAAGAATCAGTCATATAAAAAATAAATTTAATCGAAATTCCTTTTTGACAACGTTTTCAAAATATCATTATTATCCTTTCTCTTCAAAACATCCTTAACTTTACAGACTCATTTGTCCCCACGTCTACCCAGCCCATTCGCCGTTGTTGTATGTTTATTCACTTTACATGCAAAAGCGTCACAAGACACTAACTTTCTTCCAAGGCTACCCATTATTCCCTTCAACCATTCTACCATTTTCCTCTTTGATTCATGCTAAAAAACGACGATATTTTTTATTTCGGTACTACGCTTCAACCCCTCCGGGCAGCCTTTTTTTATTTTGACATACCACACCAACCAGGAAGTTGATAAATATCGTGTCGAAAAGCCTGTTCCTTGTTGATCAATCGTTCGCGCACTTGCCGCCAAACACAACAAGGAACCAACCCACCCATGTTTGCTCACACCACACCGATCGCTGTCTCGTTATACTCATTATCGGGCTCTCAAAGGCCGAACAGTTCTATAATTTGTTTTTGCGAAGAGCGTTGTTTGAGCGTCTGGAAGCGTAACGTAAACGATGAATTAAACGCTGCTCGAACCGTTTGTTGCGAGAAGTACAAAAAGGAACGATTTGGTTCAATTTATTCGGCAACCTTTACGCCTCATTTTTGCCATTCCAATCTCTCTCCACGACTATCGAACGAATGTACCGAAGTGTACCAAAGAATCACTTCCTTAACAGCAGGATTTTTTTCCTGCCGCTTTCAACGTTGCGACAGAAATAGTGAACAGCATGAGGTGGAAGCAATTGTGATCGAATATTTTTCTTCCATTTATTGTATTTGGACGTCTGGTTAGTGAAACCTTAGGTATTTCCGTTCCCACAACAGCCTAGGTGGCACAAAATGGAGCGTTAAAGGATTCATTTTCTCCATTTCGCACTCTTTCTTCGTTGATTGTATTTGATGTATTGCTGGATTCTTTTTTCTCTCCTACTATTTTCGTATCGTTTACTTGCATAAAACAGAGCTAGTGAGTGGTGGGAGGGAGTGGGTTGAATTAATTCGGTTGTTTTTCCTTGAATTTGCTTACAAAAGAAAACGAAATCAATTTCATTTCTTTCTTCCGTAACACTGCCATACGCCCCATTATCGGGCGCCAAGGGTGGGTGGCAAAAACGGGTGAGAAAATTCGATATTATCCATTCACCGGAACCAGCCGGCAGGGAAGCAAGAACAAACAAACAGAAGAAAAACATAACAGTTGTATCCTGCCGAGAGTCCCGCCAGATAAATACGTTTGGACGAAAGTAAAAAAAAAAAAAAACAAATCCCCACACACACACAATCCAAATCGGCACGTCACGCGAGTGCAATTTGGTGATTTATGTTTCTTTGCTGTATTGTTTTCCACCGTCGCTGGCTGGTGCTGCCGGTTCATAATTTATGAGGTGTTTGACTTGCAGCACCAAAGTTCACAGCACCGAAAGCATTGATTACGTTTCGGGAGATCGTAATGATGACCGACACCGGTGGCAAATGCCTGGCCTGTGAAGTACGGTCGGTGGGAGACATTTCTCTTATCCGGCCTTTTGCGCGATCAATACGCTTTTGGGTGAATTATTAATGTGCAATGAGTTTGAAGGTAGTGTTGGTAGACGGCAAATATTAAATCCACCCGTTGGGCTGTACAAATGCGACATGTTTTAATGCGATGATAGCGTTTTAAAAAGAAAAACAATCATATTTCTTCCCGTTAACTGGCAAAGGACATTTTAAATACGTTAGTGCACCTGTCCGATCACATTAATTTATTACAGGTGTCTTCAAGTGAGCAAATAATTCTATTGAAAAAAACTATTTTGATTGATGATAACTTCTCAAAAAGTTTTCAGCCAAGAGTTTAATATTGGTAAAATTGAATTATTCCAACCGAAAGTTTATTAGATGATGTTATAGAACTAACAAAAAAAACAGGAAAGCCTTTTTTAAGCTGCGCACGAGAATATCGTGTAGACAAGATACCAAAGACAGTGAGCCATGTGAAGGATAAGACTTCATTTTGATTTCTAACCATGTCTCATAGTATTTTTGAAATTTATTTCACTCCAAGATTACGGCTCAAAGCTTATTAGTAATTAGATTATTTATTGCTGTGTCCTTTAAACAAAATTAGAAAATTTAAAAATAACATGTTCATCCATGATTTGTGCTTGAAATTTTCCATATACTGTTGAAAAAATAAAGTACGACTTTATTTCTTCAACAGTCTTCTTCTCTGGTTCTACCAACTTCATAGGTTCTGCCACTGCAGTCATAGGTCCTTTCATCCAGACATTAAGTTATCAGTAGCTAAATATTAGATACTAAGAGCTGAATTTAGTCCTGCGTATGATAGGATCAGTAGTTCATGATGCACATCAGCACACACCAGCACACCATCAGCAATTATGTATCCCAAGATTTCTACTTAAATGCCCATATGCAGCGGTAAAACCGGAGGCGAACGTCATGAGAATGACACAATAAATACATTTCTCACAAGGAGATCTTCTCTAAGCCTCTCCATCGTAAGAATCTGAATCTACTTCTACATGTTTAGAATCCCAATCAATATGATAACAACCAAAATATATGCAATCAAAGTTTTTTTTAAAAACTACTCACCTGTACCCAGCGGCATATTGTTCGTCTTGTGCACGACCTTCGCTACCGTGACTGGTTCCTTTTTCTCCTCCGCCTCCTCCTGTACACGTCTGGCAATCGCTCCACCAACACCACTCCCTCCACCGACCGGAGCAGCGGTCACCGTAACGACTGTTGTTGTTGGCGTCGAAATCGGTTTCACCTTAGCGAGCGTAGCACCACCGGCCGTTGACACCGAGATACCACCCGATCCGGCAGCGGAAGCCGCAACCACCGTACTCCCCGCCGTTGCAACCGGCCCTGCCGTGGTGGCATTCCGGATCACCAGTATCGATTGTGATTTATCGAGGCGCTTAAGCGTGCGCAACAGTATCGGACCTTCGGTGCCATTTTTGCTCAATCGTTGCTGTAGAAAGATCGGACCGCCGGTACTGCCGGCGGCGGAAGATGAACCCACCTCCAGCGTTGTACCCTTCTTGAGGGCATCTGATTGTAGCAAAATTGTACTACCACCACCACCGACACCACTTATACCCTCCAGCGTACCACTCTTGATGGCTGGCTGGAAAAGGATCGTACTCGCTCCACCAGTGCCAGCTGCTGCCGCCTCGGAGAGTGTTTTGGTAGTGTGAGCCTTCGTAATAGTTGCACCGGCACCGGTCGTTGTTAGGCGCTGGTGCTGCAGAAAGATCGGTTTATCTTCATCACTTAACAGGCTGAGCAGTTCGTGCGTGTTTTGCAGAATGATTTGACCATTTTCGGAGCGTGAGCCACGCACTAGGATGATGTTACTGTGCTGCTGCTGTTGTTGCTGCTGAGAGGTGGCCACGGTAACGGTGGCAGGACTCTGGCTGGTCGTAACGATCTGCGAATGAGCGATCTGTAGCGCATGGGTTTGCAGTGCACGGGATGCTTCGGCCGAGATGGTAACGCCCGACTTTTCCAGCCCGCTTAGGAGCGTGGCACCGCTGGTTGTTACCATGGTGGAGGCGTTCGATACCATCGTAGCCGCCCCGGAAGCCGCCACCACCGATTTACCACCCAGCTGTTGCTGCTCATTGCCACCGTTCGTTGCACCGGCAGTTGCATTGCCCTCCTCGGCCGTTGGACCTGGGAAAGTATAGAAATTAAGAGAGAAAATATGCCTTTAATCATTTACTCTGTTCAACTAAAAGTTAAAATATAAATATTTTGAATGAAAAATAAATAAAATACAAAACTGAATTCCTTTTAAATTAGTGACTTTAAACGAACTAAAATAACCCTTTGACTTCTTATACAATTTTCACCTTTTGAAGCAGGAAACCATACCATCTCAACTACCGTAAACGAGTTCATTCGATTATGGAATCGAAATAGTTTTCCCTTGCTGTGCATCTTTCCCTTCTACAAGCAGCGCATGGAACTAAAGCAACAAAAAAACACATCCTAAACGGAAGAACAGGGTGTGCTTCTGTTTCGGATATCTCGGTGCCGTTTAAGCGATACGAAATATAGCCACACCGGCGGTAATTAATTTCACTCCGGAATGGAACATTTAACTAATTTCGATCATTTACAAATGGCTCGCAGGGCTATAAAACTTCCCAAAACTAGCTGCCCACCTCCGGTTCCATCCGGTTGACCATCTAATGTGTTTGCACACATCCCGTCCGACGAGCATGGTAGTGCTAAGGATCAATTTAATAGCTAGCATGCGAGTCGGAAATACACTCGCCATTCGCCCATTTGCTGGGCCACCGTGCCAGCATCCTTATTTGAGAGCTATCCGTGAGAACCTGGTCGAAACGTTGTTGGTGCATCCCCAAAATGGCGAGTTGTAAAATCAGTTAGCATCGATAAACTTCCGGCTGTGTGTCTATGTGTCTGGCAGGTACGAGCCTGATGGACGAGTGAAGCGAATGTTCGGTTTCTTCTGGTAGTGAGAGCGTGTGTGTTTGTGTGTGTGTGCCTTGACACGCTATCAAAACCGGCAAGTGCACCCGGTTTTGGGAAGGAGGAATAGCACCTAATGGTTTCCCAAACAAACTATCACCTCGTCGTCCATGCACCAGAACGGAGCCATTCCCCAAATCAGTAGCCCGTCAAACCGCTGTGAAAGTAAATAAACGATACAAACAACCAATAAATATCGTTCCCAGTGAACGGTTCCACCTAGAGGGCAGGGAATTCCGATCGGGAAAATTAACATCCAGTGAAAGTTTTCGGTAAGGGTTGGTGCAACATTAAGTTGTCGTGTGGAGGCTAGTACAGAATATTTTAAATTTGGTACAAATTATTTAAACATTTTAAATTCAAAGAGCGATTTATGTTTTCAGAGTCAATGTATCGATATTTTTCAGTAATAGTCATTACTAGGTAGTTATTGTAAAACCAGTTAGATAAAATTTAACCGAAAGGAATGGATTATTTAGTAAAAATGATAAGAATTGATTTTAAAGGCAGCCGAGACGATTAAAATCTCTCCCGGGTCGTTCCTCCGTAATGAGGCTAGACTAGACCTTCGTTAAGAAGAAAAATACATTTTAATTTCATATAATTAAAAATTCCACGAAAACTCCACCGTGAAAAATTAATAATAATAAAATGAATAAATAACCGAGTATGCCCGGGATAAGGCAAAGAATAAGGAGGAAATGCCTTATCAATATAATTGTTTTTTTTTTTTTTTTCAACACAAGTGGTGTTGACAATACGGCACTGGACCGTCATATTCAATTGTAAATAAATAAATAAGTAAATAAAATGAATAATGTTGCATTGAAAATGAAAGTTTCAAAATTTCAAAACCTTTTTGTACACTCTTTGAAACCAAATTTTCAAGCTTATACTTAAGGGAAACCCCTAATTTAACGTTGGTCATACATTTATGAACTAAAAGTCTGTTCTTCTCGTGCCACACTTCATTATTTTACCCCGAGGACAGTAATCTGTTCATGGTCACACGCATACACTCACAAATGCACAATGCTTTGCAACCAGCAAAAAGTCATTAGTACCCATTCCAACGGTCACCACTAGCACGAGGAAAACCCCATGCAACATCACACTACTTCATTCGAAAATTTACGTCACGATACCGATCGCATCTTAACGATGAACCATAGACATGGAACCGCATCAGCCGATTCGTGTATCGCTTTCCACCGTTCAAACGATAGCTTCGAGGGTGGAAAGATTCGATCCAATTCCCTTGGAAGTGTCGTCCAGGGGCTAGAACTCTCGAGCACGACTCGATAAGAGGCGGTAAGTCACTTATTAAAAATAAGACATTCCTTTGCAGATCACGTACACCTTATTCCCGGGATAGGCCCCTGTGTCACTCGTTGCCCGTCCTTTCCTCCATCGGTGCTTCCGATAAACGTGCATAGTTTTCCTTAGTGGAAAAACGCAAACCGAAGCGTACGTCCTGTCGAAATAAGCAGCTCGCCGAGGACAAAGCCTAAGGCTCGTCTAACATCATCTCAAGGGTTATAATTAAAACTTTGTGTCCGTTTGCCCTTCCGCCAGCATTCTTCGATTGCTGCCCCTCTTCCATCAGGAAAGCTACTTCATTTGTCCTCTGCTCTAGTTTGATACTCACCCTACTTGTCGAGTCCGCGAGTTGCATACATTCGCAACGCAAATGAGCTTCAGCATTGGCTTTACCGACCCTCAAGCAATACTCCTTGCTCTGACGGTGGCTGTCGTTTGTTATTCTATTTCTTTTTTCCGACGGACTTAGCTCCACACTTCCTTCCCCCCATAATCCGGTACCAATTTCTATTCGACAACTTCCAGAGCTCAGCGTTTCGGTTAAGCAAAGCCGTAGGCAATCATCACGAATATGATAATTGAATCTAAGAACTGTGAGTTGCTGGCCCGCGTGCCGGGTCTCCAATTTCGGGGAAACCGTTCCACTTGTCTCGTCGGTTCGCAATCGATGTGCTCGAGTTCCAATTTGCCAACTTCCGCCTCGAGTAGAGGAAGTCGATTTTGGGGGTTCCGGGATTAAATAAAAATCGGGAAAAAGACTCGACTAACCCTGCCGTTTGTGTGGGTACTGCCTGGTTTTGTATCGTCGAAAAACTGGCCCTTTTTTTTTTCTTCCATTCTCGTTGTACCGTTGTCCGGAAGAACTGCGAGTTTTGCTAGCCAACTTTCACACAAAATCCGACCACCGATTTGTTCCCACCGGTGGAACGGAGTGTGTACGTGCTTTCGCATAGTGAATGTTATGCAAAACGGCAAACTAAAACCCGAAGCAAACAGATACGACATTCGTAAAGGACAGTAGTGGCGCGGTACAGTACTGGATCTTGCAAAGGAAGGACTAATAGCAGAAAGAAGTAAACGTAGCAGTTTGTTTCTGTTTCAATTGTGACGGCTAAACTTTCGGTAATTATTTTGCTAGAAAAATACGGCTTGACGCAGAAAACAGGTTCTCGCTAAAATTGATCTTTAGCTTTTTGCCTGCCCTCTTCTTGGGATGATAGAGTTTTGTCTCGCCTGTTTTTTTCGGGTCATTTCCACACGTCTGCCAACATCATTTTCCCGGAAACATCCAGCAAAGTAAACAACCGTCACCAGTGACGTGGCATGTAGTACTTCTCCCCAGCAGTAGTTTGTAGTGGCAGTAGTTAACTCGCTCGTAAACTTTGTCTAAAATCAACCGAGATGAATGGATAATGACGACAGATGTCGTTGACTCGTTCGAGGAAATGGTTCAACAATTCCAGACCAAACGTGAAACGGAACGGTTGGGGCACGAAACAAGATAAAATAAAAAAAACCCCTAAAGCAATAAAGAAAGGAAACAGTGTTTTCACGCGCACTGTACATCCCCAGTTAACCAGTGCCGGTGGTTGACAGTGGGGAAGCTACACGAGAAACAGGTTACTGCCTTAAGCGTTCTTGCTTTACAAACTAGTGTAAACCCGTATAGTAAAGTTATGGGTGGAAAATTAAATTCCGTCGCGGTGTACTGTTCGCTGAGTTATAGTGGTGTTTTAAGTTTTTTATTGGTTTGTTTTAGATTGAAACTTGTGCGGTTTTTCGCTCTGTTTTGCAATGTTAAATTACAAAAGCAATTGCACACAATTCGGTGCTGTAGATTTTTACTTGCGATACTGTGAGCCTAAATAAAAATTGAAAGAGAAGGTGAAACATGGTTGACAAATGTTTGTTTAAGAAGAGTAAATTAAATGAGATTCGTAACGATATCTCAACGAATCTGTAAATAATCTGACACGTCAAAACAGATAATTAATACAAACTAGATGATAGTACAAGTCAAGAACATATAAATCTGAAATTTTCAACCCATAACAATTGATCGACTCTTACTAAAACTGTGCAAGAAAACCTTGAATTTCCATACAGGCACAACAAGACAAGGCAAAACATTTAAATCATCCGGCCTAAAATTCCGTTCTCACTCCTTGAGCAAAACGGAAACACAACTTCCAAACCGTAACTTCCCTTGCACCAACACAAGACAACAGAGGACTGACACTCCAAAAACCATAGGTGCCATAAAAATATTTAATAAAGGGCCATCGCGAACTTTGCTTACGGCGTTTTATCGTTTCCTGTCTGTTTCCCGTTAAGCTTTTCCTTCTTGCACTCTGATATTATCTTTGTTGCTCTTCTTGCAACGGACTCCTCTTCGATACATAATACCTACCACCAAAAAAAAACGAGCACTTTGCATGGTCATGGCTGAATGTGCGGTTTAATGGTCGTAAGGATTGTTGGAATGTTTCGTATGTGATCGCAACGGAGAGGATGTGGAAAAATATTACACAAGTCCCACTAAGTTGAGCAGTTCCACAGCATTCGAAGCAATTTGGGATGGTTTTTTTTAGATTACGTGACCTTCCTGTACACAAAGCTGGTAATAACAGGTGTCACGAGAGTGAATTTCCAGGTTACAGACCAATGTAAGCATATAAGCAGAGGGTAGATAAATATCACTAGAGGAATATATGAGACAGTCCGCGTGGATGGGTCGCATTGTTCTTCACACGACTGCAGGACTGAGTATCGAATCCCGTGCAGACTCTACGCGTACGTAGAAGACTGAGTATCTAGTTAGGGATGAAATAAAATCAAGGAAGCCAGAAATATCAGAACCTGACCTGGCAAGGCTGTAGAACCAAAGAAGACGATGAAAATATACATTGAAAATGTTTTTATGCAAAAGTATCAGACCAGTTAATACCTACAACTGTAGTCATAAGAAACTATTAGGTACGAAAGAATATCTAAGAAAAACATTGTCACGTAAAAAGTTATAATCAAATTTATTATTTACTTTTAATTATAAGCCACATTTATTACTTGGCTTCAGATTGAGTTGTATTCCAGAGTATGATGATTTACAAGGTTTTTTTTACCTGAAACTTGTGTTGAATTCTGTTCACAACCAAGGGCATCATACTCATGCAAAACAAAAATTAGGTTAGCTTCTATTTTCCATGTAATTTGTTTAATTTTTTCTGGAATTTTTATGAGGTTTTTTAATGATTAAGTTTTCACTTGCTGAAACATTTTTCAGTCCAAAATTGTCTAGACAGAAAATCCCAAAAATGAAACATTTTTATATTAAAATTTTGATAAATTGACAACAACTTAACTACAATTGTTGCTTGTTAACAATTTGTAACCTTAGGAAAGAAGCGCAACTCCAGTAAATTCAATAACGTTGCAACCACAATCCATTCCATTATTAATTAAACAATCCAATTACATTCAACTATCTCCCTAAACTATTTTTCACTCCCAAACAACAACCACATCCTCAAACTGTTTCAGAACAAATGCACTTCATCGAAAAAAGTAAAAGAAACCTTCTGTAGCAATAAATGTATTAATATGAAATTAAGCGCATAAATTACGTCCACATTGATTTATGCAGTACCGCTTGATGCTAAAAATTCACCACCAGCAAACTGACTGCTTAGCCGTGGCTGGTCAAAAGGTAAGAAAATGGGACAGTAACACAACAGTAGCAATAAAGTGAAAAATAACGGAAAAACAAACAGACAAAACACACACACACAGACACCGTCCGAGCCCGAAAAGGTCCCACAACCAGTGCACTTGCCAGTCGCGCGCGCGCTCGCTACTAATTATGACTTTGTGTGGTTTACTTTGCTCAATCCTCACACATCCCAGGCTCATCTCCGGCCGAGTGCCGGCAGTCGGTTAGTTGCCACCCTACTTTAAACACCACCAGCGCTGCAAGGAAATGTTGGACTGTAAGCAAATGACAACACCCAGCAAAAAGGGAACGCTGGATCCAGGTCCGCCAAGCGACATGTTTGCTGCTCAATATTGAATCGAGCTGCGACGAAGAAGCGCTCTAACCACCAGCACTAAAGCGAAGGATTTTCCACAAACCTGAACAATAGCTTGAAGCAGTTCACCCAAGCCTGTGACCACCACGGCCATGTGGCGTGGTGGATCTGTGAAACGGAAGCGAGCAGCTCTTATTGTTCCATCCATTGAGATGGTTAACATCAAACGGGAATGCCTTTTTGCATGCAAAAGACCATGTGAGAAGAGTGAACAACAGCAAAAAAAAAGCCCCCAAAACAAGGACACTTTGTCCTGTTCCAGCCATTCGGCTACTGTCTCCCCGAAACCTAGCGAAACATTCAGCTCCGTGTTGTATCTGTTACAGGAATATCGAAAAGCCAACCACTTCAAATCCAGCACAATAAACCGAAGAAGAAAAAAACATCCACTCACACAACTGACCGTTCTGCTTTGGAGCGTTGTCTGTGAGTTCATCCGAGGGACAATAGGGCTGCATTCGGGATGTCCGGTTTATAACCACGACCATGACCAGTCCCTAAAACGTAAGGGAAATGGTACTTTCCCTATCTTTCTCTTGCTGGTTTGGTCAATGTTAAATGTCGTCACTGCACGGCCTGGCTTTCTCTGGGTGGTGATAAATGGAACGGTGGTTTGTTATTTTATTAATTTGCTGAAAGGCGCATGAAACCACAAATGGCCCTGGTTTGCAATTGTTGCCTTCTCGTTCTACGTTTCATCTTCGTTGGACATGTGTCGAGTGGATTTTTGGTTTGTTTTATCTCTTCCTAAGAAAACCTATAAAATTTTCTGCACATTTTTGTTCAAATTAATTTAACATTTGATTTGTTTAATTTTACAACACACTCAAACAAAACGGAACGGACAAAGTGAACAAAAAAACTTAGTGAAAGTTAAGTAGGGGCATAAAAATGATTCACATTTTTCCCTTTTACTTTATTCATTCCTAATTGCCTCATTGAAGGGCTACAAAAATCAACCCGGAATAACTATCTGAATACTAAACATCAGCAAAACAAACAAGGAAAAAAGCGTGCACACACATTCCACCAAAAGATATCAGCTACAACGATCATAAACTGTAATCTCTTTCCATAATTGAGTCACATTAAAAAACTCTTAACGGTCAAGCGCACCACGTTCTTCACGTTCGATAAGCCCGGGACGCCAGATCTGTACGCACCAATAGGGTGTGCAGAAATTTATGGCTGACCATTGGCTAATAAATAGAATGCACCATAAATAACCTGAACGGCCACCGTGGAGTGACCGTTGAAGCAGGGAGTGTGGTGAGGAGCATAATAACAAAAAAGGAGCTAAGGGACACTAGCCGGTAGTATACGTGCTGGTTGAAAATTGAGATGGTGGCATTTACGAGATGGCTAATAGAAATTTTATTCCTATTGCTTAATAGAAAACAGTTGAAGTGAATGGAACGGCTGGGAAGGGTTGAATATAAAATTAACTTATTTTTACAAGATGTTTTTACGTAATTACTCAATGAAAATGTGATTTTTCTGTCTTTGGCACTGCAGCCTCAAAATGACTTCAAATGACCATTCACAGAAAGTCGTCAAAGTTATATTTTTTTTACAAACTTTTTTTTAAATGACTTCCAAGCTTTCATCTATTTGGTAAATTAACCATTTCTACTATTCTCATTTGAGTGATTTAACAAATGAAACATATATAATCCGCCATACACTAAAACCAAAAACGTGTCCAAATATTCAAACGCATTCAGCGCGAATGCGCTTATCCTTATCACTGTCGCTTATTAAGTCAAAGATCGGTTTCAGGAAGTCAAAGATCGGTTTAACTCGACAAACCGGCCATTCCCATTACCAATATTCCTTCATCACTGCATTTTTATCAAACAACATCCATGCTCCTTCCCTTTTTCCCTGTATTTCCCTGCATGCAACTTCCCTTCGCTTGTGCTTAAGATCTCGAAGTCATATCCCAATTAGGTTCTCACGTTACGAGCAGAATGATCCTTTCTTCAGCGGGCAAATTTGCGTTTAAAAACTCTCAGCATCTACTTCACTATGTTCCTTCTTCTTTTTGTGTTCGTGTGTTCTTCTTCTTTATCTTTATATTCATGTTAGTTATTAAGTCACTTTAATACAGTAATTTTAAGACTTTAATGCAGACGTATAACCGCACTAGAAGCTAGATCTCCAAAAAAGATTTAAAAAATGAAATAAATTAACAAAACATGTGATGAACACATCCAGTTCTTCTGCTTCTTCTTATTGAATTAAAGACCTACTAGGTCGTGCTAGCCATCAAATTGCTTACTTAGTCCTCACTCTGAGGAATGGTCCGGATGGGAGTTGATCCCTGGTCCTGTCATGTAAAGACCTGCGTCACAGTCCGCTAACCGCTCTAGATCAAGTATTCAATTTATATAAAAAATACACCAATAATTGCACAGTCACCACCAGCAAAGAAATTAATACTTAAAAGAAAGTCAGTTCTTTTCCTTAAGGTATATCCCTGAGAGGCCTGCGGTTAATAGCGTTCTTGACTTGATTGTACTCCTGAAACCGATCTAATCATAAATCTGTCTAGTGTTCGAGGAGACGATCCTGATGAGATTCAATAACCATTTCTTCCTTGTAATGGTTGAACGAGTTAAATTTATTATGTGTTACATTACGATATAATTTTTTTTTTGTATAATAATTATTTTTTAGTTTGCAAAAGACATTAGTACACACGTCTGCAACCGATTGGTTTAACTAAATAAATTCTCTTTAATCTTCCAACATATTCTATTAAATCAACCCTTACGGGATTAATATTTCATTCAAATAAATACTTTATACTCGATACATTTTAATTCATTTGTTTCTACCACTACGTACGTGCGTACGTACAAAACAAGACTTCCCCTTTCGAACAAAGATATCATCACCGAAACGATTCACCCTGACAAGAACCCTAAATGTTTGCGAAACCCCAACGCGAAGCTTAGATAAATCTCAAACCCTTTACACCACTGCCGGGGAGAAACTGTTCCGTTTACCCCCGTTGCTAAGATTGCTTTGTTTACGAGCATCCGCGAAACCAGCTGAACCGAATTACATATTTCACTAACGATCCCTTTTGTGCTGAACACCAGCGTGTATCGCCAACCCGCAAAACGCCACCGGGAAGTAGGTTCCATGTTGGTAGATTTGAAATTATTAGCTGCCGTATTTCTTACTTTACACGCACACGCATTTAATCGCACAAATCCTGGTGTTGGGCACCCAGCGGCTGTACGTTTGAATCGTCGTACGGAAGAATGGAATGCCAAAATCCTAGCCGACTGTGCATCCGAGCGTACGATGAAACCGATCCCAGTGATTTTTGAACGGTGACAACTAATACGGGGGAAGAAAATCCATCTCAAAATTTCACACCCATCCACACCGCAGGAACGTGCGTGGAAGTTGTGTGGTGGATTGTCCCTCGAGGCACAGGAAAGACACACCATCTTGTCCGCTTGATCCTGACACTTGAACAAACACACTCATGCACACATCATAGCTCACGACGACACGACGACGCAAAGACAACAACATTAGCTTGGATTCGCACTTGTCACCGGTTTTTCTGTGTCTCAGCAATCTCCCCTCTTACCGATTCGCACTGATTCAGTAACTTTGCGGAAAAGTTAATAAAAAATTAACAACTACTCCGGGCGGAGGGATGCCGGTCCGCAATCCAACTACCACGGTAGCCAACGCACACACAGTCAGTAACGGCAGTGCATACATTAGGGACCGAACCACACTGGTATCGTTCGCGCTTGACAAAATTATCTACTTTCCGGGCAAAAGTTTTCTCCTCAACAGTTTCCGTCAAACGTCGGTTTTGCTGGAAACCTCACACTTGACGGTGCGGAGGTTTTTTTTTTCCACGGAAAACCACACCTCGCGTCTAATAAGTTGACACGTTCTGAAGCCGTTCTGGTGCTATCGCGGTCTCGGCGAGGAAGGTAGAAAGTGCCACACCGTTTTTATGGGATTTGTTTTAAAAAACCTGTGTCTGGCTGGCTGTGTTGTTGCGCGAGTGGGCGAAAGAGGATTTATTCGCTTGCCAGCAGAGTGGTGATGGCAATTGCTGTTAATGTTATCAGTGAAACATGATGAAAGATTCTGATACTACTTATTTATTTCCTCTTGTTTTCCGTTACTCTTGTTGGCTGCAGCCGTAAACTTGAGCGTGGGAAAACCTTTCATTTCGTTCATTTTCATGTTTTTGTTTTATATTTTTCTCCTCTAAATATGTGTTTTGTTGTGTTTTGTGTCTATTTATTTTGAGAATTTTATTCCTAATGATGTTTCGCTAGTTTGAAACACTCAGCAAAATTTGATAAACGACTAAACTTGATTAGAATTTGTTCCTTCATTTGTAAAACTTTGCTACAGAGTTTTAGAGACTAGTTTTCAATGTCAACCGCATTTTTCACCATCCTATGAATTTTTCTTTTCTTTGTAGATAATTTTGCATGATGTCAAATCATTTTTAAACACTGCCAAACCGAGCAGAAATCTATAATCTTCATCACCTAAGCCTGAAATATGGCTAACCCAGCTCTAAAGTACAATCTGCTCTGCCCACTTACAACCGCATTAACATGTTTACCAATTTGTTACACCCATGCGTCCCAAAAAGCGACAACTACTTAAAAAGTAACAAATGTTCAACTCATCAAGATAATCTCTACAAACGCCAACCAGAGCACCAGCAACACCACCAACGAGTTTCCTCACCCGCCGCCATGAAACATGCAATGGGAAAATTGAAATCGCATACCCAAAATATATGCAATCCCCCAGCCCATTACCTCTGAAAATGGTCCACCCTTGACCTCGGTTTACGCTCCGTGGGTACAGTGTAGGGTCAGCAAAAATGGAGCAATAAAATGTTAAACATACTCCTGGCATCATGTACGCTCCACAGGGGAGAAAGTACCATTTCTGCCGGTGGTCGCTTTGCGTTTGTGGGGCGCCGGGTTGGACACGGTGGAACAAACACCCACCCGCTGACAGACGATCCGTACCACAGTTGGCACCCACAAAACCGTCACCGTCCCAGGCGTAAACTAACACGGGCAGCAACCACACCACCGCCGCTTTACAGTGCTTTAACTATTTTCAATAAAATACTCATTTTTACAACCCACCTTATGCTACACGGCACCAAACCACCGGTAAATGCCACCTTTCGGGCCACCGAGCCTTTCACCCACCCCTCCAAAACCATCTTCTTCGCACAATAGTGACGATGGTGAGAGCCGAACCGCTTCTGGCATGCTTCGGACAGATTAATCTTGTTCAGAAACAGATTTGCTTCAGGTAAATTGAAAATTTGCGGTGCAATAAAGTCGGCAAGTAATGGGTTCCTTTCACGCGCCTCTTTCAACCGTGGAGCGACTGGAGCGTGGTGGTTGTCTCGAGTTGATGTCTGTGTTCGCTTGTATCGTGTTTTCTATGATTTAAATTGTATTTTTATACAATAACTGTTGTATGGAATAAATATTATGATATTTTTGCGATGGATAGTTTAATTCTGCTACTGCTTCATTGCTTAATGACCCTTAGGACACGCCTGCCATCGAATCGCTTACTAGACTTGCCGATACCACGTAGTTGAATATTCAATCCTCACTATGGAATTTGAACCCCGGTCCTGTCGTTTGAAGACCTTCGCCGATGTCGTCTGCACCATCAAGCCGCACTGATTATAAAACAACCCAATAACTAACAAAATTGTTGATCTGCCAGTTGGCCAGCTTCAACAGTATTTGTGACATTACTTTGTCACTAAAATTTTTGGTAAACAGGAATCCCACGAGCTCAAACGATCCAAAGTCAAACAACATCAAACAAACAAGTCAGGGACGGTCTGGTGGTGGTTTACTTCGAATGAACAAAGGCCAACTTTGAAGAGCTTTTTCGAGCAGTTTCAGCCATTGAAAATTATGCTTAGAATTTTAAATCGATGTGGTTCTTTAAAAGAATTACTCATTGCCCAGAACGACGGCTATTTTGAGATTTTGAGTCAAATTGTCAACTTTAAAATATATTTTTAAATCTTGTATCAACAAAAAAACAGAAAGAAAACATAGCTTAATACATTATAAACAAACAGCGTGCGTTCCAGCTTTAAACCGCTGTGCTTCCTTCAGTCAAACGGTGAATGTATCGTCACTGATGTTTCTTCAAGCGCTGAAAACATAATTCCGAGAAATTCCTTTCATTATTTAAAGACAAAACAATTCAACCCCTTATCACACCCACATCATAAGCGATAATCGGCCAGCTCATCAATCCCCATCACTTTATTGCTTGCGTACGCATTCACACCCTCAACCAACGTACCGACGGGTTCGGCTCAAAAGATTAGCTGCACCAAATGAAACTCTAACCGATCCTTAATTCTCGGAAGCAATTCACACGACACGCCAACTCAAGATAAGCTTCCCAACTTCCCTTCTATGGGCTTGAGCTTCCCCTGGGGTGTGAAAAACAATCCATCGGTGGTAGCTCGATTCAACTGCCCGAGTGTCAAGCATGCCAAACGGAGCGTATTATGTTCCAATAATTATTCATCATCATTAGTGCATTAATTGATTGATGCCCTCGGACCCCTCGAGGGTGTGCAATGCAAGCGAATTGCACTTGCCAACTACACAAGAACACACGGGCACAAACCTAGCAATCGAATGGACACCGTTCACAGTTTCTAGCTTTGCGTGACTTGAAAGTGTTATGGGTGCGTGTGTGTGTGTGTGGATGTGTGAGTACTTGAATGTTTGCAGTAATTGTGCCAATTGGAAGCGCAACTAACACGGTGGAACGTCTTCGCGGCATCCAGCATTTCCCGGTACGGAAGCAACCCCAAAAACCACAAACCTGTCGTGAGTGAAACCGATTCCGTGCAATTACCTACCGATGATTTATGGCAGCCAAACGAAAAGCCCAACACAGCGCACCAAGAACTTGGCCAAACGAAGTCATCACCCGGAAACGCACCCTCGGCCCCCGTCCTGCCTGCCTCCTATTGCCTCCACGGTACGCCGTGGGAGAAAATCGAACCTTTCGCGCTGCTTACGGAAAGCAGGGCCCACGGTTCACACAACGGCCCGATAACGAGAGGCGCAAATATGCCAATTGGAAAATGGAACGATAAATAATACAGCCATAAGTACCTGTTGTTGTTTATGTGCTTCGACGTTATTTGTCTTCAGGCTCACCGTTTGCTCGCGCGCACACACACACACCCACCCAACGCCATCCCTTCCGTCCTACGGGAGCTCCGTTCGAACGGGAGCTTCCGCTTCCGGTACAACGATCCGAAAGTTGCTCACATTTCCGGTACCTTTCACCCGGCGATTGTTTCTTCCATATCCTTTCTTCCGCCGGCCTCAAGGGTGGTGCTTAGGATTTTGATTCCTTTCAAGGATCGGACAACCAGACAGCTCTGAAGGGGATTTAGATCGGTGGGTGCAGTCCGGGCAGTAGGCAACGGCACGAGGCACGGCTTACCATTATTGGCAAAACCCGGTAATCGCACACCCTTCAGCCTTCAGGCTTCCCGTAAAGGATACTGGGCTCGTGTTACAACAGCTCGTGGCTACTGGACTCCGTAGCGAAATCGCTCCACGAAATACGTGGATGATTGCGATCTGCTTCTTCCATTTGCTTGTCTTGCCCCAACTTCTACGATGTAGGCGTAATTTTACGCGTGCAACCGTACCACAACACGGACTGCTCCAGCGATGACAACGGTTCTGGGGGAAATTGGAATTTGTGCGTATGTGTGTGTGTGTGTGTGCTACTGTCGAACTGAGCCGTATGCATAAATAAATTAAATCAAACTCAGGCGCTCAACCAGGCCACATCCCAGATAAAACCTGGGAAGATAGATGTCGGGCTCGTAATAAATCAATATCAGGGCGAATGGGGGTACGGTACCGCGGCGGTGTGTCATCGGTAGTGTGGTTAAGTGATTTATCATTTGTTGAATCGGTTCAATTTATGTACATATTTCACCATTTTCAAACGGCAGTTCGCAGTTGCCGGAGATTTTACGCTTTCTTTGCAGTTTGTGCGAAGGTTATGGTTGTGACCTTCGCTCAAGGTTGTTACGGGAGGGAACGAGATTTTCATCGGGCTATAAATAACTGGAGTTTTAATCGAGTTTTGAAGCAAAACAAACTGTATGAGGATAGATAATTATTGATAATATATTTTTGATAGAACTTTAAGAGAGAAGAAAAGAGAGAGAATATCCTGATAACTCCAATGTTATCTATTCTGGAGTTTATTTAAACTGAACTATCTCTACCTGTGAATATCATAAACTATGTTTAAGGTTTTGAGTACATTTTTGGTTATGCTGACATATCTAGCACAACTTCTCTTAATAAATATTCTTATCATTAAATGACATGTCTGCGAGATCTTCCTTTTCAAATTTTGTCAAGCTAATCCATACATAAAAACGTTTTACTAAATGTATATTCTTCACGTAGCATTAGTACATAAACTATAACGTACACCAACTCCTTAAGGCATAAAAAATAATCCCATACTCTACTTATAAAGCTGATCATGATACCTCTAGTCAATAAATCGTTAGTAATCCTGTATGCCAATCATCGACACCATCAAACTCACCAACGACTGCTCATTACAACAGATCCTTTCCATAGCAATCCTCAACTTCTGCCGTCTGCCAGCAGCGATCCGAAAGCTCCACCATCCCCACTCAGCGCCATATAACCGATCAAAGCCGTCCCTGTTGCATTACAGCAACATACCAAAACCCATATAGCATACCACATCGTATTTCGACTCACCACCCACCTCACCCACCCCCTACTTCTTGACTATCCTAAGAGCCGTGCAACAACAGCAACACCGAAAATATCCCACAAGGCCAGAAAAGCCCACGGGAACTCAAAAAGCCTTCACCACCCGAGCACGCCATGAAAGGACCAGAAGCGGGTGGCCGGAAGCAAACACACCATCAAAGTGCATAATAAATCATGCCCAAAAACCCAAAACTCACACCATACCTTCTCGCGCTTCGTTCGATACTCGGCCGGTGGAGAATATTCGACATTTCACCCAATTCCTTGAAGTTGGAGCACCGGGGAAACTACCGACCGGGAGCAAACCTGACTCGAAACAGCTCGCCGTCCGGTCGACTATTTGCTTTACTGGAGAGGTGTGGGTGAACTGTGTATTCGTTCCTGCGAGCCGTGCTACCCGTTGGCCGCTTTCCAAATGAATCAATACCGAGGTGTTCGATAGAATCCATCCACTGGTGATTCCTGAAATCGACCAAAATGGATCTGCAAAACTGCTGTCGCAAAAAAACCCCGATAGAGCGACGGGTAAGGGCAAGCAAGAGCGGACTCGGAAATCAAGTGTTACAACATTTACAACATCCTGTTTCAAAGCGCCTCCTAGGTCCCACACAGCCCTACCGTAGTAGTCCACTCGATTGGTGCCCGGCTAAACACACACTGATACCAGCGGCAGGAGTGTTGAATCGACATGCTTACCAGCGCATGGTTTTGGGATTCCAGGCAATGATGTTCCATTTCGGCGACGTCTGCGAATAAACTCCCCTGCCGGGAAAAGCGGAGACCGATTCCAGGCCCGCTTTTCGACATTGGAATCGGAAATTCCAATTCCAATTGAACTTTAGCGCTGGAATGCAGCGTTGGTGTCGCATCGTTGGGAGTTCAGGCTAGGTTATGGTTGGTGTAGTTGGAGGTTTTTTTTTCGCGTTGTGTCAAGAGTCTTTTCAATCCAAGTGGGGTGCAATTTCCCATCGGAACATACCTGGGCCCGCAAGTGTTCGTGATGCGGTGTGATAGAAGAAGTAAACGGAAATGGCTTCTTGTAACAGACATTTTTCATGCAGTTGAAAAGTGTCTCAAATTGGTACGGTAAATCGCTTTTTAAAAGCTCATTTTCTTACTTAATATAAACTTTAGAGCATGGCATTTAAATTCTGATATGTTGCCGATTATTCGTTGCTCTAGACAGTTTGGAAGAATAGCTTATTAGTTTTTGTATTATTGCAGGAAAGGCCCATCTGCAGAAAGAAGTATAGTGTCCTCTTAGTGTATAAATTTTCTTTTGCTTCCCTCTAATCTATCACAACGTGTGATCCGATGGCCAAGGAAAAAGCGGAGCCAATCTTCACATGGCAGGAGCGGAGATCTTGTCCGATCCAGACTTGATTCCCCACATGTTGACTGGTTCCCCATAGTTGATGGTAGACCAAAAACTCTTAATGCTCTAGAATAGTAATAGCAACAAGATTCTACCCCAACTATAAAGGAACACAAACAAAAGATAAAAGAAAAACACTTGACCCCTAGTGTTACTTTTGCTTGCTATAATTTCCTCTTTCAGCTGCAAGAATCACCAAGATACAATTTGAAAACCATCTATTTTAAAAATGAAAACTACTACCAAATTATTTCACCGTACATAGCGCCTTATTTAAGTTTTTCATAAATTCGCATTAAACAAACATAAAAAAACGAATTCCTGGTAGAAAATCTCGAAAATCCTCACCTCTGGACGACTTCACCCTTACCGGTCCCTACAAAAGTCAACTTACTGTGTTACTGTTTACGAAAAACGAATTTCCTAGTGTTCATTACGATGATGTACGATGCATGACAGGGAGTCATTTATAAGGGCAGGAAACACACAACCCACTCCATCGCGATTTCTTGCTGTTTCTGGTTGAAAGAAAGCAGTTGGGAGTAGTTCGTTTTTCTCACCTAACGCTAAACTCCTTACCCAGTCTACTAACAGCCCTGATGGATAGCATCATGGCACGAGCCCTGACGTTGTTAGCTGGATGGGATAGGAAGTGCGAACAACGGAAAGACATATGTAATACGGTATAAAATTAGCTACATGATATACGATGGCAAACAAAGGGATTGAAAAGTTTGTTTTTGTTCGTACAACCCCCAGTGATACAGCGAAACTAAATAAAAGCTATGCTGAGCTTCAAAATGGAAATTAAACAAAAATCAACTTCAGCTGGTTCTCTTCAAATTATAGCAATAACTTTACGACCCTCCCCCTTCCCAGGCTGCCATATCAAACAATCTGGCAACGGTCACGAACTTGTATTGCTTTCCCAGCACCGCAGTTCCGTTTCCGTTGTTCCATTTAATGGACAGGAAAAAAAAACATAACCTATCAGCTGGCTTTGATCTTCAACATTCACTATTTCACACTCCATTACAGCACCATGAGCAGTGTACGTATATGCTTGTATATGAGGGCAAGTAATTTGAGCGATTTTGTGCTGCTTTTTTTTGCACAAAAGTGAACAGTGCTTTCCAGCACAGTTGTATTTCCCCAAAAACTGTGGCAGCACCGCTGAAAAGCACAGCCAAAGCCACGCTTCAAACGCAACCAAACGGACGAGATTTACGGATATTTTTATCATCCGAATTCCACTTCAGAAAATTAACTTCTTTTATGAGGCTCTTAAAAAAATGGCGTTACATGTTCGGCGAGAAGAAAACGCTTCCGGGAAGGACAAAAGCCAAAGATAATCTGTGTGTGCGAGTGTGCGAGTAAGCAAGTCTTGGGTGAAGAAACGCAGGAGCAAGAACCAAGTCGGCGAGGAACGCTTGGTACGAAAAAGGAAAAGATGGAAAACTTTACTAATCCGGTGGGGGATAACGTGGCTGAGGGCTTTACCATCATCCACAAGCTGATACTAATACCCGAAAAGGAGAAAAACGAAGTTGCTAACAACTGCGATTGAGAGAATGAGAAGGTATGCCGTCTAGATGTTCCCTGCAGCTTTTCCAGACAATTCCGGTGATATTGTTTCTGGGGCGAGGAAGAATAATACGGACAAAGTGTAAAGTGCAAAAAGCCCTAACATTTCCACTGGATTCCTTTACACTTTTTAAGGGTTTTTTTTGAAGAAGGATTTTTGCAATCTTCCTGCTCCCTTTAATGATCCCGTTTTCGTACCTACTGCCATGACTTACTCTCCTTAATTTCCTATTCCAAATCAGTAAGAAATCTATAACATCATATCTTATACCGTGCGTTATTCTTGCACCCATCAGTGGGCATAACATACACACAAGTATAAAGGCTTCTTGTCGGTATTGCAAAAGTCATCATTTCTCTGACAGACGACCCAGCGAAATATATAGAGTCTAGACTCAAGCATCCTGATGGTTGTCGTATCGTTCTAGTTAAGCGGTCCTTTTTTGTCTTCACGTCTAATGGAGCTCAGACGAGCATCGAATGAGGTTTTCCTTTCAAACAATAGAAATGCACCCACCCATAGACACAAATACACACACACACAGCCACATAGACACACGTTTGCAAACACTCAACTCCATTGCTCCTTCCCTCGCAATTGATACACCCCAACAGGGGCGAACGAAAACGATTGTCGTCGTTATCATGGACTTTTTCTTCGACATCAAGACATCTCCTTCGTCGTTTCTTCTGTACGACGACTGGCGTACTTCCCAGGAACACCACAAATCGTTGAGCTATTTTCCTATGCACACCAACACACGCACGCACACATCGATCAACACACTGAGTCGGGAGAGTAATGAATCGTGGAGTGAGGTGAGATTAAACGGCCAATATGCCATCCGGATCACGAATGCTCTTCCGGGATGCTCGTTTAACGGACTAATCGCAAACGTCAACTTGGGGACCGGGAATACGATCGCTGTTCCTCGCTATCCACCTCGTTGGCATTAAATTGGGCGTAAGTAATAGAATCAATCGTTCTCGATGAATCCTTACCGGCGGGGAACAGTACCAGTAAACGAAAACGCTCACGCATCGATGAGTTATTGTGGTTTGAAGTAGCAAGGAGCGAGAATTCCTGTAATGTATCAAACTTTTAAACTTTTTATTAAAGTAAATTATGCTTCAATGTTTCATAATAACATGCAATCATGTTTAAAGTAAAACTGATAGTTATTATTACAAATAATTGATATTACCACCAAGCAGGACGAAATAAAATGATAAAAAGTATCTTAGTCCAACCAAACAACAGTTCTATTTTAATTATTTTCTTCCTACAAAAATCGATTTATGACTTTTTCTTAAAGAGGGTGACCCTGATAGGGCGTTTTGCAACGTATGCAATTGCATTTACCATTCTCTCCATCTTTGGCTCATTCTCCCTCACACAAACATATACGTACAGAGCAAACAAACGGCCCAACTTTTTCGGCAAAATTAGATTGCTTTTGGTGAAACAAAAAAACAAAACCCACCCCCACCCAAGCAGCATAATAAGCAACTTTGAATAAGTTCCTCCATTTCCTACTTGGTTGTTGTTGTTTCCCGCGGAAATGCCTTAAGCTGTGTGTTTCCCTCTTTGTTTTTTGTTCTGCACAGCACTAACTACAACTAATGACAATTGTTTTGCATTTTCTATCATTTTTCATTCGCCTTTCTCCTTTTTTCGCTTTCATCCCACACTTAAATGGGGTTTCTTCAAGTTTTTCACCATCCACCAAACCCAACACCAAACGGGTTTCATTTCGCACAGCTTTTATTGTTTTATTTTAGCACTTTTGCCTGCACTTTCCCGTTGGTTCGCATCGCCATGCGCTCGGTTTGGCCGTTTAATATTTTTAAGCTGTTTCGTGCCATTCGGGACAGATCGTGTACGGTAGGGAAGGCGCAGAAGAAGGCAGCTAAAATCGTGTGCCGCCCGTGTGGGTGCATCCAACCCACTTTTGTAAGTAATTTACGATGCATTTACCACACGCCAGGGATAGACGATACGCAGGGTGGGTTGGAAAATATTGCGGAAAACGGCCGGGGAAGGTAGTAACATTTGTGTGAGCATTACATCGTGCCCGTACGTGCAAATGCGGTACACGTGTGGGTTTCTTTTTTTTTTTTTTTTTTTGGAGGGCTAAGAACAACAGCAACATCGCGGGCACATTCTGTTTACTTAAACCTCCACAAGATGTCTACAACCGTGAGGTGTACGTGAGCAAACAAGGTTAGTGGAAAAGTTTCACTAGGTAGCAGCAAAACTTTGCAAGCATGTTTGCAGATTACGAGCGAGCCACTTTAATAAATAAAACTAACAACAAAACACGCAAAAACTTGGTGCAAACGAATCTTTGCAAGCTCTATTAGCATTTGAAGGAGAAATGAAAATGTTTACTGTATTATTTTCTGTTCTATTTATCTTTGCAAATAATCCATGACAAGACTTGCAAGCATCTTCTTAAAATTTTATAAATCATTAATGAAATAATGAAACATTATACTTCCGCTGTAGTTATTCCAGCTATTTTTGTTCTGTTTTGAACATTAAAATTCTCTTCTTTTGCTCCTTTGGCTGTAGTACATGGAGAAGTATTGAGCATTTGTTGGTGGCTTCTGCTTGCCGGAGGCTCTGATCGTGATAGAGCCCTAGTGGGAAGCAGCGTGTTAGTCGACGGCGACAACCTCGAGGTAGTGGAGGAGTTCTGCTATCTTGGGACTGTCGTAACTTCGGATAACGATGTCAGCAGCGAAATCCAGAGACGCATTGTTCAGGGGAAACGTGCGTACTACGGCCTTCACCGTCTGCTGAGATCCAGAAGACTTCGAGACCCAACTAAATGTGAGATGGTCGATGGTCCTGTATGGCCACGAGTCTTCGAGTGTGGAGAAGAAGGATGAACCACGAGCTTGCTGAGCTATACGGTAGCAAAGACCGGCAGGATACGATGGCTCATTCCCCTCCAAGAAGGTGTTCGTCAGCGAGCCCCAGTTCGACACAAGGCATCGGGGAGCCCAGCGAATTTGTTGGATCAGATGAAGGGAGACCTGTCGGAGATCGGGTTCCTACATGGATGGGAAGCTGCAACCAGGGAGTTTCCTGGAGATCTATTGTTGACCGAGGCATGTCACGACGACGTGCCCTTTCAAAGAGCAGACCAACATGAGTGAGTTAGTGAGTGCTGGTTTTCTTGCGCTTAAATTCTGTCCGTAGTCAGGTACCCCTACTTACGGGCAGGCGATCTAGATGGAATTCGAAATCCGGTCCTGTCGTGAGAATGCCAGTGCCGCAAATTAAATCCGGTGCTCCCCGAGAAGTAGATTTCTTCTTGGCTTAAAGACCTCTAAGGTCACGCTAGCCGGCCATCTAATGGCTTACTAGAATGCCGATACCACTTAATTGGATAGTCAGTCCTCACTACGGGGGGACGATCCGGATGAGATTTGATCCCAGGTTCTGCCGTATGAAGACCGCTGTCGCCTGCACCACTTTGCCGCCCCTGGGGAGTAGCAGACTAGTTGGGAAAAATAACTCAAAAATCATCACAATCCCAATTCATCTGCTCTAAATTTTGGCATAGGAAATTGGCATTCATTTTGTTAACCACAAACCATTACACACACAGTCACATAATCAAGCACATAATAATCAATGAAATTTGTTGCCCATAACGGCTGGTCATTTGTTAAACATTCCTGCATGCCACAACACCACTCCGGTCCTGTCTCACCGCCAGGTCTAATTATAAACAACACCTCATCACAAAATAGCACCCACCAAACACACCGGAGATTGATGGTGGAAAGTATAAACAAGCACAAATCAACCGCCCCGAACAGAGCCGCAAATGTTGCTCCACAAATCTGGCACAAATGGTCGTAAAATATCTCGACCATAATACATTCGTAAACAGTTTACTGGATTTTTGCCTTTTGCCTGGGAAATGGAATTAACGCACACTGCTCTTGCTACAGCGAGTTGTTTACGTGGTGTTTATATCGAGTCGGTTTGATTTAGGATGTCCATTGTCCGACGGTATTCTCTGAGGCTTGGAAATTTTACGTGTCATGGAAATGAGTTCGCTGGTTCCAAGAAAAATAGCAATTTACTGGTACGAAGTGAAAGTGATTGGAAACTGGTTTTGTAACAGTAATTCGATGAATTTGATAATAATGCTAGTGGTGAATACTTACGTATCTGAAGACTTAGACAGTACACAGCTTGTGACGTCATCGCTGGACGCCAGACGTTCTTCTACTTGATTGACGGATGTTGGAGCAAATTGACATTCATCTTCTTGCACTGATTATTTGTAGATCAGCGTGTGGCTTGTTGATTTCGCTGTAAATAAAGCGTGGAAGATGGAAACCAATTAATCTAAATTCTTTCCCAAATGTTTCGTTTTGGAGATCATCTTAACTCTCTTTTAGTTTGGTTCGGCGTTGATTTGTCTGAGAATTATCGCCCTGTGAAGACATTTGAAAATAAACATGATTTCCTTCCTCAACGAAGTATTCACATTAAAACGGCAAATGCAGAACCCTAGTAAGCTAGCGTGATTTAATTCAACATTTTTTGTTGTTGCCTAAAACCCACGAAAAGTATAAAAACGATCCAAATAAATTACGTAACAGAATATTAAAAATTATATGGTCGAAATTTCATTTTCTAAATAGCATGCAACATAATTCCACCTTCCAATTTCCTAGAACGCATTACCATAATAATTTAGATTATATACCACCCACCATCTGTACCACTTTATCTTCCGCTTGTGCGTGCGTTTACACACGTCTCCATTGCACAATCCTTTACTCTTTAGCCGGTAACAGTACGCTAAAAGGGCCTACCCTCACAGAAAAGTCTCAGCCCCTCTCCGATGCTTCCCACCGGAGGAACAAAAGGTTTTAAAATTGCTCCCGTAAGCCATTTCCTTGTCCTTTCCGTACCCTTTTTTTTGGCGTCGGTTCCGTTGATACCTTTCCCGCAAGAGATCTTTTATTGGTTTAACCTTCATTTTTCTGCCAGCCAACCCGACGATCTTTGACCAGCAACAAGAAAGTTCATTGTCTTGACAATGAAGAGCGTCGGTTGGTCGGACAAAAAAAGAAACACAAAACCACCCTCAATTCTTTTTGATAAAACGATAACCCGAAAAGGTAACATTTTCCTTTCTTATTCATTGCTCTATTGAAAGGCTGCGTTCTGTGTGTAGGAGATGGGGAGACGTGGGAAAGGCAAAAAGTCCCGACATGTACCATCATTTATAGGAGACCTTTTTCTCTGATATGATTACTAAAAAGCAGCAGCAGCACACAGACAAAAAATGGCCGAACGTGCAAGGAACTCTTTTCGTCCGAAAGCAGGCAGCAGTGATTGTAAGTACATATGCTCCACTGTTAGAGTACAACGAAAAACATAATCCAACATTCATTCCATTATGTTGGTAGAGCGATGAATCGCTCTCTCGTCAAGTGCTTTTCTTTTACCCAGCAAAATCCTCAGAAAAAGGGACAACTCTCTCGCGCCTCCCCAAAAACCCACCGCAAATCATATTCCATCACCTCCCTCGATTGTACGATTGTAACTTGCTCAACTTTCGCGATGTTCAACAAATGCATGAATAATAAATAACTTAAAAGATCATCATTATAACTGCCGGAAACCGTCGGGAGACAGATAGAGGTTCGATGAAGGCAAAAACTGCGGCTGCCAACAAACACACGGTAAGCAAATCAAACCGGTCGGAAACCGCTGGGCGCTGGTGAGGTGGGGCCGAGACCGAAGAAAAGGAAAACCTCTCCCCCATTCCACGTTCGTCCCATTTTCCCAGCAAGACGGGGTAAGCTTTCTAACTTTGCTAACGCGTTTTGGGCATAAATTTGCTTTTCTATCTTTTTTTTTCTTTACTCTCCATTTTAACTTTTCTTATTGTAGTACCGACGAAAGCTCCATAGATGAACGACGATGGAATCCAGCTGTGACGATGAAAGGCAACCGTTTTGATGACACAGACCACAGTTCGGAGACGTGTTTCGCGAACAGATCGGTGCAAAAGGTGCAAACGTGATCACACAATCCACCTAGGCCGAATTCCGAATGATTGATCACAGAGCGAACGTGTAACGAACGGTAAATTTCTTTTGCAAGGGAAGAAAAGTTTTTAATTGATTCAATTTTAAGGTTGAAATGATTCGAGCTAAAGCTTGGCACATGAAATTTAATTATGGCGTAAATTAAATGATCACACTGTGTTTTGAAAAACCAATAAAACCACTTTTGAAGTCTTATTTTAATAATAAACTAATTTAATTTCCGTTTGTTTCCAAACTATATTCAAATAATGATAGCATGATAAACAGCAATTGCATTGAGCTTTCTTTTGTATTTCTCCAAGAATGAATGAATTTCCACTTAAAGTTCTCTCTGCAGTAAATCTTGCCCCTAGACTTACTCCAAGCATGCCAACACATTTAGTCGGGAAAATATTACTCGCCAAAAATTTCCAGACAACCGTTACGACCATTTAATGTAAATCATTAATCAAAAAAACTTGTTTGCACACGCACACAGAGACGTACATTTTCACCTTGACTCTTCAAAAAATACCAAATCTAGCCCGCACCCATCCGACACATCTCCAATCAGTAAAAGCAAAACAATCGAATGCTACAATCATCGTGCTGCCGTAAGAAACGTAGCTCACTCACTCTCATCCACTCTAGCTCGGCCAACCGTCATCGATTCGCTTTTCAGCCAGCCGCTTTGGTACAAGCCCGGCACGATACGAAAAAAAAAATTGGTCAATAAAGTGGAACAGAAACTCTAGTGCCAAGGGATGAGTAACACACACACACACATTCATTCATCTTCAGCTTCCCACTTGATGGAAAGCTGCTTTTTTCGAAAACACTGATGCTAGCGAAGAAATCAAGCTTGTGTCAGCAGTGGGAGTCTTAAAAAAAACTAAGCGCTCACGAAGAAGAAATCATATTTCTTCGCCCTGCCGTGCAAGCAAACGATGATATCTCCAATCAGCAGGAAACGGTTTTCCCCGCGCCACGCCAGCTCGGGGAATCGCTCATCGGTTGACAACGTGAACCATCGTGCGTACCGAAGGCAACCCTCCGTCTGCTTGTCAGTGTGTCTGTGAGTGTGTAAGTAAGTGTATCCAAAAACCCTGGAACCTGGAGAAGAAGGTTGAAAAAAACTAACACCCCCTCCCTTCCCACCCCACGCTGTAAAACCACCCCCAGCCCATTTTTCCATTCTTCAGGATGCAGCAGATTTCCATTCTCATTCGCGCACAACAGAAGAACTTTGTCGAATAACTTTTCAACTTTGTCATAAATTTGGAACCAAACGAGGCTTCCTCTCGCGCTTCACGACAAGGATTTGTACGGGGAGAGACTCCCTACTCCTTCTTATCCTTACTTCCCCCCCCCCCCCCCCCCCCCCCCCCCCGAAGCTCATAAGAATGATTAACGGCCCTTACAAACCGTGCCCTTGTAAGTTGGTTTTGTTTCGGAAAAGTCTCCGGGCATGCAAAAGAGAATGCCCGCCCGAAGTCGTACGGCGAATGCACAGGGTTTTTTCGGTATTAGGTAAGTAACAAAAACCGTTTCCCCGGCAAAGAACTGTTACCGTAAGATGGGATGGATGGCTAAGAGATAAGTGGAAGAAGTGTAAGAACATGAAAGAGTGCCTTTTTAGTTTTACAACGGAGGTGTTTTGGACGGGTGGGCTGCTGGCCCGTACAGCTACGAGTCATTTATTTTCATGTGAAAACAAAATGCAGGATAATGGAATAGAAAAATCTTTCTCTTTTTAAACCTGTTTAAGCTAATTAGTAATTAATCGAGTTTAGTTCGTTTAACTCTGATTCGTCTCAGATTGGGCGCAGCATAAGCAAGAGCAATGAATTTAAACAAATAGATAAAAAATGTGTCCTTTATTAATACAGTGATGACCAACACAATAAGACAACTATCTTTATAAATTTTAAAGCAGCTGGTTTTCATAATTATTAAGAGTATAACCTTGACTACAACAACACGGAAAAACTTGGAAATCGGTAAATATTGAAGAAAAACATCATATGAGTTTCCATTTTGAAAATTGTTTCATTAACTGCGTTAATGCGTTAAACAATTTAAATATTATTGTGAAAAAATCCTAATTGTTTTTTGTGCCATCGTAAAAAGAGCGATTCTCTAGTTATTTGCAAGCACTTTATGGCGAATTTTGTTTCTAATATTTCTAATACTTTTTCTAATTGACTCAACGACCGCCGATTTCGCTGGACATTTAACAGTTTACTAGACTTGAAGTTGATTGCTGTTACCACGTAGCC
Source organism: Anopheles maculipalpis (assembly GCF_943734695.1). NCBI lineage: Eukaryota > Metazoa > Arthropoda > Insecta > Diptera > Culicidae > Anopheles > Anopheles maculipalpis. The sequence goes on from NC_064872.1 coordinate 78,016,680, forward strand.
TTTTTTCAAGTATGGTTTTTCTAGAATCCTACTTAATTTTTTCCTTATCTCATCACATATTTTTCCGATTCTGATAATCCCACGCCTCAACCTTCCCCTTGCGAAGATTATTCTTTGGGCAGCCACAAAGAGAAGGTTCTCTCTTACAAGAGCATCACTAGTATCTTGCCATTCCGCGTCTGCCACCTAAGGTGGGATTTGAACCTTAGTTCTACCGTATGAAGACCTGTCGCTTGTACCACCTGGCCGATTTATTTAAATAACAGTTCTCTTTACCAAGAAGCTCAAAAGTAATTTTCCTTCTTCAAGATATTTGTATTACACTTTAAACTTTCATAAAATTCAATATGGGTATCACTACAACTAAACAAAGCTTCAAATACCGGCCCCCATACCGCCGCATACTCCTCTTACGCTTTAGGCTCATTACCGAAAAAAACCGACCATACCACATTCTCATCCCAAAAATCTATCTACTCTTGGTTCGTTTACCGAAGTTTTCGGCGAAAGCTTTGACAAATGAATAGAGAATGTAGGTTAAACAGACTCATCCAACCCTAGCTCATCAACAACCATCCATTCCCGCTTCCCTAGCCGGTGGCTGTGGCTAACCGTTAATTCATGAGCTATTTGCCGCGAGTTTCACTGTAACTCGATTCCTTCATGCGGTGTAGATCGAGCACATTCTATGTGCCTCAAGTCTTACGATATTAGCTAACGTCGTGGCCTTTAACACATTAGCCGACACACAGTCTCAGTGAGTGAGGGAGGGCGGAGTTTAGGATGATGAAAAGGGTCGAACCGAAGAGGGTTCAGTGCCGGAATTCACTCTGACGGTGGAAGATTTATGAGCTCGTGCAACAGGATATCTTCATAAGTGCGCTTATGCTTCTCCGGCGCCCCCCTTTTTGCCCCTTTTCGCCATAGACACAAACAAGAGCGCGTTTTATCTCTCGCTCTCACCATGCAAAAGGAATCTACACAAACCACTTCCTGGTCCGGCGAAAGGAGAAAACCCAACGAGGGCGAAAGACGATGCCTGCAAACAGTGTCGTTTACGTCAGCGCATAATCGTTGCAACCGTCAAGGACGTTCGAGAAGCTTGCAAACCTTCTCAACGGCTAAACGACAGGCACGGTGGCAGGTAGCTTTCATATGCAAATCTGCCCCGACTCGTAGCAAAAAGGCAAACTGCATGCATCAAAGCACCATCCGCAGTCGGTCCGACAGCAAGTGCGATAGAGTGACGCGCGAAAGAAACAACTTCATGTCTCCCATTTAACCTCCCTTACTGCAGCCCGGCAGCAAAAGGTGTCGAAAGTTTTCCATCAATCTTCGACCGCACCGGGATGGAAGGTCGCGACATGCGAGCTCACCGAGATTTATGAGATTTGTGACTAAACTTTCAAATCCAACGTCAGCCTGCACTCGGCAGCGCACCCGTAGATGACGTGGCGTATGGTGAGAATCCCGTTCCCGGTTACAAGATTTCACCCCCGTTCCTGATGAGCTTACTGACGCTGCAGGGCGCAGCACTACGGTTTGATGAGAAGTTCCGACCCAAAAATGTATGCTTTTCCTTCCCATTACATTTGCATGACTTAGCCGAGTACTTCTGTAGGTGTTACACGTTGATGCAACTGACTTAATCCGATAGTGATTCACGTTGGACGGAATTGCTTATGCAAGCAGGCTTGTGTATGTTTTCTTCTTGAATTTTTTAAGATAATGAAGTGTTTAAATGCCCTTCAGTGAGTCAATTTTTGTTTTCTTGGAGTTAAACATGAAATTAGCATATTTCTCCAAACGCAGTTACTTCCAGTGATTAAAAAATATTGAATAAAAAACCTAGAGAGAACGAGAAATTGTAGATTAACTCCATAAATCTCCCTATCCGCTTTATTCATCATTTTGTCACAGGTTCTAGTTACCCTAAGTTACCCAAAATCAAATAGTATCTCTGAACATCACATTTTGATCAGAATCTCTCTTCGTCGATCGCAAAACTTATAGGTAATAGTGGAAAATATTGCGATATTTTTTTCTAGTTCCTTTAAAAGGTAGCATGGACTTGGTTTGTCGTTAAATTTTACATCCTTGATAATCCTTTTCTTGAATAAATATGTCATTTTCAGCTTAAGTCTAGTGAACTTACTTCATATACTTCATATTGTTTCCGTCCTATACTTTTCCTATTTATTCAACCTTTAATCAACCATAGAAATTGTTTTCTTTTTATTTCAGTCATCAGCATGAACACGAGTAAAAAAGTATATCTGAAAGAAACCCTGATCCTTCAACGTGCGAAAAATATTGATGACTGTACAGAAGCCTACCGTAACATATAGGCACAAAGCTCATCAGCTGTGTTTATCACGTTCCATATTTCCCAGACACGAACTGATACAATCAATTGGCAGGAACTCACAGACAAATGATAAACTTCATCCGTACATGAAAGACGACAAACACCCAAAAAACGTATCTCACATGACTAACTTCACCTTCACAATGTACAGCTACCATGTCCTTCAGACGCCTTTTACTTCCGATGAACATAAACGGATACCATCACTCAATAGCTCGATAACTACCGACCAATCACTTACCTATACCAACGCTACGTTAGCTGGGTATGGGTCACTGTCGGCATGAGCGCGCTCGGTGAAGCCAGCAGCGTGGAACGAATGTTCGGGACAGATATTTGATTATGTTATTAAGTGAACAAATATTCCTTCGAAACGATGCCCTCGTAACGATGTCCTTTCCCGAGAACATTTCCACATCGTTTTTTTCCTCGTTGTCGTTGTTGTTGACAAACTGGGTAAACGCAATTTTCTCTCACTTCTTGTTACTATTGATTTGTCTTCGTTGCTTTTTTTTTTTTGTTCTGTCAGTTTGACGACAACATGCATGGGAGTTCTGCGTACCGGGAGAGAGATTAAGCACGCATTTGCCAATTGATGAAAATCCTGTCAACATACAAACACGCGTACAAGAATAAGACTGCTGCAACATGCGATTTAATACACTGACAAGAGGCTCTATTTTCAACACTACGCCATTGTGCGAATGTGTGTTCTGTTTTTTTTTCCAAAGAGGAGAAACTTTACCAACAGTTTTTGTGCACGCATTTTGGACAGTGCAAGCAAAACAATCTCCCTGCTGCCCTCTGCGTTTGATGGGGTGGAGAAGAAAACTTTTGCCCGTAGTTCAAGAGCTTGGACACAAGTTTTCTGTCATTCAGGGCGGTACACACAGGCAAAGACAAATTAACTTTGAATCGGCAAGCATCCGGAAGGGCCTGAACGTCTCGCCTCGTCGGTCGTAAAATCGAATCAAGGAGCGAACCATCCCATTGAAGTGCGTTACCAGTAATGTCCTACGGCGTTTCAAAGTGATGGTACGAGAGTAGCGAAAGGAACAGGAGAAAGCAGCAAGCGAAACCTACCGGCAGACGGAGAGAAGAGGACCATCTTACTGACAGTATCAATTTTCGGTCAAGCATTGCGTAAACGAAACATCCACGCGATAAGGACACCCGAAATAGCGACGTCAATCCCAACGTCAAATTCGCTGGCCTGGAGGGCCGGTTAGCTGCCCGGGAAAACTCGCTTCATGTTCTCTTTCTTTCCCTTTATCTCCTTCTATGCTACCTCTGTCTATAGGAGGCATACCGCTTTCTGCAAGTTTCTTTGTCCAGCTTTACTTTTATGTTGTCCTCCAGTAGCCTTTTTCTTCTATTTTCGATCCGCACTCGGATGCTTCGGGGCATCCTCCGGAAAACGCACGATTTGGGACGGAAATGTCAATGTGTCTTCTTAAGCAAGTCTTGACGGTAAGGCTTCTTCTACACGCTCACCAAAAACGACCAAAAACCCTACCACTTCGGCACATGAATGGGAATAGAATTATCGATTCCATTTGCCGGGTGGAACACACAGACTATGTGGCAGTGAAGCCGATTCCAATCGAAGCACGTACCCAGGAAGGAACCGTTGGATAAGCTCGCAAAAACCGAATTACCATCAGCTTGTAGCAATGAAGATTTAAGCGCTTCGATTATTTTGAGACACGGATGGCACTTGATCAAAATCTACACCTAGCACGGTCCGTGTCCTCTGATCGGGGCTATCGATTCCGGCCTGTTCTCGAAACCGTACCAAAATCTTAATGAAACTTCAAGAGCAACGAATTGAAAGGTGGAAAGGTAGGATTGTGAAAGATACCGTCATGATAGCAATCGGTCTTGCCGAGTACGGATTTCGAAGCCTTGTAAATTGGTCGATGGATTAACAGATTAGAGGCATACTTGCAGATTGGGACATAAATTTTGATGGAAAATTTTGCCTCTAATTCTGCTTAATAATGGGATTTATAGGTTTTCTGATGGTAAAGGTGACAAAAGCTGTTAATGACATCTATTAACAGTTAAATAAGCCAAGAGAATTGATAGTAAGAAAAACAGTTTCAAGGAAAACTTTATTTTTATTTATTAAATGTTCTCAGAAATAGCGGTGGTCCATAAAATACCTCATGAATAATCTATTTCGAAAATGATTAAAAGTAAATAAAACACTGTGATGCAATAAACACATTTTTTAACACAATATACCATCATAAAATTAAATAAACTGCAGTAAACAATGAAAACTCAATTATCCAGGTTTAAAACTAAATATTTACAACACTACCACAAAAGATTTACTACACAAAATAGACAAACACAAGCCAAAGCGACCAACGAACACCGCACAAAACATACTTGGGTTCTAAATGTCATTAAACCACGCTCGAAGTATTTATTTTTAAACCACTCAAGTTCTTAGACATCTTTGTCGATCTACACCAAGCAACTAACCAACCTCTTGTACGACCGACGATACAATTAAAATAAATTTCCTCCCCATCCAGAAGACGCCGGAACTAGGACGTTGTTTCGCTCCGGCTGAGAAAACACAGATTGTCCTTCGCGGCGTAATTTAAACGCTTCGTAGTGCGCTGCACGCAACACAACAAAGCCGTCTAACCTTGCCGCCATCCGTGACACGCCACCATGCCTTGGATGGCGCATGGATGCACGGCGACGAAAACGTTCTTACCGGAGTTCCATGCCACCAGTTCTTAAACACCTTTCCTACACGGCAAATGCAGTCCAGCCACTCTCCTCCATTGCGAGATAGATTCATTTCGATCGCCCGAAACCGTAACATACTCTCACATACAGGCACTAAACAGGGCGCTAAGCTTTCCACCGCCAGGTGGCATGGCACGCAAAACCGACTTTTGCTATAAACATAGTCAACCAGGCTCCGTCACAAAACGGATCCACCCGGCACTTCCACTACAACACGGCACGCGCTGTAAGTGAACCGTTTTGCCAATAATTTTGTACCGCTTGCTAAACTGATCCCAGGCCGGTGCCCGGAAGGAGCGATATACCACCACACGCTGCACACGAAGGTGCAATAATGCACAACAATAACAGAACAAACCGTGAAGCTGAAGGAAGCGAGGGCGAACGGAACGGTTGAGGGATCCGGGGCAAAACACCGAAGCTAAAATCTGTTCCGCTATTTGCATAAACAACTTCAATATTAATTATGGCGAATTTATTGCTAATTTAAGTCCCAACCTTCGACTACCGAGCGGTACAGCGTGTTGCCCGTGTGTTGCAAGCCGTACGCCGCCCGTTATTACACGATTTGATACAACGCTCTTGCTAGGAACGGCACACACTCTGTACGGTATGATCTTGTGGAGCGTGTGGCGCGCAAGAGCGTGGAATATCGAAGGTAGATACAGCTATGCAGATTGTGTGTATGCGACATTAGAGAGTCATTTTGATAATATAAGTTTATTCAGCTCTTTTACTAAAATTTTTCCCCTAAAGCTCCACACAAACAGCATTGATTTATTCACAACTGTGGGAGTTTTGATGGACAAATCTTCATCCCCTGCAAAGTAGTTTCAAAAGTGTTATGAACGATTCGATAAAAGTATTTTATCAGGCTTATTTCTTTAAAGAATATTCAACAGCTCATCATCATCATTAAAGAGAGTTAAATTGATTTATAAGCAACCTCAACCGTTCATAATTTCGCATCAGCGACCCACATGAGCACTATAAAATTAAATTGTGAATATTTATTCAGCAGGTAATCGAGCAACCGTTCCATCTATGTACAAATACACTCTCAACTGCACTCTTTAATAAGCAAATTAACTAAGCTCATTACCTTGCTCATGCTCGGCTGCACGAACGAAGAGATCTAATTAATGTCACACCTCACATGCAGAAAGCGCCTACCCTTGCCGGTGTGGGTATCATGAGCCGTAGCAAAGCGTTTAATTTATTTAACACTTTAACCACTCGTTGCCCATTAACGATTTATCTTCCCTCTTGCTGAGCAGTCATTTGTGCCTGTGTGTGTTGGTGGCGTTTTTTTTTTCTCTCCTCTCGACTGGTGCAAACGGTTTCAGAACCTTCCAATTTGGAGTATCAACACTTGTACCTAGCGTGTCACCACATGCTTCAAAAGATCGTGCTGTGAGCCACGGTACGTCACCTTCAAAGGTCCCACTCGACCTGGGCTGGCTGACAAGGACTCGGGCTGTAACATTGAAGTTCCACTTATGTACCTGCGCCCGGGAATAAACTCACGAAAACTTTCAAAGTGACGTGTCACCGGCCAAAGGACTGCTGGATCCATAGTGCCGAGTCGAGTGAGTCGCTGCTAAACATGATCCCTCCCACTCGACGACACGACACGAAACCGTACAACCAAGCGTACGTTCAAAGGAGTTGGTGATACGGTACACAATCTTCACCGGATTGTGTGTCAATGTTAGAGACCCCCGCATTAGCTGTCACTTCTTGCGAGCGTCTTCATTTTGTGTTTCACACCGTACAGCACTTTATAATGTGCTGGTGTGTGTGTGTGTGCATAAAGGGAGAGAACGATCAAAGGACATTAGTGCTTGAGCAACGCGAAACACACACACGCGCGCGCCAACACACATACATCTGCCCCTTAACTCAGCTCTACTTATGTTTCTTACTGATACTTTACACCCGACCCGGGATCTGCTCGGAACGTACGGATGGTATCTTGAGACGCTACGGGCGGGTGAACGTGAACCACTGCGAACATGCCCGACCGTGTGTTGCTGCCACACGCGACAAATAACATCATAAACACCGTCGACGACAATGATGACGATGTTGCCGTGTTCGGATGTCGTGTGGATCCTGCTGGCAGGAGCACCACATCGAACCGGACCGTACGAATAATCGGGACTGGTACGAAAGTTAGGCAACACCCGCATCATCCTAGTGTAAAATTATGAATTTACAAAGATGACAGCGGAACACTACATTGCATTGTGAAGTGGTAAATTGAGATCGGAAACTGTGTTACATGAGCGCTTCCTATCAATGGAAGCAGCCTAAAAGGTGTCTTTATAGCTGTAATTAATCATTGTGTGATTGTTATTGTTTAATAATTCTTCTTGAATCATTGACCTGTGAGGTCATGCTAGCTGTGTAAAAGCCTTCTAAAGGTTCTCTATCTCATAAATTTCATCTATGTCGTTCAAGAAGCCTCTTCCCAAGAAATTCTCCCAAGGAGCCCATTCCAAGGAGCCTCCTTCAAGGAATATATTCTAAGAAGCCTCTTCGAAGGAGCCTATAGCCCCTTCCAAGGAGCCTATTTCAAGAATCTTCAAAAAAATAGCCTCTTCCAAGGGACCTCTTCCAAGGAGCCTCTTCCAAGGGGCCTTTTCCAAGGGGCCTCTTCCAAGGAGCCTCTTCCAAGGAGCCTCTTTCAAGGAGTCTCTGCCAAGGGACCTATCCCAAGGTGCCGTTTCCAAGGAGCCCCTTCCAAGGAGCCTATTTCAAGAATCTTCAAAAAAAAAATAGCCTCTTCCAAGGGACCTCTTCCGAGGAGCCTCTTCCAAGAGGCCTTCCAAGGAGCCTATTCCAAGGAGCCTCTTCCAAGGAGCCTCTGCAAAGGGACCTATCCCAAGGTGCCTTTTCCAAGGAGCCCCTTCCAAGGAGCCCCTTCCAAGGAGCCTATTTCAAGAATCTTCAAAAAAATAGCCTCTTCCAAGGGACCTCTTCCAAGGAGCCTCTTCCACGGGACCTCTTCCAACGAGCCTCTTTCAAGGAGTCTCTTCCAAGGGACCTATCAAAAGGTGCCTTTTCCATAGAGCCCCTTCCAAGGAGCCTATTTCAAGAATCTTCATAAAAATAGCCTCTTCTAAGGGAACTCTTCCAAGGTGCCTCATCCAAAGGGACAATTAAAGAAGGCAGATTGCTGACGCGGAAAGCTCCTTCGGTGAGGAAATCTATCTATGCAATTCTAGATAGATTTAAACCCTAGTTTTTTCACATTGATTTTAACTCATAGCATCTGCATATTGATCACGCACTAAAGCACAACTAACGTGGAAGCACATCGCTTATTAAAACACCCCTACAACATTGCATTAAATCACTCAGTGCGGTTATCATGCACTACTAACTGTACTAACCATAAAACAGGCACATTTACACCACCATCAACACCTCACTATTGTGCGAATCATTGTATATCGTAACCACCACACATATTACATTTTTTTAAATTACACGGGAATTAAAAAGAAACATGAATAGCATTAATACCATACCCTCGCACACGTTTTTGTCTACTGCGTTCATACGTCATGCGGAATGGATTGGAAAATCGAACCAAAGCCGCATAACCGCGCTCCAACTGCAAGCATTATAATGATCAAAACAGTTAGTGCGCCGTTAAATGATACTAACAATCAGGCAGCTCCCTGTACCCTTTTGTGATCGGGCGGTGAAACCATTATTGCCCTAAAAATAGTTTCCCTCTTCGCACACAAACAACCTCACCCCGATCGAACGCACGTGCACGCACAAACAAGAAAAAAATCACAACCACGCTTCAATGCGGGCTTTCAGAAGAAGGAACAACAACGGCAGAGAGCCTTCGATTGGAAATGAAACTGAAACCAACACGATTCGCATGCCTGGTTGGAATTTCATTGCCAAAATTGTTTCCCCCTGCGTGAAAACGATTGACGATAACTTGACGTGTTTGAGGAACATTTCTGAACCGTCGAATGTTTTAACGGTTGGGTAAGGTACACTGGGGACGTTTTTTAACTGCCATTCCATGGTTGCGATGTTGAGATGGTTAAGTGAAAATCCATGCTCACTAAAGGAATGCAAGGCAGGAAAAACTGGCATAAATATTTAAGCGATGAGTTATGAAATTTTGTAATGCTATGTGACAGTTTCCCCATTCCCACGAGCTTTAATATATACTTTCTGCACCTGAACACGTGAACTTTATGAAAAAAAATTAATCCCTTTAAGCTATGCTATCAAATAAAACATATTTTTGTCAACTAGTACTCATTTTCAATCCTTTAACTTACATGCATTACAACTGTTTATGTTATATTTGCTCCAAAGACATACCTATCAACCTCCGCAAAAGCTTCGACATAATTGCGAAACAGCGCTTTGATCGGTTAATTAAATGAGCCACGCAATGAAATTGTCACATGTAACGGTAAAGCCCACGGCAATCAAGGCCATGTTTCATCGCCGTAAAGCGCCAGCACTGGAACCTGGCAACGGTCAATTGATTTATGCGCGCTGCATATGGCCCAGCATAAAATGTAACACATTACAGGAGACAGCACCAACAGCGTATCGAACGACAACATGGAATCACCATCATCATAATCACCGTCATCGGTGTGTCATATCGAACGCAAAATGTGCTCTGGCTTCGGTCGTTCCTACGTCAACAGCAACGTCATTTCGTAAGCCAATGTCCCCCTCGTTTATCCTATCCACAGACACACATACACACACACACACGCATACACATGTCACAATCGTTTCACCCTAATCGCTAACTACATCAACCCGCCAATGGTAGTTCGCGCCAGTCAAAGATCCACCAGGCGGTCAACAATTATCCCAAAGAGAGTGATAATTACGCTTACAAGCACTAGCACGCACGCCAAATGGTCCCATCCAGCCACCAGCCGGTTTCCCCGCCTCGGTGTAAGCTTCATCCCCTGGCCAGCGTTCAAAAGGATTTGATTCTACAGGACGACCACTGGTAATGGTTGCACGGCGTGCGATAGTAAACGAAAGCTCACCGATGCCACCGGGCATGCAAGAGCCCGGTACATAATTTCTCGACAACAGTCCCTACAATCTGCCCTCCGCGTCTCTTGGCACCCGAAGCGGGACACGCTTCCGAGGTGAACTTAATTTCCGAATCCCAGAAACACGAAAGCGTAGCATGTGGGTGGGGACGCTTCTGGGGACAGTGGTGTTGCAGCGTGGTTTCCGTGACCCGGGGACACGTACCAGGAGCTATATTGCAAACAGCAGCATGCAGTTATGCAATGTTTACTGTTACGCTTGCCCGCTAGCTGCATCCTGAAACGCTTCTGCATACCGACATGCATGTGCCGACATTGCTGGCCCGAAATGGAGGCGCCCAGTAGCGCACGAAATTTCGAACGGTAAGGGCAACAAAACAAAAAACCAAATGATCAACTGCTGCTTTAAATGCAGTTGAGTTAAAAATTCACTCACTTTTTTTTGCGCTCATGTACGTGTAGCCTATGTTGATGGAAAAGCAAAGATAATAACCAAAAATTAACGTTCATTAATGCGATTTTTATGCTTTTTATTCCTCTTTTCTCTTTATGCTTCACTCTATGCTTTAAAACGGAAAATTCCTATTTTTTTACATTTTTAAAACATATTTTAACCCACTTCTCATTTGCAGTGAGTATCTGTTAATAAACGAATTTGGTACAACTCGCCAAAGAATGCACCACATACGTATGTCATGAATCCGGCCCATGTCACATCCACAACCATTTTTGTTGCATTCTTTTCGCAAATGTTAAGTGGTGGTAAAACATCTGCCCTCATGCATAATGTTGCCTTATAAAATCGCAACATTTTTCTCCTGTTTTCCTTTCCAAACACTCACTCCCTCTCCCAGTGAGAGAGTCAATTTCATATGACCTCGAAAAGTTAATCGGGACACACAGGGCGAGATAGGAACGTTTGGGTGCTGTTCAAGCTAATGAAAAATTCATACCCTAGCAAGACACGCAAAAGACGAATGAACTATGATTCTGGTTTAAAAGCTTCCGGCCTTCGGGGAGTTAAATATTTAATCCTAGCTGACTGGAAATGCAACACAAAACAATATCACAAAAAAAAACTACAATAACAACAACGTGTGGAGTGACGAAACGGTGGATGTGATGATGAATAAGTAATGCTTCTTGAAAGCTCACCTTTTCTTTCGATGTCTCGTTAAATGGGAAATTAAAACATTGATGTGTTTTCATGCAACAGTTTACACTGAATTAGGTTTGAAACAAATTTGCACGACTCTAGCTGGTACGCAATTCCAATCTGTAATGCTACATCGAAACTTGATGTTTGTTCGATGTTTGTCCCTTATTATCGACAAAAAAGGACATCGTCATAGCTGGCATCTTAATCTTCTGATGCTGTCATGCTGGCTTACCCTTGTTTCATTTGCAACGCTGTTGCGGAAATGTAGCTAAAACGAATGACAAGCAACAATTGCTGCGTGATAAACTAATCCATGCGTTAGTCAGCATTTTAAGGTTCATGCCACATACAGAAAGTGCAAAAAAAAAACGGCTTTCTACCGTCCCATAAATGTTTAATGTACCTGAAGGGCCACCGAAAGGTATTAACGAAAAACAATTCTATCAACCCGTGTTATGTACGCAGGTGACCCTAACCTTAAACTCCACCACAACCCCGTAGTGGAAGTGAAACTCGAACGCATGCTAATGAGGCACCTGTACAACATGCAAACTACAAACACACAAAACCCGCACCCTTCTACCAATCGACAGCCGATCACAATCCACAGTCACCCACACATGCACACGCAGTCTGTCGACAGCAGTGCAAAATTGCAATAAATGGGAAAAACTTTTCTCCTCCGAAAAACTGCAAACTGAGCTTCCGACATGTAAACCGGCGCTAATCGACCCATAATAAACCGCAATGTAAAGCAAACACGTTCGCAAGTATGCAAATAAACTCCTACCGAACGCTCCACGCCGTACGTGCTCTCCTCCGCAAAAGGGATGGCCATTGTGCTCGTGATAAAGAGAACACGGCCAAGGTGCCCTAGAACATGCTGCTCTCCCATCCAGCGGGGTTGGAAAGGTGGGGAAAACCCCCCCGAATGAGTGGTACTGTCGAACGTCGACAGTGCGATGCAACTGAAACTTGAAATCGTGCACACCAGTTAAGCACGCACGCTGCAAACGGGTGCAATTCAATTATTGTCACAAATTGCATCCTAATCCACAATAACGAGCCACATTAACACAGCTGTTATCTTTCGAGGGTTTTATCTCCCTCTTTTACTCTCTCGCTCTCTCGCTCCACTGTTTTGCCTGTTTTGTTTTTGGGCAGAAACGAAAAGGTCAACAACAGTCTGATCTGTGATTTTATTACCGGATTTAATACCCGGAATATATAATCAGCATGCCTACGAACAATAAAATTCACCGAACGATCGAATAAATTCGATAAAATCATACGAGCTTTGTACAGGAGGTTTTCGGTTGAGGTCGAACAACGAAAAATACGAATTATGCTTTCCGGCTGTTTTATTGCTTTTTCGCTCTTTTTCGAACAAGCTTTTGAGGAACAATTTTAAATTTTAACTTTTGTATTGCATAAAAATGTATAAATGTGTTTCTAGTTTAACCAACAGTTCCAAAAATTTAAATCTTCCCTTATTTTGGTCGAAATACTCATACATTTGTGATGCTTATCGAAGCACGATTATTCCATCCCACCGCAAGAAGCTATAAATATATATAATTACTCTCACTCAAACACACACACACACACACATCTCGAAGCAAATAAATTACCCTTCAATCGTGTTGCCTTCTAGTTGCCGTACACTTACCCAACAAACTGTGACAAATTTCAATATAATACACATAATTTCTCCCAAACCCAACGCTACCGCACGCCTCGTACGCACTTTATTATGATTAGTGTTTTCCGAATCGATTAAAAGCGATAAAACTGCAATAGTGGCAAATTTGCAGAAAACATTTCATAACCCTTTCGCCCGTTCACCGGCCACCATTTGCCGGGTGTGCTGTTGCGCTGTTTGGTGTGCTGTTGCGGACCATCGAGATAGCAAAACTTTCCATTCGCTATCGAATGGGACACACTTACCCTTATTTGTTTAACGATATCGCTGGTCACCTACACACACACACACATACGAGCACACATTTATATACTTATGAAAAACGTTTTATGAGCCGAATCGAGCCTTTGCAAATTGGTTAGTACCCGTAGCACAGAAGCAAGGACCAAGGATGCAAGTAGGAAAGGAAGTGAAAACCTAATCATCGGTCAGTTGCATTCACCCGGGGTGCCCTTTTCTTGTGCGCTCCAAGTAACCTGCTGGGAGGGGGTGGTAGTAGAATGGGCATGCAATCGTTGACGTAATACCAACGATAAGCGACCCCTCGAGCCGATAAGCCCCCTAGCCGGTGAGCGAGAAGTGTAATGGTGAACCGACCGATAAGTAGACCCACAATACATTTGAAGTTCATCGATAGCTGGTGAACCGGGGGCAGCGGGAAAGGTTGATAAGAGTGCTAACAATGCACTCTGATAAGATGTGTGTGGGTGTATGTGCCACACGGGGGAATCGAATGGATTGTTTGCAATCTGAAAGTTTGAAGCCGGTGTGCTTGCTGTAAAGCGTATCGATTGAATTGAGTAGCAAACATGGTGAACGTAATTGGATAGGAATTTTTCAATCAGCACCATGAGGTTACGGTGGTTTTGTGAGTTACGATACGGTACGTTGTGTTGATAGTTTTCAATTCTCCCAAGGCAAATATGTTACTTCCGGGGGTTGGATGAAGATGTGTTATTTATTTCCTAGAAACATGTCGTTTTCACTTTGAAATAAGAATGCTTGTGTGACATTTCTAGCATTGCCATCATCAAAAATATTTTCTTTTTTTGAAGACCAACACCGTTGTCACCTCTTAAAACCCTAATTTATAAATAAAAGTGTTTATTTGATAAAAATAATTAAATTAATTATAACGCAATATTAAAGATAGATTAAAACCTGTTAAAGTAAAATTAATAGTAATTATAGAAATAATTTTAAACATAAATTAAACCACTTTTTTATCGTAATATGAGTATGTGACAAATCAAAATACAACTCGAAAAATATTTAACACGAGTCGAGAGTTCCATCCTTTTGCTGGTTCTTTCATTCAAAAAACTTTCACGTGTAGGTAAAGGGCAAACTTGACCTTCAACACCGTTGTATGATTAAGATTTAAACACAAATAATCCCATCGACCGAGTTCATGGGCAACGGCGCAGTGATACAAAAATTTTTCCATTGCCCTCTGCCATTTGCCCAGCGAACAAATCCTAACCACTCAAAGGGAATAGAGCCATCGCAAGGGCTCTAGTTCAAGATGCTATCAAGCTTCTTGCCTTTAATAGCTTACTCGGCCTTAATCTGCTTTTGCTATTGTAAGTAGAATGCTCTCCATGATACCCTGACGCCTAACGCCAACGCCTTGCTCCTTTGCTCACCCTATTTACAAATGCAAGAAGTGCTTCATTTCGTTTGACTTGCCTTCGCCCCCCCCCCCCCCCCCCCCCCGCATCTAGTTTGGCCTCACTCGCCCAATTTAAACTATCCATAAAAGCGGCTGAAGTGTGCTCTTGTTGGAGGACTTGATGAAACTTTAAATAAGTTCCTCGATTGTGGGCAGAAGCAACGTGTCACCGTTCCAGCCGTTCGCATCGAACCTCCACCGTTACGCGCGATGAAAAGTGGTAACCCCGAACGAGTTCGTACGAGTTGCACCATCAGCGTCGATCCCTCCTAGATTCGAAGCGTGCCTTTCCCCGAAGCCAAACACGGCGAGCACCACCACCACTACGATTCTTCGGCAATGAAAACAATTACAATAAATTACCATTAAATGAATCGCATGTAACGGCGATATTTATGGTGCTCAGCAAACGGAAACCGGGAAAACGCTTCCCGGGAAAAGCGTACGACCGTACCAAGCGTGCCAGGTATAATGGAAGAGAGTGTGTTTGTGTGTGTGTGTGTGTGTGTGTAACGGGGGTGTGCAATGTATTACGCTGATCCTCGATATCGTGGTAGAGTGGAATTTTGCGTCACCACCGAAATGAACTTCCCCGTTGCCATTTTCCATCGTTGGCCGGTGTCTACACTATTTGGGAAGCTTTGGGGAATCTCGCGTCACTGCCATATGAACACGGACAATTCATAAAATGAATGCTAAGAATAACAATTGGCTTCACTATCACGGTGAACGGTTGGGGAAGGATAGTGTGACAGACACAGACAGACATCGAGGAGGGGGGGGCGAAGCTTATGAACGCACACATCGTAATATTGCGGATTACCGAACCCATCCCTTCGGCAGCCCAGTCACAAGCGCAGGAAAGAAAAGTGCACGTTCTGGTGAATTGATTTTCCTATCCGGTTTCATTGTCCAGCGATGGATTCGAGCGAGCAGATTTATGCGCCCGATGAAGAGGAAAAGCGTGACACTGAAAAAACATGCAACAGGGGTGAGGTGGGAATGGGGAGCTTGGGGAGCGTACGCTGAAGAGCTGAAATGAACAGCTGCAAATCCTATCGAGCAAGTAGCAGGATTCGGTGAGTGTTAATAAAATGGAACAATATTTATTTTCAATTAGACATGACAAAACGGTTTCGCCGAACCGATGCAGGACGGAGGGAGTTGCTGTGGAGTTGTTTCCCTATGGGTCACCCATGGGGGAAATACAATGGTGTAACGATGTTTTGTCACAGAAGATGAGATGATTTCAGAACTTAATTAATAGTAAAGTAGATGAAAGTTCGCACTATTGGATCGCTAATGTACAAACCATGAGAATCCGAAAAATGTTTTATTACTCATGGAAATATTAAAGAAATAAATTGAATCAAAGAAACACATTTTTTTTAATCTGTTAACTCTGGTGAATTCCACTTCAAAAATGAGTAAATTTAATTTTGCTAAGAATACTCATTCAAGTAAAATTTAGGATATATTTTATTGTTTAATTTTATTGTTCAAATCTCAGCCGGACCGTCCCCATGTCATGACTGACTATCCAACTACGTGGTTATCGGCAAGCCTAGTGATCCATTCAATGGTCAGCGTGACCTTAGAGGTCGTCAAGCCATGAAGAAGAAGAAGAAGCAAAAAACTCACAAGCTTACACCCACACTCGACTGAAACGCGAGGCCGATAGGATTGAGTTGAGGTGCAATACAACAAAAAAAGTTCCTGTTTGTCGTACCTTTTTTGAGCTACAACCGTGATAGAATCCGTCTCGCAAGAGGAGAAGTTCTGCTAACTTGGTAAGATCGTCTTCGGGACCCTGAGATTCGTGTTAACGGGTCGTTTTAAACTAACCTCCCTCTCCCGATCATTTCTAAATTGTTGCCGACTACATGCCTGCATAGGACCTTAAATGTCGCCCTACCTGTCTACATTTTGGACTTCGATGATGATGGACCCCGATGTTTATTCCGTCAAGGACATCCAAACCAGGTCCAGGCAACAGAACTACTGATAAAGCTGCAATTAAGCAAGGAAACCAGAACACCAAGATCGCTTGAAGGATCTTCTACACCTTGAAGACTAACTAAGGGCTCATAAGACTGCTTGTGGCCATTTTTGCAATTTATAAGGATTAAGGAAGGTTTCAATATTGAAATGCAATACCAGCTAATAGTATGAAACAATTTTAACAATCTCACCAGTATAGTGATGTTTTCCTATTTTATAGCACTCACGAAAACGCTAACGATTCGCTACATTAATTTTTACCATTAAACGATCACGGTATTAATCCTCCTCATCTCAGATCAAACTCCTATTCCCGTCAAAACCAGGAATGGCTTTATTATCACCAAACTCCTCATTCTCCATCAATTAAAACTCATTTACCCCAAATCCACTGGCAATAATGTTTGCCGATTTTCGATTTCTAGCTTAAAGACACCCGCATAAACACAAATCTCATGCTGAGTTAAAAGAACTTTTTGCTAACGATTCCCTTACACCGTCGCACGCCACAACTCCATTCGATGGAACCCCCTCACACGCGTAATAGGACACCCATTTGCGCTAGATAAAACATTTTCACCCCTTCTACGTGGTTGGTAAACCAACAACCAGCCAAAAACCCGCACACACAAAACCCATCTTCCCGCAAAAGGAATTGTCGCTTCGACGGCGGTACGAAAAGTCTTACTTTTCGTCGGCTTAACATCTCTTCCGCTCGATTGGTTGAAAATCGAGGATTACGTGACTACTTCCTCAAGCCTTTGCAGGCCTTCGTAGTTGGTATGAAATTTGAGAAGAAAAAAAAACATCCATCCCCCCCTCCCCTCAACGCTGCTTTCGCCCCCGTATGTTACGTTTCGGAAATTATACGCTTTCAAGGGTCGCAACGTGCCTTTACGCTTTGCAAACCACCCAACACTCCACCCTGCTCCCACGTTACACCTGGCCCTGTATCTTCCTCCTTTCGCGCGCCAATACTCTACACACACACAACATATCATTACAAAAGAAAGTTGACAATTTTGCTGACTGCCAACTTTTCCAAAATACAGTTCGGAGTTTCCTGGTTCGCTGTACGCAGCGCAACCCCGTAGCGATAGCTTATCGTGTATCGATGGCTAAACTTTCCCAGAAACGGCAACCAAATCCATATGATTTTGCGGCAAAAGACAAAACCACGGGATGGGAAATCATCGTGTTTTAATCCCGCTACACACGGGCTACCGGCTTACAGGGACGGAACTATTTTCTTAGCCCAATTTCCTTCGAGCGTTTCACCAACCGGAACCGTATCGAATCGAAAACCTTGCTGCCAGCTTCTTACTACACTATTATCATAGACGGGGAAAAATTGCTCTATCTTCTGTGTTTTGCTAAAAAAATATCAAAAACGCACAACACAATCCGGTAAGCGCCTATAGAAAAACGCACACTCACAAACATGGGTTCGATTATTTAGAATATAGCCACATAAGCTTTGCCACACCAGTGCCGTCAAATAATAAACTGGTTTAAAGGGCTTTTCTTTTCGGCTGCTACCGGCACAAGATGTACTCTCTAGCAGCGCACCAAACCTTCCCAGCAAAGCATTTATGTTCCTCGGTATAGCTCCCTCGGTGGGGAGCACGGGCAGGGGTTCGATTTTGTTAGATTAAATTATTAGTCTCGCTCGAGCAGCTCTCTTCGTGCAAAAGCAGCTAGATGTGGTGGATGATTTTCATGCCTGGCTACCTGCAAAAAAGCACCGAGCGGCTAGCAAAACTATCGATAAATTCACATTTCGGCAGCTCCCCGGATAGCTGGGGATGCGTGCGTGGGGTTTAGAAAATTTAGAGAAAAGATAAACCAATTCACGTTTAGTGTGAGCGTACGAAGCCGACCGGCACTATCAAATGAGTGGAACCGAAAGAAGAAGCCGTAGACAGTCGGTTGCTAGAAGCTTGATTTGTTTTATTGGTTCACGCATAATCTGCCGGCGTGTGAAGCATTGGCAGGATTTGGCAGCTACGGTAAAGCAATAAATTTTAAAAAGTTTCGTACCTTATGAATTTCTTTATTGTTGCAGCATAAATATTGGGACTTTCGGGGCTAGAAAGATGGAAAATGAAGCATTGAAAATGTTTCTAAAAAACATGCTAAAATAATCATTTTTGATACGTACTGTATTCTTTACAATAGACAACAATTTATCACAATTCTACCGGTTCCTTTCATTAACATCATTAAACTTGCTTACTGCTTTTACAAAAAAAAAATAAGCAAAAACATGTTTTAAATACGATCGTTTTGTAAATTTGATTAAATACAAAGTCAAGTTTTATTAAATACAACAGAACTTGCAATATTGATTGTAAACTAATCTAAACCCGTGATGAATTGAAAGAAAAATCTCAAGTCATTTAAAATATGGGCTGGGAAAGATTAATTTCAGTGCGCATTAAACTAAACTAAACAGTTCAGTCCAGAGTGAATGCACGATGAATAAAAAAGAACTGTTTTCTTTACACACAAATTGTTTAATCAAACTAAAGTTATTACAAAGTTCTTACTAAAGTAATAATTTCTATCAAATGCGTAACAAGTAATAGGACGTGCTCTGAGCCAAGCAATTTCCTCAAAAATTAAATACTTATTTTCCTTATTTAGCTCTAAATATAGCAAACTTTTTAAAGAACTATTCTTGAAGCATGTGTACTATTCAATTTCTATTCCGTTTTAAAGCTATGAGCTTGATATTCAGACAGTTTTTAGCTTGGAATGTCTTGTTTCATTGAAAGCCTTCTTGGCTCTACGAACTATTAGGTAATGCCAGCCATCGTATGGCTCACTAGGGTTGCCGATAACACGTAGTTGGATAGTCATTCCTCACCATGTGGCGACGGTACAGAAGGGATTTGAGCCCCGGTCCTAAATGAAGTATATTAGTTAAATCTTGGAGACAGTTTTCCGATGTTTTTCATAACAAACAAAAATATTTAAAAATACAATACAATACAATACACTTGTAATGTCTACCTACAGCAAATAGCATGACCGCCGAATCAAATAAATTCCTATGAACAGGAAAAACACCAACTTCTTCTCCCAAAATGTAGGTTAAGCCGTTACCTTCACCTGTCAGGTATAAAAAATCTGTTTACATGAACGCTCATTTGTGTTCCAATTTAATGCTCGATCGTTTCGCATCTCATTCCACTTCTTCTTCGCTTTTCTTATCGTCCCGAGCATAACGCATACGGTAGAACGAACCAAAAGTAACACAAAGCACGCAGTAACCGGGTCCAAAATACAACCGAAACCAGACGGTTGGCGCATTGTTTTGCACATAAATTTACTTCCGACAGGCTCGTTTGGGCTTTTGGCTGCAACCAAAACCATCTGTGTTCCGAACTAGCTTACACGCTAAAGGTCAGTCTGTCAGTAAAGTGAAGGGAGAAAGCAAGAAAATAACCCATTTCAAGGGGGGGCACAGATAACGGCAAAAACACGTAGAGAAAAGACTCAATCTGCCTGGGTTTTGGTTAATCGAGTACCCACACAAATATTGTGGGTTACAGTGTAAAAGGGGGTTTTTTTTGGGAAACATATGGATCAGTGCAGTGATGGGATGGAAACCCAAGTGGTGTGATAAACTTGTCCCATCAACTGTTCAAGCTTTCTAAATTCACATGCGTTGAGGCATTTTTTTTTCTTACTTCTTTTTTTTTAAGTAACAACCACCAAAAACAATCACACGTACACGGACCCTCGCGCTCGCACCACGTGCTTCGTCTGTATCGATGTAGTACAGTACCGAAACCCGAACAGCCAACAAGCAAACGAGTCGAACAATAATCACGATTTGGTGTTCCACAAACTGATGTAGCTTGTGCCACTACTTTTTTTTTTTGTGGGTTTTTTCGCTACTTCTGCTGCTTCCACTTGTTCAAAATGGTGTGAAAATCAGCGTTTCACACCGTCGAACACACGAAACCAGCTTCCCAGCAGCGCTGTCCCGGCGCGAGAAAGGAAACATGATATCGATCCCACTGTACGCAGTGATGTCCTTCTCCCATACACGAAAGCACACTCACTCACACACACGCTATCCAAGCACTTTATCTTTGCTTGCACATCGTTTCGCGCAAATGGTGAAAGGTACGCAACGAGCATTGGACAGGAGGACCGTAAAAAAAAGCCGGAAACATCAAATCAATACGACCAATTTACAGCTTGCTGCTCATCCTTCAACAGCAGACACACACAGATGGAGCGTTGTGTTGGTGAACGGTGCGAAAAGAGCACGCGAAAGCGCAAATGATCACAATCGATTTGGGGGTCACCGAATCGATGTATCTGGCCAATTGTATTGGCTGTATCGAATGGCACGCAGAAACGGAAAAATCGAACGAATGTTCCGATGGCCTGTTGTTTGATTAAAAGTGCTGAGGGCCAAATGTTTAGTGGTTAAAAAAATGAAGCTAAAACAAGAGTATGCACATGTATGTTTAAACTTTAAGATTGCGTATAGAAAAACTGAATTGTTTTAGGTAAATTTCAAATAAAAGGACACTTCACATATTCACGTATGTCACTACAACTCAAAATTTTGCCTCATAAATATAGAGAAAAGGATGATTTTTTAAATGTTTCTACGCCTCTTCGAAGCCTCTGAAGTTTGGGGGCCTGTAGTTAGCTCTAAATGCACAAATAACCTCCCATTTTTAATGTGAATAAATTTAATGTGATAAGATTTTCAACTAATTCCAATTTCCACTTCGCTTAGGGCTTCCAAGGACATATCTGCCACTGAATATAAATATTGTTCAATAGTTCAGTGCGATAGGATCCACCCGGTGATAGAGATGACAGAGCAGCCGGTCTTCAAACGGCAGGACTGAGGTTCAAATCCCATTCGGAAGGTTCCTTCTTAGTGAGAACTGGACTATACAACTACTTATAATCTGCAAGTCTAGTGTGCCATTAGAAGCCAAAGAAGATTTCAGCGAGAATTTCATGCAATAGCTTTCCAAAATCCGGTCTTGACGAAGAGCAACATAAAGTGCATCTAAAATTTTGGATATTCGGTAGGTTTTCTATGATAATATCTCAAAAATCGAAAACATCGATTCCCGGCCCGTAACCAACAGATAAAATCATGTCAAGACTTCTCGAAGTTGTAGAACCAAACGAAAAAGAATGCTACTATACGATATGAATTGTTTTATGCTTCATTATATTTTTTTAACCATTTTGCTCATCTCCACACTGTGCATAAAATTATTTTCACATGAAAAAAAAATTAAATAAATTTAAAAACACATTCCTCCATCTGTTCTAGCAAACAAAACATAACCGCACAACAAATACACCATTTCCAATCCCTCACAAATCTGGTGCCGAAAAAATACAGACACTCACCGTACTCGACTAATCGTTCGTGACGTGAAATCATGTCCCACCCTGTCTGACTTCCAGATACCGACCAACAAATCACAGATTTCCCGTTTTATTAACTTTACCATGTCATCCATCATCCGGGACCGATCCGGTTCGGGTTGAGCGATAAAAAGGGACGACTACGGGAGTATTCGCTTCACATGTAGCGTGAAGAAATTCCCCTCAAACAAGTGCCAAAGAAAAGCTGCTGTTGTTGTTGCTCTCCTACAACTAACAAGAAAAGTGAAAGGGAAGATGTTGTACGGTACGTATTGTTCCACCAGCAAACTAATTGTTTCCCGATGCTTCGTTATCTGTCCGGATAGGACTTGCTGCTGAGAAGAGTTTCCATTGTTTCGGTTGTTGTCGAGCATAAAAAGAAACTACGATACCAAAGCAGGAAACATCCGTAAGCTAGGCTGTAAGTCAAACTTCCGAAACAACACGATCCAGTGAGGAAATAGCACATAAAGGAGAAACGGCAAGAGATCGAGCGCTGATGCACATCGCCACTAAACCACTTGACAGCAAAGGGAACAGGCGAAACATTAAGCCTCGTACCCGACACCTTGGCGAGCAGTGCGAAAATGAAACGTCGAACGAACCGATCCTTTTTCCACTCAACACCCTACCCCACCCCCCCCCCCCCTTTCCGGGTCCCAGTAGCCGGCCCGGCAACGGTAGGAAGGTCCATTCTTCCGTGTCGGATTTTCCGGAGCGAAAACAAACAAGCACCAGCCGGACCGAACTGACGGAACCAACAATCCAGAAATCCAGCCCACCAACCGAAAACACGGACGACGCACGTGTGCATTTTATGTACACTGGCGCTATGTGTGTGTGTGTATTTGTGCGTGTCTGTGTACGTGCATACAGTAGCAAGCATTCGGGACAGATGCCAGGTTTCTGCCTCCTTGCAGTCCCACACGAGGCTTTCCCGTTTCAACCATAAATAAAGGACCACGTTTTATGTATGTGCGTCTTTTCGGGAGAACGTTCTGTACTCGGCGGCGTTTGCCCTTCTCCTCACCCCCTCCATTTGGACGATGTGCATGTGCAAATAATTATGATGACGCACGGTTGAGGATTTATGTGTGTGCCAAACCCCCACAGAAACGTACACACAGCCACACAGCCTACACAAGGAGTAGCTGGACACGTTCCGGGTGAGGCTTTCCGAAATGCGTATACTGTAGCTGAAAATATATATAGTGTGACCTGTTTTAGTGCCGTTTGGTCAGCGCGCTTAATTGGATTGAATAGTTGCGGTAATGGTGAAACGAAAGTACTCCAAAAGATGCAACGAAAGTACTCCAAAAGAAATCTTGTTTGTTGTGTATGAAAGTCTGTCAAAAACTCACAGCATTTTGACAGAAATTCAAGTAATGTGCTGCACTTGGAACCTCGTCTATCTCCAGCTTGAAAAAAGGGCCTTGTAAAAGACAATACCAAACGCATTTGTCTGGTGATGTCTGTACAATCTGCTCAGAACAAACATGCCACTAAAAAAAAAATAAAAAAAAATTAAAAATGTTTCGAATTAATCTTCTTCTTCTTGGCCTGAATACTGTTCGTTGTGTTGATATTGGCGATGAATTGCAGGGCCTCTCCTTCAACCCTCTGTCACGTTGGAAAATCTACGGATCCCAGTTGTTAAAAGTCCCGTAGAATGCCAGAACAAAAGGGAAAACCAGCCACTCCTAACACGGAGAACAGACGCTAGTTATCTCTTTTAGTTCGATTAAGCCGTATGATCCATCCTTCCGAAGGAATTCGGTTTTCCCGTACACCCAAGCTCAGACATTTGGAGAAATATGTTACCATTTTGTACGCCGTGAAAGTATTGAGTCGGAAAATAGTATCGAGAGCCTATAATGTCCTTCAAGAGGAGTTGAATCCATAGCCATATCTGTGCTTAGAAGCAGTATATTGTAAGAAATAAGTCATTGAATGTCTTAATGCAAGACTATTTGGGAGAACTGAGGTTTTTCCGAGACAACTTTTCCCTGGTACAATGATCCAGAACACATGAATAGATTGCATGTGATTGGAGAACAATTGTTTCAACTTTTTAGAAAGTTCCTCCTCATGCTAATATTGATGTTTTCCGCTGGTTTATCATCAACTCATTTGATTTATTTATTTGTTGATCGAATATAAATTAGTAGCCATATTTGTAACAAAATGGTTTGATTGAAGCAATTGAAGCAGCTCATAAAGAAACGAAGCAGGAAGAGTAAAAATGCTTGAAATTTTGGTAAAAGAATACCCCCGAAAGAATTCTCTAGCATCTTTAATCCTCTTTGCCGGATAGACGAAGTGGGAATCGATGCCCGGTGCTGCCGTGTGACAAACCGTAACAATTACCTTACGGTCAGCTACTGTTAAATCATTTGTTTAATTGTCCTTTTTAAAAGCTCTTCTAGCAACGCCTCTTAATTCACAAAAAACTGTACAATTTCTTGAGAAATTTTAATTAAATAATTGATGAAAATTACCGTTATGTACTAATATAATTTTGCAACGCCTTATTCCAAACGCTTTTCAACTGTCGTCTGTCGCCATTTTCGTTTCGCATATTCCCCGTTTCGTACGGTTTCGATATTACGGTCACACTCGTCGGTCAGTCGGCTTTACCGCACTTTTAGCTTTTTGCTCACCCTTTCCTCACCCATCCCTTCACACACACACACACACACATACCAACACCCTCACCAAACCGCGTTACCCAACGGGTCCCGAAGCAGGACAGATGAAATGGTGGTCAATCGAAAATAGTTCCCCATGGAATTGACCATCCTTCGGAGGCCTTTCGGAAGCGGTCGTTAAAACCGGAAAACAGACCCCCCCTAGAGGGCGAGACAGAGATAGAGAGAGAGAGAGACTGAAATCATCAAGCAGGGAGAATACGAGAGAAAGAGAAAAGCAAATGGTGAATGTTGCACCTCGCACTTTCCCCATTTCCTTTCCGACCGAACCCGTGTCAACCACCAAAAACTGGGTGGATTAAAAGACAAACGGAAAATGGCATAATAAAACCCCTGGCTAATATGTGTGTGTATGTGAGTTAGTGTGTTTATGTTTCGAAGTATTCGCAATCGGAAATTGCACACGGCACTGTCGATAGGAAGTTGTATGTCGGTGTGTGTGTGTGTGTGTGTGTGTGTGTGTGTGTGTGTGTGTGTGAGTTTGTGAATGTGGGAGAGAAAAAGAAAAGGTGTGCCTAACACTTTCTCCCCCTCTTCTACATCTTTGCCCACACAACTTCGTTGTTTGCCTCGACATTTCGGAACTGAAGTGACTCCACATCAGCCAGGGTGCCTTTTGCTGCGCGCTTTCCTACCCCTCGGCGCTGCTGTTTATAATGCTAATAAAGTTTTGCTTAATTTCCGTGTAGGTCAAGGCTGTACCGAGCCGACCGCCTAGGTCCGCCCTTAAAGCCTCCCTCCATGCTCATGCTTTCGTCAGCAGTTTTATAGATATTTTCGGTCGGTAGCTCAGCACAATTGCCGTGTGCTGGTAGACGGCTGGGCGATGTGGGAGCGGTTTAGAAACCGAACACTAAAGCGATGAAATGCAAAGGCACAGCAAGCGGGCAAGAGAACAGCGAATGGTCGTAAATTCTACTCCCGGCTCGTCCATCACTGTACCACCACGGTAAGGTGCGTACCACTGGTGGATTGGACCGAATGAAGTGGGGTTAGTTTTAGGTACGAAGCGGTAGAAAAAAACCTATCGATTTTCACGTAGCACTTGTGTGCTGTTTCATTTTCATGCCATCAGCACGAGGGTTTGAAGTGGAACCTGGGGGCTTGGGTAGAAAAACTTTTTAATACACCAACTCCAAAATTGGAGCACACTTTAATTTGATAGTCAAACGGCATTCGGTAAGTTTGGATAGTTCGTTTCGTTTCCGTTTTTTTATTTTTTTTTTTATTGTTGATTTCTTCCGTGTACTAAGGGCTCGAAACTGTGTCCCGCTTGTGTTTGTATGTATGTGTGTTGAGTTTTTATTTTCGTTGAACCTGTCCGTTAAGGCTACATTTGGCAAAACCCTGCCTCAAGCTGCTTGCACGAACCATTTGAGCTATATTTTTGCTTGCAGAATATAGCTCAAATGGTGAACACGTTAGATTTTTTGTTTGTTTCTCTCTAATTTTCTCTGCCTCCCGTTTTGCAAACTCCCCTGAGACTAAAAACCTAACACTGAATGGGGGCCAAGGGCCAACAAAAAAAAGTGAAGTTTGTTGAGCAGGTTTCCCTCTTTCTGTTAGCCATAATTTATTCGCTGTCACTCTGTCACGCTTTGCCAAAACGAGTGGCCGGTGCGGGTTTGCTTTGTTTTTCTTTCTTTTTCTTGGGAAAAAGTTTTATCAAAACGAAATTGACCAAAATTGCATCAAATAGAGCAGCCACTTGATTTGCAATCGGAGCTGCTGTTTTAGTCTCTCTGTCTTTTATTTTCTTATAAGCCAAGAGGGGTAGATATGAGTGGAAGATAGGGTTGGATATGTTTTCATGTCTTCTAGGCAAGATGAAGGAGCATTTCGAAGATGCATGTTAAAACGTTATTTTGATATTTTTAAAAAATAATAAGGCAGCAAATTCAGGTCTTGTTGTTCAAGACTCATGAAAGTAAACTAGTTTCATGTGTAATAGGTATTTTGAATTTATTTTATAATGTTTGCAAAAGATAGAAAACAATATAAAACAATATTAAACATCTGAAAATTGTGCTTCCATATTTTGCCATAATTTAAAAAGGCAATCACCCTTTTCTTTCTTCCTGTCCGTTTCATAACAAGCACCACGTTAGTACACGTTCCGAAAACAAAATTAATCAATTTCAAGATCAATTATTTTCCCCCATAAAACAACTTCATCATTAACCTCGGCCCACACGATCCTCAAAAACCTAACGAGTTAACTACCCAAGAGACTGAAGCGCCGTTTTTCGCTTCCTCCCGGTATAACTTATTATTTAACACCAGCAATAAAAGGAAGCGAAGAAGAAAAACGAGTCTGCAATAACGACACTACGGCCGACTTCGGAGTGGATAAATTGTTCTTTGTAGGATCGTGTGCAGGGGAACTTTGTCTTATTTGCATTTTATTTATGACTTTAAATTATTCACCAGCCGTTTCCATCCGCCACCAGGCGGCTCCATCTACCACCGGGCGGCTCCCCATCAGCATTCAACCGTTCGCAAGCACGTGCTGCACATGGTGCCTGATAATGAACGATCTCGCAGCAAACTTGACAGTACAGGAAGCTACTCAAACAATCCTCAAAAAGCTCTGAGCGGTACGCACCGATGAGGCAAACGCGTCGTAGGCGTTTGGCCCAGATCTTCACAGCGAGGTCGGTGAAGAATACACCGAAAATAGGAACAAAAAACAAACACTACACGCTAGCGTTCCACTGTTATAAGGCAAAATGACACATAAACAGTCGGCGACGGGTGAAATGGTTTCGAAAAAGCGAACTTCACCGCATTCCGTAGTATTCTTGTTCGCCATTATACTTTCATGGTGTTTCTTTTTTTGTTTTGCTCTCCCGGTGCATTCTTCAGCGCGTAAAAGATGTTTCATCACGTGGAAGAAAGGATATAGTACACCGGCAAACAACGGTTTCTTAATCGAAAAGTCCTGTACAGCTGTTCACTGCGGTGTCGTTTACATCAAGCCCACTCAAACCCGAACAAAGGAGCCAGTAAGAGGCGGCCGTATGCAAAAGATCGTTTCCTTGCGCTTTGTTGGGGAGTGCTTTTTTCCAATTTTATGTACGTATCTGCGCTTTCTGTATCATTTTTTCTTCACTCTTCTTCACATTGTACGATGCTCGGCAAAAAAAAAACCACATATGCTCTGGCATTTTATCACCTACAACACGTATCAAAAACCATAGCAGCGATGGAACGGAAAACAAAACCACTTTCCTCTTTATTTAACACCTCCAAAGCCTTTTTTTCTTTGGTTGTTTTGTTGTCACTGTAACCGAAACGCCGCGGTTTTGTATTAGACAGACGATGGCCTATAGAGAAAAAAATATAATCATAAAAAAGGCGCACACACACACACAGAAAACATTCCCCATTTTACCAGTGTAGAGTGCGCTCGAGAAATCAATCACGAAGCCTCGAGGCCCCGTTTGGTTCCGAAGCGAAACATCATTTCTCCCATGAGTGGCATTTCACGTGTTGCCGCGTACAGTACAACCTTGCCACGGCCTACACTCCAACTCCATGCCGCTATTGCGCTCAAGTCCTTAGACAACCTGGCCTTCTGGTTGACAGAAGTCGTCATTATTTATTAGCTTCCCCATCGTGTTCGCGTGCTTTACTTCTGTCTCTCTCTCTCACTCTTTCACACATTCGCTCGCTACTTGCCTGCTATTTCGAAACATGTGCGATACAAAAACCACCCCCTCTCAACCATCATCACACCCACATGAATGGGTATCAATGCTCTACCAGCTCTCAGCCCGAGTGTGTCTGGGAACCCTATTTCAGCCACTAAATCAGTATAGACGCTGCCCGGAGTTAAGCCTCAACACGAAGCATATCGATCCGATCACGTTGGTGTATGGTTGTTCGTATGTGTGTGTGTGTGTGTGTGTGTGTGTGTGAGTGAGAGAGAGAGAGAGAGCTCACTCACTGAGCTCTCTTTAAAAGTGAGCGAGTGACAAATGAGTGCTCGAAAGCGCCAAATCCAAATAACCACTCACGGAACTCTCAACCCCCGTTCAGCTCAGTACAGTATCGCGATAAAGCTTTGTTTATTTGTTTTTCCGACAGTTTCAACCTGCTGCTACACAAATGCACCAATACACATACACACACAATCAGTCAATCGTTCAAAAAAATTTGTGTAAAATCGAGATTCGATGAGCACCTCACAACGGCGAAATGCCAATACACACGATGACGGTGCGAAATGGGAAACAAATGAGAACCGGAATACGACCGTGAGGATATAAAATGAGAAGCATGCGAACACACACGCACATCAAATACGCACAGCCAAAAGAAGATAAAACGAGGCAATACGATGCTTGGAATGTACCAGGCAAGGCAAAACAAGCGTTTCACTTATCATCAAACTGGGAGCTGCACGTACCGAGAAGAAAATTATTCAATGAAACACGATCGATGTTTTTAGAACAGGAAGCATACACGCACAAACTCCCATCTCCACAGCTTCCCCTAGCTGGCTTCCCCGAGCAAAAAAAAAAAGGAAATTCTTTATGGGTTTCTTCCACCCAGACTAATGGAGACGCATGGTGCTTGATTCCAATTTCGGGTCATTGGAAATTTTAATAGCTTTCAGTGGGAAATGGAGAACCATTAAAGTGAGTTTAGCGTAGGCCACAAACAAGAAACAACAACAGCATCCGAAAAACAACTTTCTACCGTAAAATTCGCTTCTGAAACAGCATTCCCACAGCGGCGGCCTCATCCGAGCACATCGAAAAGCATTGGCATTGGATAACGCACACACACAAAAAAATCGTACTCGATTGGACTTGGAGAGTTTATTTGTTTGTCGTTAGGCACGAATTACCGATCGATGATGGTGGCAATTTAAATTAAACAGCTTCCATGATGGTCTGTATTTTTTGTTGTTGTGTCCCTCCTTGTTAGTTCAATCACTTTTTCGTTCGCGTCTGGTGACGCTTCCGGCCGGTTTCTGTTTTGCAGCATATAAGCAACCGGATTACCGCTGTTTCACATTTATTACAAACGAGCTTTTGATCAAGTGGCGAACGCAGCTGGTGGATTATTATCAAAAATCGGCTCGATTAGCTCGTAGAGAGGGAGGCAAGCGGGTGTAAAGCTACCATAAATACCCATTTAGAGGTAATTAACTGTTCGATAATGGATTACCATTATTCACCATTGGAAGAGGAGGGTATTAAAGGGGATTGAATTTTTCGGCTTTAGATAATTGGGTCTAAACGTGTGTTAAGAAATGAATTTAAATGACGTAAAACATTTCCAGTTGTTTGTACTTGTATTTTTAACTTACGTAAAGTAATCAAAATAATAATCTTATATCGATCAATATTTTTTAAAAACAATCGGAAAGTAAGGAGCAGAAACATTTTCCATTGAATCGTAAAATAAAAACTTTGCTCGTGTCCGTCATCTCGTCCATCTTATTTCCATCACGCAAGTCTAAAACTTTGCCTTGACTAACTTCGTTAACAATCCTTGTTTTAAATCTACAATAAAATACATAAAGCCAGCCCATATCCCTCGCATAAATAATCAATTGCTTCTCGGGGCTTGCTTCAGGCTAGGAAGTACTCGATGAAAATCCATAAAAAAAACACAAAAATATTCAAAGCCAAAACCATATCTTGGTCCGCCAGTGAAGAAGTCGTGCCAGCGCTACCCATTATGCGTGACCTTGAAACATCCCATGTTGCTGGGCTGTGAAAGTGAACCAACGAAGAAGGCGCGCCATTTCGATAGCACACAACCATCGGGTACGCTGGGCAAGAGAAGCCATTTCCCGTGTAGAGTGAACTCGCTCGTACGCTCGCACTCGTTTCTGCATCATAATCTTCTTAATAAATAGCGGATCTGTTACAACAATTTAAACATTCTTCGCATTGCTTGCCGTAATCGCCCGGCAGCATTAAACGAGATACGAGTGGAAAGAGAGCCGAAAGCGAGAGAGAGAGGGAGAGGGAGACGAGTTCGACAAGCGAGACAAGCGAGGCAACGAACTCATTGGTCCGCAAAATAAATGGCCAGAAAGTGCCAGAAGCGTTTCAACCGTGCTACAGTGACTGGAATTTACAAACCTATCGACCAGGGTGGAAAGAATTCGGAGACAATTGCTACGACAAGGGACATGCCGTAAGGTGGTTTTCCCTGCTTCAAACCTCGTCCAGCGACCATTGCCATGCCTTCGCTGGAATGCGTTTATAGTGTCACCCAAAATTGCCGCCAAGAATGGGGTTTTTTGGGGCCGTATGTTGTGTTGTGGGTACGCTTTTCAAGAGCACACACTTCGCGGTTCACAAAAGGCAAATTTTGTGTCCTCCCTGCCACCCCAAAAAAACCTTGTTTTGCATACACGGACGCTACAGTGTTAGTGCAGCCGATAGATAGCCCCACAGTGCCACTACGGCTCGTTGCTTTTTCACGGTGGGTGAACGTTTCCAACAACGACAAAAAACACTCTTCGGTGTGGAGCTGGCAGAGCGCTTTCCTCTAGAGACGAAAAACGATGAACGGTGCCCACCGGGCATACGGAAAACTCGAAAAGACAACCGCTATATACGCCCCAGCCTGGGAAAACCCCAATTTTAGCTCTGAGCGTGTTGCCTCTTTGTGTAGATGTTGTCTTGCTGTTCCCCATCGAGCCTACCAATCGCTGTGAAATTGTGGCTAGAGGATCCAAAAGCTCCCAAAGGGAATAATGGGGTGGGAAAAATGAAAAGAAAATAAGAAACCGTAGCTAGGGAAAAGAAATAAAAACAAAACACGACTCTAAATTGCACACGTTTGCCGAAGCGAAAGGCTCACTTGTTGGGAAAAAGCACACAAACAGCTAGAGAGACAGAACGAACCGACAGGAGGAACCCCGTTCCCGATTTCAAATCGAACCGTGCGAGAAACCCATGACGATCGGTTGATGATGATTCTGTTTCTACTCTCTTTTTTCGTGTTGCTTTTGTTTGCCTAAGGTGACACCAAGCGATAATAAACGCTTCCTTCGAATGGAACAAGAAGGACGCACTGCTCAGCTTTCCGTGAGGCCAATGTCAACCGTCTGCGAACGAAAGGCGCTACTGGTCGATCTCGACCCACACGCACTCACACACTCAACGTTATATTCTTTCCCTTAGAGGCTTAAAGGACACTTTCCTGTACCGTGGAAAACATACACTGTGAGACTGTATGTGTTTTCCCATTTTTACGATCGCATGTTGCGTTGCCTCTAAAGATGGGCTGAATTTAGTTTCATTTTTTGACGGCACACCATCATCGGCATTGTTCGAAAGTTTCGAAAAAACAGACGGCCAGCGTCTCTAAGCGTGCTGATAATGTTCGTGATGGTGGAGGGATGTCCTTGGTGTAAAGTTTTTCTATAGTGAAACACCTAATTTCTTTCCGCCCAGCAAAGGGCGATGGGTATGTCTGTGTGTTTGCCTCTCTTTTAAGTTACGAACCGTCTCCCGTTGGCTTTCCTTTTTCCGCACAATTTTTCTTCCCACACCCACACTAATGATGTCTGCATCTGTTTGGCCATTGATTTGCATAGACCAGTGAACAAAAGAAAACGGAAGCCACAACGAAAAAAACAGCAGCAGCAAGATGGTCGATAAGATTTGGCTTTTAAAATATTCCAATCGTTTCGATCCTTTTTGGATCGTTGCGTTTTATCTTTCTTTGCTGTATCGATACAACAAAATAATCAACCTTTGTTGAGGATTTCCAACACCCAATTAATTTTAATTTGATACAACAGCTGAGAAAGGCTGCATGTCAGGGAAAGTATTTTTTATCATTTGTCTTTTCTGTATTTGTTTTCTTAATTGAACCGTTTAAAAAGAAAATGTTTGCGCAAAAATATCGATTTAACAAAACTTTTTTTAAATTTTACTTAAAAAATGATTGACTCTTTTTGAGATCAACACTCAAGATTGTCCTCCCTAAACGGTCCTCTAAATTCTGTTTTTTACAAAACTATCCTCATTCTTATGGCAGCTCAGCTCAACAGCACATTTGACCACCCATCGGAACGCTTTCGAAATGGCGCGTCCGGAAAATTAGACACAACTGTCACTAAAATGGAAAACGTGCCCCATGCTCATCTCCCAGAGGTATTCGCCCGGCACGTCTGCTGACTGCCTGTGTCTTGCTAGCCTTTTACTAGCGCAACCGCCAGTAGCTTCACAACCATGTACGATCATAAAATGGTAGCCTATCTGACCATAAGCCACAGACGAGGGCCACGAGACCAAAAGCTAGCCGCCTTTCTATTGCCAAAGGCATAACGCTCGCAAAAACCCACCCCAGCTCCCTCATCGGTCAAGCTTCCGTTCGCTTTCGCTGAAGATGAAGCATTCGTTTCAAACGGGGTTTTGTCCCCATCGAAAACTGTACCCGTGATGCTAGGACGATCTCATTCGAATAAATTGAGCACATTTCTTCAAACTGCACATGGCGCTCGGTTGAAGTGTAATAAGCCTAGCGATTTTGGCTTGTTTTTTCTCTCTCTTTCTCTAGCCGGAACATAAACGATTTTCCAAAAATCTTCTCGAACTATGCGTCGAAAGTCCTGGCTAGTGTGAAACGTGAAACACCAGGCGTCCGCTTCGGGTACGGTCCAAACACCAGGCGTCCGCTTTCGGTACGGTGATGTTCCATTTTACACATTATCTGCATGAATAAACACCATCTGTGGTGTAACTTTCACAAGTGGTGAAATGTTCAGTTCATTCAACACATTGTATCGTATCTTATGATGTGAGCGCGCTTGAAGATAATACAAATTTAAACTAAAATGCATTCACACTATTTCTATGAAAAGGGTTTTAAATTAAGCTTTGAGCTCTACAGTAAAAGCACAAAATAAATCGTCGTTGATTTTAGTCTCTTTTTTGCTGCTGTCGTACACAACAATGCGCAAAAAGAAAATTCCTTTAAGCGTGTTTATAAAATACTGATTTGGAACGGTGCCAACGAACATGTTTCTCTCGCCCTGACAAATTGCTGAATATTTCCAAATAAAATACAAAAAACGGTAGTTATCTAAACACACCAAAAAAAAAAATCTTAATTCCGTTAAATAATGCTTTATAATGTTCCCACCAAAATCAAAACGGTTTCTGAGACAGATTATAAAAATTAAACTCCTTCAGTAAAAAAAAAAAAAAAAAACTACCACAGTACGTTGCACAAACACACGATTGCTCTACGATGCATATTTAGCTGTTTTCATAAATCAACCTATCCACGCACAGGACAAAGATTTCACCCACCGTACACTACAAACTGCAAACTCGGCACAACAACGCCCGATGCGATTTTCCGATTGTTGTTGCGTTTCAGCAGTTTTTTTTTTGCCGTCTCCCGGCTCGAAAAAAGCAGTGGAAAAACTTTAATGTACAAAGTATAAACATTGCTACCAAACACTGGCCCACTGGTGCACGGAATTGAGGTCACGCACTCATACTCAGAAGACCAACGTTTTGAATAATATCCGAAACAAAACACACCACAAAAAAGGGTTTTTTTCCTACTTTAATGTTTTGTTACTATGCATAGCGAAAACCCATGTTCATGCTCGCTCTTATAATATTATTTCTCCGCTTGTGTTTAATTTTCTTTTCTCTAGCGTTTTTTTTTTTTTTTTTTGTTTTCTCATTTTAGTCGATGATTTTGCAACTTTTGGCTAACTGCATTTTCATGATCCACGTATAAAGTGCGCCTGGGACAGTGAACCAGACATTTGGTGTACTTGTACGCGTGTGTGTGTGTGTGTGTGTGTGTGTGTGTTTGTTCGTGTGAACGAGAGGCAAAGAGAATTGCTAACACCTGCCCCGAAATGCCAATGGCGCTATAGAACCGGACTAAGAATAGAAAAATGGTCCCACACTCATGCTTACCGGCACCCTCTTTCTTAACCTCCCTGGCACCAGGAGTAACGCACAAAAGGGTATCGCAACAATTGCCGCACCGGCCATACGTATCGAGAAGCCGATCAGACATTTGAACATGCACGTTTTTTGTGTTTTTTTCACAGTCAAAGACGGACGGAATCATCGTCGAATAAAAATGAGCAGCATTTCAAACAGCAAAAAACAATGGGAGGCCTTTTTCTCGGTATTGGGTGGAATGGCTTTGGCTTTGTTTTCGTTCGGGTCCCTGCTATCACTTTCTTTCTTCAATTTAATATCTTTCCCACGTGTTTGCTTTGCGCAGCGTACGAAACCCTTAAACGATGAATGGGTTTAATAAAATTAGTTTGTTTCTTTTTATTATTTCATTGCTTCTTCCGGGATTTCGCAATCAATTGCTTCCCCTTTCAAGGTCATAAAAAATATTTTTAATATATTTATTCTACATCCTGCAGCACCTCCAGCAACCTCCGTTAAGGGTTAAACAAAGGAAAAACTATGAAATTGTAGCGCATTTTTGGCATGAGATCGCAAAGCGAATGAAAACAACGCGTGGCTAAATTTACGACGACAAACGACGGCACAGGAGCAGACACAGGCATTAGCAGTGGAAGAAACACGGCAGTGTAGCAACAGCGGCAAGCCGAGATCATAACAAACAGCCGCCCACATTGGAATGGGTTTCGGAGCGAGTGTGTTTGAGTGTGGGTTTTGATACGGGCAGAATGCGGCATATCGCCGACCAAGCGGTGAGAAAAATAAATAAAACAAAACGTACGCTTTCATACGTAAAATGCACGACAGAAAG
Source organism: Anopheles maculipalpis (assembly GCF_943734695.1). NCBI lineage: Eukaryota > Metazoa > Arthropoda > Insecta > Diptera > Culicidae > Anopheles > Anopheles maculipalpis. The sequence continues at coordinate 78,052,280 of NC_064872.1, forward strand.
AATGAGAAGGAAAGCGATAAAATTTGTGCAAAGGGACCAACAACAAAATGGTCTTAAAGCGTTGCTCAACCGTACGTGAATGTACGTGGAGATAGGTAGGAAAAAAACATTTTCCCCGCTCAGTTAAAGCGAGAAGGACATAATCTTTTATTAATTGTGACTTAATCCGCATCCTGACACTCGATTCTTACTCTCGCTTAGCTTCTCGGTACGAAAAAGTGAGCAACACATTTGTGCCCTTTTCGGGGGTGGTCTTTGATAGAGTTCAACAACAGCTGTAACGTGCAGCACTACACAGTAGCTACTGCTTAGGAAAACAATTGCAAAAAACTGGGTGTCTCGAGTCGCGAGAAAAAGCACTAATAACGATACGTAACCAAACAAGGGAAAAAAGCCAAGATAGCACAAGGTTCACCGAAAACAAATGCGAACACATACCAAGATAACACGAGGCACGCAAAGTGTGAAACAAAGTGAGCTTTTCCCTTCGAACTCGTTAGAGGTAGAGGGAAAAGTTGAAAAAAAGGACCCACTGCCCTGTGTAGCGAGTCTATCGACGTCGATAAAAAGTTTATCATAAAACCGTACGAAACTACTGCTGGAAAGATGCAGGCAAGATAATAAGCGTGAGTATTTCGGTGTGCGTATTCACATGCGGAAGGTATGGAATTAATAGAGAAAAATGGAAAACACAAACATTAAACGGGTATCATGCTTCGTGAAGGTGCCTGGCGAAAAAAATAGAAAACTAAACAGCAAAACTCCGTTAATGTTAAGAAAGCTTTCGGACCAAAACGAAACGAAACTAAAACTCAGGACGTCAGCTGGTGGTTGTTGTTTCGCAAGCGTGTTGTCAGTGTTATATACTCCCTTTTTTTCTGTCCGGTATGAGCTTGTTTATGGCCCACACAACGCAACGGTACGGAAACCGTTGAACTTCATCGAAACCATCTTGAAACGATTATTTGACGTCTTCGCCGCTTCGAGCTCCATAGACGTTTCATGGCCACTGGCACACCCGGTGTGCACCCGGGTTTTATGATTGTGATTGGGTGTGCTGTCTAGGTCGCATTGCGTGCGAAAAGTCTCTCTCTCTCTCACTGTGATAGACAAGCACCCTTTACCAAAATGCCCAAAAATGATCGAGTTTTGAAAAATAAAAAAATAAAGGACCAATGAATTACAAACCAATTATAAAAAGGGTGCCTCAATGTCATTCGATGCTAATAATTGGAAAACGGGTAAATGGGGCTGTTTAGAGCACAAAAGTGCAGCTCGTAACATGGGAGGAAATTTGAATTTTCCTACAAAAATAAAACAAAACCAACGCATGCCTTGATAGCGCACATTTAGAGCAGACTTTATGGAGACTTTAACAAAACAAAAAACATGCTGATAAAACCTTGCTTGCTGAAATAAAAATAAAACCTCAAGCTTATCGTAGCGAACCTATCAACAGCCCCTTGCAATGAAGGAAAACCTATAAAATCAACCCTTTTCGTTGTAATTTCCCGATTTTGTCCTAAACCATTTTCCCAACACCCCCATCCGATGGAAACGTTTCCGAAAATGAATTCTGATTTTTTATTTTTTTTTGCTTTTACTTGCCCGGATTTCTTCGGAGTTTTTTTAAGCTTTCGCGTATATTTTTGTTTTAGGCTTAAGGTATTTTAAAAGTTTCTCATATTTTTTAATTTTCATCTCATGTTTTAGATTTTCTTTTATTTTCTTTCAACTTTTTCTTGTATATTGTTGCTCACTTTTTGTTTAATTTGTTGTAATGCTTTCCAAAAAAAAAACAATATTTTCTTCATGAGGAGGTCCTAGTAAGTCAAAAAGAATAAAATTTCCTGCCTTGTGTAAAAACCCGCGATTTTTATTTCTTTCATCAACTTGGAAGACAATTCCATCTTTCTTTGTTGTGTCGAACAAACTTTTAGCATTTGTTTAGCAAATAATTGTATGAAATTGTTTCTTCAAAGACACAAGTTGTTTAAACTAATAATTAAATACTAAAAAATATTTAGGAAAGCGTCAAAACTCCTTGAGTAAATCCTATAATTTAAAACCTTCCGAAAACAAATAAAGCTTTTCTCACGCTTGAGAGTGTTTTAAGTGAAACACATTGAAAAAAAATCTTCATTCAGAATTTTCTCCTCTGCTATTAATCTTTCATTTTTTCCAGTCATTGTATTCCGTTGCTTTTACGGTTTCTTCCGATTGTTGGTGGGTTTTTAATTTTCCCAGTTTTCTCATTTCAAAACGAGATTCTTGCCCCAAAACCCATTTCAACGATGAATACAAAAAAAAAGCAAACCCTCTTGTTGATTCTTTATCCGCTCTTGATGTTGATATGAAGCACTCACCTGCTAGCATGAAGTTTGGTTGTAGTAGTTGCTGGTTTTTTTCTAATGGTAGTAGTACGAAGTAGTAGTGCGAACTGTTGTTGTTTGAAATTTTCACTTTTAATTCACTTGGATTTCTGTTAAATCTTAAAAGTCCAAGGATAATATTGACGTTTTACAATCGGAACTGAGAGGAGGGCGACACACATGTGCGAACCACCTCTTTCCCTTTCACGGCAACTCCACCAATTCAACACATACACGTGCTGACACACTCGAGACAGGGATGCAAACAACAAAAAAAACCGATACACTCACACAACACACTGCCCACACTGGAGCTCCACTTACGGTTGTCACTGTAGTGGTGGATGTATGTGTTTTGCTCTCCGTTGCTTTTTCACCTACAAACACACACACACACGAGCGCGTTATACACTGGATCAGCTTTATTATATTGACTTTAACTTAATTTACAACTTTTCATTCAAAAACCTTCTATTATGCTTCCCGCCATCTCCATCCCCTCTTTTTTTCTACTCACTACCCTACCCACTTGTGGGTTGAGCGTAACCGTTGGGGGGGTTTGTTTCCATTTAAGGGATAATAAATTTTCATTTCCCTTCAGCATCACCCATGCTTTATCAAGCGGGTCACGCACTCTCAGCTGCACCCTGCTTCACCTGGGGTTGTCGTCAAACCAGCAAGCCACGCTTCACTTTTACACTCACACAGCACTCAAGCAGGGAAATTTCGATACGCTTTCCGAAGCTCACTCACGGCTCACCGGAATGAGGTAAGGGGGGGTTGGGGGGGTGGCAGTATGGAGGAAAGGGAGGATTGAGGCTGTACAACAACGATCGACCGGTTAAGAAGCCAGTGGTAGGAAGGTTTAGGACATGATGGAAAGTAAGGAAGAGAAATTAGATTCGAGCCAAGCGAAATACATACACACACACTTGTCCACACAACTTCTGCAACAGGAAATTGTGGCGCCGATCTGGTTCTTTCTACTGTAGACTACTTATACGTCTGTGTGTGTGTGTGTGTGCGTCTGTGTGTGAAAATGAAAAGCGGTAAGCTTCTCACTTCCCTGAGCACAATCGTGAGCTTGTAACTCGTGTCACTCACACCCACGTGGATGGTCCCCAGAAACTGGGAAGCTCACTCACGAGTTTCGCATACACACACACACACTTTTCTCTCACGCTCTCTCTCTATTTTTTTCTCCCTTTATCGAAGCTCGTGAAAAACAGGCCTACTAAGCCTACCCAGGTGGTGAGCGCAAGGTTAAGCGTTGAATAAGGATAGAAACACAAGGAAACAAAGGACACACGGGTAAGCGCTGCACGTGTGAAAAGGATGCCCTGCAGCAACGGGTTGGTAGGTGCTGGGGAGAGGGGGCAAACACGCTCTACCCTCACAAGAGTGAAAAGGAACGATCAATACAAGGCGAGCGAGAAGCCCGATACATATTCGGTGTACCCGTACCACGGTGGGGTTTGAAGTCGAAGCGTACGGCAGAAGGAAAAGCGAAAAGAAAAAACTGGGCCTCCGAATTTTGCACTTCAGCTTTAGCTAACCTCGCAACCACACTCCTGTCTAGGTTGATTCTTGACGGTATGTTTTACTATAAGCACACAGTCACTTGGTCACCAAACTGATGGACCTTGCGGATCGAATACGTCTCAAAAGCGCTTCCAACAGCACGATTTTTTGCTTTCAGCTTTTGCTGTGGTTATTAGTCGTAGCACCAAAAACAAACGCACCTCCGCACCGAGAGCTACACGGCACTATCCCGCGACACGGGTTTGGGAAAAGCTTTTTGCGTGGAAAAAACGCGTCCGTTCTCAAGCCCGCCGAGGGGCGCACGGGTGCTCGTCTGAAAATCGCGTCTAGCCCGCGAACGTACACGAGACCGAACTGGCGAACCGAAGCGTATCCGAATGAATGGATGGAACCCCCTGACGGTGTGCACGCATTTCACGCACTCACGCACTTTTCCTTTTCCCTTGCTTCGTGAAAGGAAGTTGAGAGACAGACCGACTCAGAGAGACAGATTGAACGAGAGCACCACCACAGGAGGTCCTCCTAAGGAATTAAACTACACTACATCCCACAGCCATAAACAAGACGTGTTGGGTGAGATTCTACAAGATTACACCTTTGCTTTTTATTCCTTTCGTTTCGTCAATCACTGGTCACACAGCACCCCAACGGTTGGTCAATCAATAAAAACAAAACAATCCAAAAATAGGTCCCAAGGAATCCAGGAAAGGACAAACGACCGTACACGAAACCGTTCCCCGTACGGTGTACACTCAATAGCAGGGAGACCTTATTCTCAAACACACACACACACACACACACACACACACACACACACACACACACACACACACACACACACACACACACACACACACACACACACACACACACACACACACACACACACACACACACACACACACACACACACACACACACACACACACGCACACACGCACACATACGCACGCGGGCACTCGTCAAATCGGAGTGGGAGAGCATCAACAGAGTCACACATCAGCGGGAGTCCTTACCAGGGAGTGCTAGTTACTGTTTTATTCATATGCATTTTGCTTCCCTTGCGAAGGTGCCGTCAGATGTTGTCAGAAGTTCAACGCACACACGTTGCACCTGTCGCGACAAAGGATAATCACGGAAGCGAACAAAAAGCTGGCGACAGAATCGTTTATTATTCTTGGAAATGACTTGAATCTCACGTGTACATACACACAGACGGCCGAGTTCCAGCTGAGGGGCTCACAGTACAAAACAGGGTGCTCAGCTGGTGCTCCTTAAGGCTGGAGCACCATCAGCGCCATCGCTGTATAGCAACCATTTGTAGGCTTGTGCTCATTCTTCTTTATCTTTCTCTCTCTCTCTTTCTCTTTTAATCTGACACACAATATCTCTTTCTATCTGAAGCTCAATAAAAGGGATTTTTCCAACGATAAACATACGAAACAAAAGCAAAATGAGGTAACCAAAACACAGTAGAAATGATTATTGAATTAGTCTGGAATAAATTGATCACACCTAACACCACACTACCAACCGAAATCAACGCTGGTGCGAAAACAGAAAATACGCGAACCCTCCACTCGCACTCGATGGAGACGCCAAACTGCCGTCACTCACCGTGCAAAAGTGACAGCTCTCTCATCTTGCGCTCGCCAATCCCAACTCACCCCCAACCACTAAATCCCCCCCCCCCCCCCCCCCGTGTTTTTGAGTTCTTCTCATACCAATGATGAGACTCACAAAGCCTGCTACAGGCGCGCGAGTTACGTTCTCCCGTGAATCCTTCTCATCGACCGATTGTGAGCGTTTCGTTCACCACTCACACACACCAACGGAGGCGCCTGGTGGTGGATAATTTGTTTCGACTGTGCCAGTTTGACGGGTTACCGTACCCGATCGCACACTCCACTAACCGAGTTTTTCGCACTTTTTTCTTGTTAACTCAGATGTTAGTGCTCGCCCCTTCTCACTCTCGCTTTCTCACCGTGTGCTAGTCAGCTCACGCTACTACTAACACCATTTGTTCCGATATACACGCACACTGCTGGTAAGCAACCCGGAACAATTCTCAAGTGGGACTTATTCCCTGCCTTAACCACTCGTAACTGTGACGTTTGTGGCGTTATATCGCTTATTATTAGATTCACACCTATCGGTAGGGCCGATTGTTCCATCTCCCCCTTCGCAATCGCACACACCGTGCGTAACTCGTCAGGCCTGCCGTTCCCACACACCCGCCAACAGTAAACAAACCTTTTGCGAGCATTAGGGTAACACTCTGTCAGGCAAACCTTTTTTGCAACGCACCCACGACGAGCTATCCACCCGCCCGGGGGATGGAGGAAATAAAACAGGGAACGCACAGATGTAAACAGTACGCGTTTAATGATTGAACAAACCCCCACGGGTGGCCGGAACCGAAACGGTACGTGTGCGCGTAATCCAAACACTGAGATAAAACAAAACGGTCGATACGCGTTGGCTCCGACACAGCGACAAACTGACAGCTGGCCCAACCAATACACCGGTGCACACATTTCACGTTGGCCCAGTCTGTGTAGTGCCAACCGTTGGCCTATTACTACTTCTTGCTGAATGTGTGTGAGAGCGAGAGAGCGAGGGTGAGTAGCGTGAGTAGATGAAGGAGTTATACACCTTCTCATTACTATACACAAATCTTCCCACAGTGAGGAGATCTAATTCGTACATACGGGTAAAACTTACATTAAAAAAAATCGAAAATTATTACAAAAATATGTAATTCAAAAATTCTAGCTATAAACAACACTTTCTTTCAAAAGCATAAACACAATTACACCTTTCACTTCCACTTTCATCGATTTTTACTCTTTCTTTTGTTTTCAACAACTAAGTTTATCATCTTAATAGTTTACGCAATAATATTATTTATGCCATATTTTTTTCATATGCTTATCAACTGTGTTTTTGTGTGTATTTTCATGATGTTCACCGTTTTCACTCGAATATAGTATGTATATATGCCTGTGTTGCATTCGTTATTAGTATGCGTTACTGTTTTCTTCGCTTCGAACTCGATAGTTTGTTGCAGTTGGTAATATGTTTGCTTTTCTTTTTTTAATGCGGATTTGATTTAAGATTTGAGTGTTATGCTTACAATATTGTTAGTAATTCAGACGAAGCCGAAACGGAGTTGCACTGCCAATAATGTATAGTGTCATTACAATTCATACCTTCCTCGTACGTTTGCGCAATTACAAATTTAACAAATCTAAACACGTGCTACTCCTAGGCGAATGGAATTGAACAACAACAAAAAAAAACGCATCACCATTTAGAAATGATTGTGAGTGTGTGAGAGAGTTCGTTCGCAGCGGGGCGCTGTAACTTAATTTCAGCTATTGATGAGTTTACTAAACTTGGAATTCCAATCATTTGGGTTAGCACATTTGCGGGAAAAGGAATAATTTTCTACCTAACCAAGGAATCATCATTTTTACTACTAGTCATATTGAACCAGAAAAGAAATCTAATATACCTTCAAATGATGAATATACTTATGCATGAGATATATTTTTCTTCTAATACTCATCGATAGTATTGCAGCCAAAATGATCAAAGTGATGAATAAATCCGGAACGTCTAATACAAAATCAAATCATTCTACTACGTTCAATCCTGCATTGCATTGGAATGGATGGCGAAACGCGGGGTGGTTTGGAAGGGTGAACGGGGTTACATATATACAGAAGCAATAAATTCGGCACACACCATTTAATGCCTACGCTGTCACTTCATACACGGAATCTAACTAACTTCCTTTGCGTCTTGTCTTGCGTCACCTACCGGCCACTAGTTAGTTTTCTCTTTTCGTCCTGGACCTTATCCTGTGGCACACGTACCGGTTGTGTATGCTTTTTATTTGCCTTTTCACTGTTTGAATGTCTGTACCATTGTATCTGGTGCTCCTCCAGCGGCTCCCTACGCGTCTACGCAAATCAACCAGTCAAGAGATTCGTCCGCAACATGTGTATGTGTATGTGCGCTCGCGCAATGTATAATAGCGTATAGCGTTTTGTTCAGCGCAACTCGCAGTGCGAGGAGTTGGATTTTGGCGGGTTCTTCTTAAAGGACTTCCCGCTTCGATTTATATATGTATAAGCAGGTCCGCGAAGAAGAACGCTCTCTAGATTAGCTTAGGGAATTATGCTTTCTATGCATATTATAGATTTTACGCTTCTAAGGATACGCCTACACACGCGCGTATGTGTCGAGTATGCACATTGGATTCGATAATAACACGGATAACTTGCTACAGGTGCACCTCTCCGTACAACTAGTAACATACGCATTTTATTCATGTTCCCAGCAGTGATGACCACACGCGTTGCTGCTGTGCTGGTACATCATTTTCATATATAGGTAGATCGTTCTGCCGATTCAATTTTGAAAACAAAACCACTCTCTAATCGCACAGTAAACCAAACAAAACAAAACAGTATGTGTGTGTGTGTGTGTGTGAAATCAAATATATAATTTTTTTCTACAACAAAAAATGACTGCGTCGTTATCATTTTGCTACTACATTGTCTAGAAGAAAACAGCCAAGTTATGGGGCATTGAAAACGAAAGATAGAGATAGAGAGAAGGGCAGAGAACAAGACGATACTACACGGTACGACTGTGTAGTACGCAGCTGTACCTTAATAATGCTTAACTTTCCGATACGGGGTTTACACGAAACAATTACAATTACAATAATAGCAGAGCTACACCCAAGAGTAGTACAACAGAACCGTCAGAATCGCATCAAGCGCGCTCCTGCGTGTGTCTTAGCAACGCGTTTCGTACAGTCCGCTGCGACCGATGTAACGCACCCATTTGATCACATCATGGTCGGAGTAGTTCAGTTTCGGTTCGAATACCTTTAAGTAGCGGACCTAAATGGGAGAGGATAATAATAGGATAATAAGTTCAGATTCAAAATTATTAGTGTCGCGCCTTCCTTGTAACCTACCTTGAAACCGGATGGTGCGAAAGGAACCTCAAAGTTCATCGAGATCGGTGGTCGAGTCCATTTCTTTTTGGTATCCGTTTCGAGCAGTTCTATTTCGGCCGACAATTGCGTTTCCTTCATTCCAGCCATACGTTTGATTCTAATTTTGGGAAAATAAAAAAATTATTTTAATGTTGCAAACACACTGAAAACCCTCAACTGAGAGCGCATCAACTTACTTCCATACGATCGCATTTTCCGACGCCTTGTACTTCGCTTTGCCCTTCAAACAGATCAGCTGCACACCGGACGTGTTCAGTGGCGTCGGTATCTTCACCTCAATCTTCTGTCCCAGCAACGATGGTTTAAAGTTTGACTTTAGCACCACCTTTACCTCCATCTTGGTTCGGCCCACCTCCCGCACCAACGGAATCACCCGGAATGGCAGCGAAATGTCCTTCGTCGTCCGGTAGCGCATCAGCTCAAACTCACCGTCCGGCGGTATGAAGCTGATCGAGTGTTCCGTCTCAAACTTGCTCAGCTTCACACACTGATGGAACTGGCAATCGTCTATCACGACCACCGGTTTGCCCGACCGGGACGCTTCATTGTCCGCATTGCCCGAAATGCCGCTGCGACCCTTCGCCTCCATTACGATCTTATCGTTGATGCCAAATTTGCACTCGGGCATACCGGACAGGTACGACTTCATCACCACCTTACCGGCAACATGCGCCGACAGTACCTGGCCCTGCGGGCTCATCAGCAGATTCACGTACTCGAGCACATCGAGGAACAGCTCGTTCCGGCGATACTTGATGCCTTCCCGGCGCCATCCGATCTGGCCGGTAACCTGCGACGTTATCTGAGCCTGCTCTTCCTTCGTCGCCGTCTTGATGCCCTGCTGCGTGATGAACGTTTTCAGCACGCCCGTATCCGAGTTTTGAGGATAGCCAAAGTCGAGAATTTCTATGTGTGGGAAGAATAATCAGAAGTGAGATAAAAGCGCAGGCTACTGAGCATTACGCAGCAACATACCATCCAACAGTTCGTAGATGAGTACGAAATTGTTCTTGATGTTTTCCTCGGAAATCTTGCCAAAGTACGACTGCATTACGTCGATAATTTTCAGCAAAAACTCAAACACCATGGCCGCGTTCACATTCTGCTTCGTGACGGCCGCTAGCCAGATGTTTGCCCGCTAGAACACGCACCACACGAAACGAAACGATTATTTAATTTGATTTAATGGGTGACAGACAGCCCGCTCCTGCAGCTGCTTACCTTGATATGGAAAAAGCTCGTACGGGCAATGTTGGTTACCGGCGAGCGGACCTGCTGCCGGGCGTGGATCACATTCACTCGGAACGCATCGACCGCGTTCCGACCGATGTCGTCGCGATACACGCGGGAGATCAGAACCTCTCCCTTATGATTATACACGAACAGTCCGCCAATCATGTTGATGCGGGTGCTGCTGCTACTGCTGTCGTCTTGTTGGTCCCAATGCAATGATGATGCACTTGGCCAGTCCGTCCACTTCCTTTAATCGTGTTCGTTCCCTTCGTAACGCACACAATCAGCCACTGTTTCCGTCCGTGTGGCGGATAAAGGCGCTGGCTGATTTATATTGTATTCCCCGAACCTTCCTTTCCTTCCTTCCTTTGCCAGAAAGTCAGGCCACACCGCACACACACCCGTTCTGGTGCGCCTTGCTTATCAATCTTCTCTATCCGGGGGGAGACGAGTCGCACGCTGGAAGAACAAGAAATAACGAGATATGCTTAACGCCCACTTTGCATACGCGGCCGCTATGACGAAGGCGCCCTATCGTTGAGTGGGGGCAACAATACTACTACTTTCCAGAGCTGTCTTCTTCTATTCAATCGTTTTTCGGTTTAACGTTAATCGTAAGTGATAAGAGAGTGTGGTTTATGTTCGCAACATCGCATAGCACTGGATAACCTTTTGATATTACATGTACTAGGCGGAGAAGGGGCGGCAGGGCTGCTACAAGAACGATAATCAATAAGCTTCACTAGCAAGAAAAAAGTCGTCCGTGACGATGTGGTGCCAACAACCATTTTATCTATTCACGCATCACTCGTCTCGTCGCATCAACACATTCCTTTCCTTTGGCACAATTGAATCAATTACAGGGCGACGGCTTTTGGGAATCACGTACACTTGTCCCGTTCCGCTGGAGGGAAGCCCATTTAAAAATGTCTTCCAACACGGCGATGTTCCACCTCGCCCGGGACTTCTTCGCCCAAGCCACACAGCTCACGATCGCCACAAATACCGCACTTTCAAACCCACTTCCACACCGTGTTCGCTTACCTTTATAACACATCCACTCGCACCTTATATTAATCCATTTTCTTCGCACAATTTGCCCCACAAAACATTATCACCGCAAACGCTAGAGAGGAGGAAAATTTTTGTAATCTTTTTTCTTTTCCTCTTTCGACCACCAAATGACACAACCAAAAATTTCTTCCCTGCTTGACAGTGGCACCGTAGGTCGACTTTGTCGCCATACAGCCTGCTGTCAAGTCGTGCCGGATTTCAACCCTTCAACCCGACACGATACACTGGTCGGTAAATCCGGGGCGATGTACCAGCTGTCAAAACGGCTTCAGCAAGAAGAACAAGCAAAGAACTGCAGGGTAGAACATTTTTAATCGTACGCCTACTTTCTTCAATTGCTTGGTAGAAGTTTCTTTCGTTTTTGGTTCACAGTTCGGTTCACGGTTTATCCTCCCCGCCTCGCCCGCAAAAACGGGCTCCGACGACGGTCAGTGTCTGCTTGCATTTGCTGTGTCCGTGCATTAGATGCGCTTTTGTGGTTCCCCCGCGTACGCGCCCCCCCCTGAACTCTCGCCGCAGTGTTTCCGTTCTGTTCTGTGTAATCATCCCGGGACCGTCGTCCTTTTCCCCGCACACAAAACACGGCTCGAATTCGTTCGTTCGGCCACAGCAAACCGGATTCTGTGTACATGTTAGCTGGCTGGTGTTGGGCGGAGAAGAGGTGCAAGAAAAAAGCTTCCACCGGATGCGTTTAATTTGAGCGTGTTCTGTTCGATAATCATCTCTAGTTTTTTGCGAAAAGATAGGCACCGTGCTGTCTTGTGCGGAATCAAGTTTGTAGATATTACTGTACGGCGTCTGTGTGTACAAATGAAAATCATTTCAAGTTAGTTTTAATCAAATTTAGCAGTGAATAATAGAGAGAGTGTGAGAGAGTAGTGAGAGAAGCAACACATCCACATACACACACAAAAACGCCCATGTGTGACCATCGCTAGCCGCAAGTGGTTTATGCCTCTTTGTGCATCTAGCGGTGCATTTTTCGCCTGGTACACCCACTCGGCTACCTGTTCGATCGACGGGCCGGGAGTACCGGTAAGCAAGGGAGACAACAACCACCGTCCTGAAGCACGTTCCTGTTCCGTCTGTAGTAGTAGCGGTAGCGTGCAAGTGCATCAAAGCATCCAAGTGTGCATGTGCCTCTCGTGTGCAGGATTTGGTGCGCTTTTCGAAGGGTAGCTGAAGAAGGGGCGCTTACTTGAATCCGGTGCAGCATAGCAAGCCGTGATTTTATCCAGATTTGCAAAAGTGTGCGTGTGTGTATGTGCTTTATACCGACAAACGCTCGCAGCATCCGTCCGTCCGTCCATCCGTCAATTACCGCAAACAACAAACGTCCCATCATATCCCTGTGACGGTGAAGATTCGAGGAGAAAAAGGATCTGTTTACATACGTCGTTCAACCGGAAAAGTCAATAAAAAAGGTAAGTTTATTTTTCATAAAATGTGTCCCTTCAAAATTAACGGATGCTGTTTTACGCTTCGATCGCAAAGGGCATTTTTCTAGGGAAACCCGTCAAAGGGAAGTGAACAGAAATGTAATTATCTACACTACGGTCGAAGTAGGATGTTCTCATGAGGTAGACATTGGATTAAAATGTATTTTTCGGATTAGAAAAGCATGGTTATTGATTAGAAATATGCATAATATTGCTTTATTTCATACAATAAGTTCCAAAAGTCACTTATGAGGTGTAGCATTTGACAGCAAATTCACAATTTATTTTTGTAATTCGAAAGTCTGTAACTAGATTACATCTATAACTTCCGGTAGATCAGCATCAACAGGTCCAATGGCATGGCACATAACTGCGCCAGTTTTCACACGATAGGGCCGGGTGTCGACACAAGACATATTCAATTATTTCAAAAAGATTTTTTAAATTTATTTTTAGTCTTTGAGACCTAATTCGCCTCTAAATTCAAGAAGTAAGCCTCAGCTACAGCTGAAATAATTCGAAAAAATGAACACTCAATACTCTTATTTCGGTAGATTATGTAAATTTAAAGCTGAATTTTCTTTTTTGAAAAATAAGATTCAAACAATTAGTAAATGCATCACACATTACATAATATTTTATGCGAAAACGGTTACAAAAAACCTGCATATCCCATTATTTCGGCTACGGAACGTTCTCCCATTGACCTTAGCTGGAAAACTCCCGCAAAGGTGGATTAATTTAGCGAAAAACTCCTAAACTTCTGCCCAGTAAAGTGTGAGCACACGAACAGCATCCCATTTTCAGGTCTACCCTTCGGGGGAAGGGGAGGCCTAAATCCTGGGTCGATGTTGCCGGTGGGTGGAGTTGAAACATGACATCCACTGGTCAAGAGATGGTTGATAAATGGATGACCAGCACTGACCGGGGTTGTGATGTGATGCGCACCAAACACGCATCGCTTACACGCGGTCGCGTACAATATTTTGTCTTCTTCTTATTACCCACCCTTTTGGGTGGTTCCTCTTCCTTACATAGCAACCCCTCGGCCCCTCCCTCCCGCATGAAAAGAAAAAAAAAGATGATCACGTTAGAAAGGAACGGAAGAGATGAATTATACACCGTGCGCTGTATCGTGTTAAGATGGAAGGGATAACGCACAACACATAGACACATACTTTACCTCCCCTGGGCCAGCTGTTGATGCGAAGAAAAGGACGCACAAAAATAGATTTTTGCCAAATGAACGGATTTGGTTTTTTCCTCGTCCATTTCCCTCTTATAACGCCAATCCTTCGAGCCGAGCACCACCGAGAAATTTGCTTATGACATGGCGGGAAGCGGCAGGATGATGGCTAAGAGGATGTTGTGTAGCTGAACGGATCCTCCCCGCAAGTATCGTACCACCCAGCGTGGGAGCGATTGAATGGAGACTGAACCAGTGAGCGAGTGAGGATGCACCCGGGGTCTGTAGTGTGGTGGAGCCGATACTGTGGTCCACCTGCCACTTACAATACTGCTCATTCACAACGGGCTGCGAACGGAGGCGAGACCTTCTTTCCGCAAAGGTTTTTATTGAAGCACACCCCAGATAAGGGTTATTTACGACTGTAAACAAAACGATAGAGGAAATGGGGTATTGTTGCGAGTAGATTAGTTGATGCTATATTTACCTACCTTGCACTATGATACGATGGCTTTAGCTTAAGCTTTTTTCTAAAAGGAAAGAAATAAAATATAGTTTTCTTTATGTTATCGGAAGCATTGTAGATGAACCTCACATACCCAACAACAGGTTAAATGTGGTCATTAGATGGGCCCAGCAGTTTAGTCAGGAAGAAGTAAATATCCAAAAACGATTAAGCAAACAAACTGCTCACTCCCAGGAATTCAATAAAATATTTTCTACTGGGTTAAACTGTCTTCCTCGCAGATCTTCGATTCCTCTAAGTGATTGTTTACGTTAAATTGAAATAAACTGTACATTCAGCTGGGGAATAACGTCCAAATCGCTGAGGACTTCTAAATCATGCTCAAACAACGATGCACGTTGGTAAGTTCTTCGGAACAAGCTTTTGCGTGATGAACAACACTCGAGCGAATATTTTGTACGTGATCGGCATGAGAAATCGCTTAAGAATGAATGTATCGCATGGAGCGATTCAATTTTATTTACAATTGTTACGAAATGGAATCGAGAAATGTTTTCTTGGAAAGCATTTTATCAGGTTTTCATGAATGAAGTGGATGATTTTTGGGGAGTTTTCTTTTTTTTTTCGTTAAGAAGTAACAGTAATCATTTTATGTTTCATTTCATTCGTACGGTGTCACGTTTTTACAACCAACTACCCTTCTCTTTCCATACGCGATCGGCTGACCCATGCGGCAGAAATTAGTTTGTGATAGTAATTGACCTTAATTATTTCATTCGTGTGCTCAATATGCACGGCCACATTCGATCATCATGGTAAGGATCACTTCTGTTGGTGCTTTGTAAAGAAACCTTCAGGCAAACCAAGAAATTATTTTTCTTGTTTGAAAAGAAAAGATGATTTGAAATGTAAAGAGATTTTGAAGATTCGTTTTATGCTAGGGTTAGCTGCAGGGCTTTCCAATCCGTCCAAACGATGCTCGAGATCTGTTATCTTTTAAACATATTTCAAACGAAACGAAATATGCAGGGCGAATGCTGATCTTATTAGTTTCTTATCTAATGGTGTGCAATTTCTATCGCATCTTAACACGGACTTGGACATTTGTTACTTATCTATTTTTACTTGGTCAATTAATGATATTCGTGTATGAATCTAAGCGATAATATGCATGGAAGTTCTAGTGAATATTTATTTGGTACTGCACCATCGGCCATTGAAGGAATCATTCGGGCTATAGCTATGGGCTATGGGATAGCTTATGGGGACAGAGGAAGCTAGCTGTTTATCCATTGGAAACATTACATAAACATTGTCACAATCCAGGGTTTAATTTGTATCAAATTAGTGTAAAGTTTATTTATTTATTCCTATTTTAAAATTAATTATTACGGCAAGGGTAAAGCCGTATATACACAATAGCAACGTCAAAATGAATAGGGTAAAACCCTGTTAATAATTTGACCATGAAAATGACCCTTTACTGATCAAAGTAATAGTTAGAAGTATAATGGAACAAACACTTGATAACCAAAAGCTGTAACTTGTAAAAACTAATGTCTTTTCAGGCTAACAAAGATGATCTGTAAGCCTTGGGATATCTTGTTGTGATAGTCATTTTCACTTGCCCTATAAGCACATAATGCCCAGCTACTTGTAGTTTCTGCTTCTCCGTCTATCAATTAACTTATAGACCGTGAATTGCTATCGCATCGCTGCTGCTTGCCTGCCAAATGTCGCTAGAAATTCTCATTTATTCTAGTAGATGTTATCGATCAGAAGGTGACTCGGCATGAGCATTGTTTCTTGATTGATTAGTTTTCTCGGAAAAATCGGTAACTCTACATTTGAAAATATATTTACTTGTGTACGGACAAACGTTGGGAATAGAAACCGTGGCTAAAAATGGCACCCCTAAAACAGCAAATGTGCACCAGAACCTCCCGATCATCATCACTTTCTTTCACGCAATCGTATCGATCTCCTTTCCTTTGCCGAATGCATTGTTATCTTATCGGGTGGACACTTACCGCTCGATGGTAGCTTGCAGTCTGAGTAGCATCCGTAAACTTGTCTTTGCTAATGTGACATCATGCTACAATTTAGTGCAACGATTTGTTGCTTTTTGGTTTGTTTTTTTTTTGCCTAACTTTTGTTTTTGTTTCTTTTATTTTTACCTCGGCAGACAGCAGCGACGCAATCGACACGACAACACAACGAAAGCTTTGACGCTTCTCCGCACGAAAAGCCCTCCTCACGTCTCTTATCGGCCATCCCTTCGGCACTTGGCCGGCGACACACGCATACACGCGCAACGCCCAGGTGCCCCCTGATGACAGCAGCGACGATGCTTGCCAGCGATGCTTGAGCGCGTCCGGTTCGGTGGTTTCAGTGGCACGTACAAAGTAAGGGGCGCCGAGCTGGCTCGCGACAGGAAAACGCAAACGAAACCGGTGACCGTACTTTTCCTCGATGAAAGTACGCACACGTTCCATCTGGACAAGCGCGCCAAGGGCGCCGAACTGCTCGAGCAGGTCTTCCAGCACGTGGAGCTGTCCGAGCGGGACTACTTCGGGCTACAGTTTCCCACCGCGGAAGATGCACACGCACTCGCCAATGGTGGTGGTGGAGGTAGCAGCAACAACAACAGCAAAAGCGATCCATCCGCCGGTGGTGGATCGTGCAGCAGTGGGTCGAGCGCTGGCGGAGGACCGAACGGTAGTGCGATCCCGCCAGCCTCGTCAGCGATTCCTTTCCCATCCGGACGGCAACCGGTACGGTGGTTGGATCCGAACAAACCTTTCCGCAAGCAGTTAAACGATGCGCGGGCCAGTACTGCGGTGGTGCGGCAGCATGCGGACGGTGGTCCACACGTGCCATTGTTGTTGTTTCGCGTCAAGTTCTACGTCACCGATCCGAGTCGGCTGCACGAGGAGTACACGCGCTACCAGTTCTATCTGCAGATTCGGCGCGATGTCTATCAGGGCCGGTTGCCCGTCACACTGAACACTGCCTGTCTTCTAGCCAGCTTTACCGTGCAAGGTGAGAACGGTCGAAATAATGTAATTTTTCGGATTCATACTAAACAAGCTTCATTCATCTGAAAATTGTCCCGTTTTCTTGCCAACCCAGCTGAACTTGGCGATTACAATCCGTTGGAGCATACGGCCGGCTATCTGAGCGAGCTACAACTTCTCCCGGAACAAACAGAGGAAGCAGAGCATCGCATTTCGGAGCTACACAAACTACACCGTGGCCAGCTGCCGGCTGATGCCGAGTACAACTATCTCGAACATGCCAAACGGCTCGAGCTGTACGGGATCGATTTTCACCGAGCGACGGTAAACCAGTCGAAGCGATTTGCTCCATTCGGGCACCACTCTACCCCCCTCCCAACCCGTCCTCTGTTGCAGGATTCATCCGGTAAGGAGCTAGCGCTCGGCGTGTCATCCCTCGGCCTGTTGGTGTATCAGAATGGTACACGCATCAACACCTTCTCCTGGTCAAAGGTGGTGAAGGTGTCGTTCAAGCGGAAAGATTTCTTCATCCAACTAGCCCGCGAACCGGTATGCAATTCGATCAGAAGTGTGATTTTGATACGATTTAAAGAACGATTGCCACATTTCTTACCATTCCAGTCCGAACACTACGACACACTGCTCGGGTTCAGTATGGGATCGCACCGGAATGCCAAGCTGCTGTGGAAGGCTTGCGTAGAGCATCATTCGTTCTTCCGGCTCAAGAAACCACACCGTTCGCCACGTTCCTTCCTACCACTTACACTACGCTCCAAGTACGTATCTAACTAGTGTTGGCAGAGTCGTAATTCAATCTTTCTCGATCATCGATCTTTTTCTGATTTTTGTTTTGTTTTTTGTTCCACAGATTCCACTATTCTGGCCGTACCGAACTGCAAGCCATCACGGAAAGTCGGCAGCGTGGTAAGGTGGCGAAAATTTTCATCCGTTCGCCTAGTCGCCGACTATTGGCCACCATTTCACAACCACAATCCCCCCAGCTGAACGGTAATGGGGCAAGTGCTGGTGGTACTGGTGGTGACGGTAGCGGTGCATCGTGCAATGAGGCAAGCAACGGCGGGGCAAACATTAGTGCTTCCGGTGGGAACAAAAATCAGCTTACGTTGCTATCAATTACAAAAGCAACGCGTACGTACGATAAGGTGACGTCCAAGACGCCATCGTCGATGCCGCGTAAAGCGTGGGAGCAGCAGACGGATGAGTAAGTATTAGTTGCGAAGGAAAATCAAGCATTTAGATTTGTATACAAATCGCTTGATTGTCCTATCTTTTATTACAACTCTCTTCACAGGCCTACTTTCATCGAACACTGTGCCAGGACATCAATGCCCATGTACGATTCACCTCCCGCATATGCGGGCCTTAACGGAAGCAGTCCAGCCAACGGAATCGCCGCCGATGACGAAAGCAACGGACTGGTTACGATCCATCTCGTAGCCGATGAGCAAGGTCGGTTCGGTTTCAACGTAAAGGGTGGTATCGATCACGGTCTCCCCATACTGGTTTCGCGCGTTGCACCACACACTCCGGCCGACAAAAGTACACCACGCGTCTGTGAGGGTGATCAGGTTGTGCGGATAAACGGCCGGGACGTTAGTACGCTGGCATACGAGCAGGTGGTTAGTTTAATACGTGCCTCGCGGGAGTATCAGGGCGGTGCGCTGCTGCTAACACTGAAACCGAATGCCTTAGTCGATTACACCGAGGAAGAACCGCTCTACCAGTACGTGCCGGAGGAGAACGATATTGTGCGGGCCGGAGGATTGCTAAACGGTGATCAACTGTTTACCCAATCGTTGCTTTTGCTTCGCGATGGGCTTGCATCCGGCGCACTGTTGGCACAGTACGAGCAGCTGTACCGGAAGAATCCGGAGCTGGCTATAACAGAGGCACGCAAAAACGAAAACATCGGCAAGAATCGTTACCGGGACATATCACCGTGTAAGTAATGTAATTTTGACTTTAAAGGTAAAATAATTAATTTTTGCTAATTTTTCACTCATCCTGCATTAGATGACTGTACACGCGTCGTACTGCAGCACGCGGAAAGTGGCGATTACATTAACGCCAACTACGTTAACATGGAAATACCTCCCGCCCGCAAAACGAACCGTTACATCGCTACCCAGGGTCCGCTCCCGTCCACGGTGAACGATTTCTGGCGCATGGTACAGCAAGAAAGCAGCCATTTGGTAGTGATGCTGACGACGGTGAAGGAAAGCGGCAGCACCAAGTGCCATCAGTATTGGCCATCGGCCGATGACGATCCACTCGTACCATCGGCCGGCTTTTCGATCAGTTGCCTTACGGAGAAGCCGGACGAAACCGGTAGCTTCGTGTTTCGCGATCTCGTCATGACGGATGAACGCACGAACGAGACACGCACCATCCAGCACATGCAGTATCTCGCTTGGCCGGATCACGACGTACCGGCGGATCCGAATCTGTTCCTACAGTTTACGGAACGGGTACGGTCAGCCCGGGAAACAACGCTCCCGTTAGAGATCGAGGCAAGCCTTAAGAATGTGAAATTGCGCAGCGTCGACGAGAACGGAGGTTTGGACAATTCCGAGCGACGGATCGTACACACGGACAGTGACGATAGCCCGAACGATATGCCGTCCTCAACGTCGGTGCATCAGTGAGTTGCGTGGACACTGGGGGAGGTTTTTAAATTTACTGAGAAATATTTAACGATTCTTTTCTTTTCTAGATACATTAGTGCATCAAATCCTCCGATCATCGTACACTGTTCGGCGGGCATTGGACGCACCGGAGTGTTGATACTAATGGATACGGCACTAGCATTGATGGAGGTACGAGAACCAATCTATCCGCTGGATATTGTACAGGCAATGCGCGACCAACGGCCCTGCATGGTACAGAATGTGGTGAGTAGAAAAAGAAACGGAAATCGTCTATCAAGAAGAGTAGGGTCATTTGGAAATTATTGCACACCTATGAAGACTTTTCAAACAGAAATTAGACAGAATTTATACAGAAAAATTAAGTAAAAAAAAACATAAACACACCAAAAAATCCAATTATTCCACACTTGTTATCGAAATTATGATCTTTTTTATCTCCTCCCACTACAGAGTCAATACCGTTTCGTGTGCGAATGTATCTGTGCCGCGTATCTGCAGCAGGTAGCGAAGGAACAGGCCGCAGCATCAGTCCCTAGCTCACCCACAGGCACGCTGGAAGCTAAAAAACCGACTGCTGCACCACCGCCGAAATCCGTTCCGAGCATAGCATCGCCAGAGGAAACGGCACTTGATACGCCGGCAGATAACGAGCGAAAAGCACCGCTAGCGACGGAAACGACAAGCATCAGTACGGCTACCGTATCGCCGTCTAATGGACATCAGGAACAGGAGCATTAGAACGTATCACTACGTATCATCACCACACAAACACCACCACGCTCGTTTTTCCGTAATCGGTATTAATTTATTTCAATTTCGTATATTACCATATTTTTCTTTCACGCCGTGGACACACCCACACACTCGCTGAAGAGTGTCGTAGTCCTTGGATGATAATGTATCGTTAGAATCGTTCGCTATTACCACGACCATGGCGCAGGCTGTACATTGTGCGGTGGTACATCATCCGCGCTTAAAATGGATCCTTTAAGTTTTGGATCACAATTTTGACAATTTTTTTCTTATTCTTTATCCTGAACTCTTGTGTTTAGAAACACCCTTGAGGAGAAATAGAAGAGCGAAACAATGCGCATAAAAAAAACGTTTTGTGATTTAAACAGTATACCGTTGTTGCGACGTTAGGATGTAAGAAGCAAACAGCCGAACGATCCGAACACAATAATAATTCTAGCAGCAAAAAGAAGTCGACAAAGGGTCGAAGCAGCAAAGGTAGAGTGTAGTGTACCCGGTTTGTGCATTTTCAATCTCCTTTTAAGTTTTATCCTTTCTTTTTGGGATCATTTTCAAACATAATGCAATCGTACACCAACAAACCGATACTTTCAAAACATGCAACCAATCCGACCGATTCAAGACTATTCATTCGTAAAGTATTTTATACAGTACGCACGCACTGCTACAGCCTTTAGCCCGATTTTTGTAAAAAAAGAATAGGAGCATAGTAGAAGTTCCGTGCACTTATATTTGAGCAATTGTGCTTTACAAAAAAGCGTATGTAAAACTTTAACAGATGTTGAAAAAAAGCACTCCTCGATCAAGCAATGCCCTTTGGTACACAACATAACGAGCCCACACACACACACACACACACACACAATAGAATATAAGCAGCATTAACTGGCTACCGGTTTCCAGTAACACGCACAACAATCCCGACCAAATGTATCAGCAAATTAAATCGGGAGTAACGATTTTTAAAAACAAACAAAAAATGCATACACCAATCACTCGATGTGTGGAAACGCAAAAGCAGACAAATCAAACTCCTTCCGGTTCCGAGCAGATTTATAAAGGCAGAGATGTTAGACGTTAGACACGAAGAAATTTTTTAAAAAAGCTTTGCTGTAACTGTTGCATTGTTTTGCGGGTAGGCAAACGGCATTATTATAATCTATGACCTTACTATTACAATCCTCTTGTGTTTGTTGAAGCAGCATGCACGCAACACACACACACAGGGCATACAAAATGACAGGGATATTTGGCATGCTTGGAGCAATAAAACAATGTCGAAACACATGAAAAAGTCAATGTTCAAAATGAGTGAAAAACAAACAAAACTTTCAAAATTTATGATATAATTGTGTGCGTTTGGTAGAGCGAAACAAGTACTATTACAACTTACTATTATTACTACTACCCGAAGCAACCCCAATAATATATAGCGATACGCAGAATGCAGTTAAAGAATGTTGAGCAAATGTATTCGAGGTTAAGCAAATTCGACATGAGAACAGAGAGAGAGAGATGATATAGACAGAGTGTCTTATGATGAAATGAAGTGTGCGAGTGTTTTATCCTTCGAATGGGAAAGGAATGTTGAGAAAAGAATCGTTTGTTATTTTATTTTGTTCGAAATGTTCATTCAGACGAAAATGATTTTTTTCTTTCTTCAAAATTTCACCATTTCGTTTTGGGTACTTTTGAGCTGACATCAAATGGAGCGTTTTTTACCAAAATATGCCGGTTATTTTGTATCAATTGTTGCTGTTCTTCTAATAGTTTTGTTATTAATTGCCTGCTCTTGTAAGCATTTAAGCGTGTGGGGCATTTTAGTCTCAAAAGGCCTACCATTTTGGGCTTCATTGACTTGATTAAATTAGCAGCTGAATAGTCATTTCCAACGAACGGGAAAACGGTCCGCTACCGTCACGGCCACCGGTTCTCGCTCTCTAAGCCCTCTCCTTTTTGGCTTAACGACCTATTAGGTCACTTAGACCATCAAATGGCTTATTCGACCACGTAGTTGGTCTTTTTCATTAGACCACGTAGCCATCAATGCGGGAGAACGGTCGGGATGGATTTTGAAACCCTTCATAAAACCTCCCCAATTAAATTCTTACCTTTCTTCGTAGGTAGTTACAGTCACAAGGGTTAAGGGAACTATCCCTACCCACATACAAACACACACATTCAATTACACAGCTGTTTGTATACGTCAAAGGGCCTATCGACGCGTACATATTGCAAAAGTGGGCAAAATACATCTTTCCCAATTTTTTCAATCGCTTCCACAAACTCATCAAAATTAAGATAATAAACTAAATACGGCAAATTTCAACTCAAATTGAAACCTGTTGCATGTGCTGTACACACACACACAAGCGTCGTTGATGTGCCCTTCGTCATTTTCTGTGGGATGAAAACAAACGAAAAAAAAAGAACGCCAACTGTCATTTGAAGTTTGTTTTGGGTGGAAGAAAAAATACAGAAAAGTGGATTGTTTATGTGTGAGCGCAGGACCGTGTTTTGTGGCAGCATTTATTGATTAAAACATTAATTGTTTCCTGATTGACAAAGAGCAACACCGACCAGATAGTGGAAGTGAATTATCCCGCTATAAATGTTGCGATTGTGTACGGTTTTAAAGGTGTGGAATGTAGAAACACACTTGTAATCGCCGCAGCGTTGTACCGTGCACAGCGGATCCTGTCCTGTTGCGTGTGCATCTTTCAGGAGCAAAAAAAGCAATCAGTGTTCAGCATAATCGTGTGCCCTTACAGGAACAATGGATATTTTTCAAAACCAATGCAGTGAAAGCTTGGGATTCGATTCGATGGTAAGTAGTGCAACATTCGCGCACCACATGATAAACGCCAAACGATAACAAGCTTTCCGTTCCGTTTCTAGCTTTCCTCGAATCATCTCCATTCACCCCTGCACGATTCACCCGGCTCACCGAATCCGCTCAATTTTGCACCGTCGTCGCCCTACTTTTCATCGATCTCACAACAATCCGCCGGTGGTGGGGGTGGTGGTGGACACACCAGTGGCCCAAATGATGTCATTCTGCCGAGCATTTTCGTAAAGATTCCAACCCAAATCAACCAGCAGTACCAGCAGGAGAATCGCTTACGTTCCCATCACAGCACATCGAATGAAATAAAGAGCGAAGAACGGTCGGAACCGATCAAGAGTGAAGTGGCCGATACGCGGGTAAAGCTCGCCAGCCTAAACAGCTCCGACCGGCTGCCGGATGTGATCGATAGCTATCTCAACGACACATTGGTGGACGTTGGTGTGCAACCGGAAACACCGATACTGCTGTGTGAATGTTGTCCCTTTGCGACCCTTTCCGAGTCACGTCTTGGCGAGCACAGAAGGGATAGACATTCGGCTGGCGTGACGACACCGACGACGGACAAACTACACTGTCCCGTGTGTGAGAACAAATTCTACAAGAAAACCGTACTAGAGCTACACCTTTCGGAGGATCACGAAATGGTTCCGAGCGAGGTGGAAGCGCTGTGTAGTCGTGCTGCAACAAATTCGACCACTGTTTCAACGCAAAGGAATGAAACGGCCACATCCGTAGCACCTGCGGCATCACACAACAAGAGCCGTATCTACATAAAGAACGTACAATTGCTCAAAAAGCCGGACGTTATTGCACAGGAAACACGACAAGAAAACGTTTCCCAGGGTCAGCAATTGCTTTCGACCGATCAGGAACCTTCCGCGGTTGCCCGCGGTACGCTGCAGGACGCACATCAGCTTGCCGCGCTTGGGGAAGACCTGTTGCAGCATGATCAAACACTCGATATGCCTCATACGGCGCAGCAACTTCAACAACCGTCTGGCGCTACCGTAAATGGGAACAAAATATTTATCCGTAATGTTTCACTGCTTCAAAATGTGAATTTTGTCCCATCGGAGGAAAACATTCTAACGAACGGGAGCAAATACAATGCGCCATCTTACATGAGCATGGATTCAACACCGTCCATGATGGATCCAATTGGCAATGGTTACAGTATGGAACAGTCGGCACCACCCGGGACGACACAGTCGCGTGGAAGTCGCATTTATATTAAAAATGTGGACATACTTCGAAACCCACTCATATCGACGCTTAACGAGCCGGTGCCGAATTCGAACGCCGGAACTCTCTCCTCGTCGTTTAACGAATCGGCCACAAGTAGAGCGAGTAGCTGCGAGAGCATTATCTGTACATCAACACCACCAGCATCGATGGAACAGCCGGTTGCGTCGGAACCATCGCTATCCACTGCGAATGCTAGCCTATCCCAGTTGGGCTCAACAGCGTGTGATCAGCCATTGCTAAATGGTACCGAAATCAGCTACACAATAGGACCGACGTTGGAAACTGCGAACCGAACGCTACCATTAACAGTTGATCAAGGATCACAGAACTTGCTGATGCTATTCTCCACTGCTGGAGATGATCCGAGCGTTTCCTACCTAACGACCGATAGCACCAACACAACCGTATCGAATGCATTGATGGGAACGACGACCACGGCGGAAACAACAACGACGACGACGACGACGGAGTACGATACGCATCATCTGGCCATACCCCAGACGGTCACCAATTCGTCCTGTGACGTAGAGCAACCGCAACAACCGCCCCAAAGAAAGAGTAAAATATTCATCAAAAACATAAGCGTACTAAAGCAACCGACGATACACCTTAAATCTGTTGACGAGGTCAATCTAATGACGTACGATGAGCTGCAGTTGCAAAATATGCTACCAGCTGCCGGTTTGCCGCAGGGTAGTAACATCACGACCGGAACTTTGGTGCAACCCCGTTGCGAGCTTAATGGACAGCTGATTGATAAAGCATTCGGTGGAAGCGGTGGTACTGAAATGATTGAACTCGATTGCCAAAGCCATCCGTCGCATGACGATGCGCTCGATGGGTATCACGAGTCAGATCTTGGCTACGGAGAGCTCGGTGGAGAAGTGTGCGATTTTACGGAAGGTTTCAACGATCGTGATGATCCCGGTGGAGGATTGGTTGCTGTGGATGGTACGGGCGTATCTCCGGCTGGCAATGAAAGCAACGCGGAAACGACTAACGCTCACTGTGAGCCAATTCCTACCGGCTATACGAACGACATTATTCTGCTGCAGGAAGATCCGGATGCAAATCGAAAGATAACACCCAATCACGAGTGGCCATCGATTGGTGGGACGGGGGAATCGTCTCTTGTGCACGATATACTGCAAGAACCACTAGACGGGTCCGAAATTCCCGTTCAAACAGAACCCATTTGTCAACGGAGAGAAGAAGATTCATTTTTAGCTACCCAACAAGTAATTAACCTCGATCCTACTCCTGGAGAATTTCAATCGACTGGTGAGAGCGAAATTTTCACAACCTCCATCATAGATCATTCATCGCCGGAGCAGCACGTGATCGTTTCGAATGACACAGCACCTTGCGAAGAGGAATCGCTACTAACGTCAAACGCTCCCAGCCTCACAACCCGCGAATCCTCGGATCGTCCTCGTACGCGCGGTCGTCCGAAAGGTGCCAAACAGACGGGCATAACGAAGCTAAAGAAACTCTACACCAACCTGACGGCCGAAGAGGAAGGCTACAAATGTGACCTGATCGATTGTGGGGTACGGTTTCGGCAGCAGGATCGGCTCGAGTATCACCGCAAGTGTCACATTGCGGGAGATAGTTCGAACGCTATTCGCTGTCCAGAGTGTGGTTCACTAGAGTTCCGAAACTGGAACACACTGCACACACATCTGTGGCGTGAGCATGAAATCGATATGGAGCTTTACGCGTGCCATCTTTGTAGCTTTAAAACGCCCGTCCTTTGTCGGCTGAACAATACGCACATGAAGATCCATTCGGAGGAGCGTAACTTTAAGTGTGCGATCTGTGGGAAGGCTTTCAAGAACAATAAACAGCTGCGAAACCATCGGCGGTGGCATCGAGAGCCACAGCCTCAGCAGCCCCAGCAGCTCCAACCGGATGTTCCGGTAATGGTCAATGAGCAGCCCAAACAACCACCTCCAGAAGTCACTCCTATTGTGGCTGATCCTCCTGTAGAATCGTCTCCCGTACAACAGAAACCAACGAAACCAACCAATCAACTAACGATGAAATGTGTCAAATGTGGACTACGCTTCGCCAGCAAACGACAACTGCGTGCTCATATGGACGCAAAGCATCCCACCGAGACGGGCGAACAAACTGGGACAGACACGCCCAGCACCAGCAAACATCGCTGTCTCTTGTGCGGTATGGTGTTCCGGACGCGCTACTTGCTTCAGGCACACGCAGCCAAACATTCGGACGAAAAGCGCTTCAAGTGTGAGCATTGCGAGTACACCACGAACGACCATAATGCCTTCCGGAGGCACAAGATGCGACACAGTACGAAGGGTGGTCATATGTACAAGTGTAGTTACTGTGATTATAGCAGCATCCAGAGTACGACCTACAGGAAGCATCTCGAACGGATGCATGCGGAGGTTGCGTCCGCACTGCTGTACAAATGTGCCAAGTGTCCGTTCGTGTCGATCAGCGAGGCAAAGTATCAGCTGCACCGAACGAAACATGAAGCCGATGGTACGGTGGATGAACATCCGCAGGACGTTCAACATCAGCCGCAGCCATCGAAAACGATCGAACCTGATCGGACCGTTGTGGAGGAGAGTGATTCCGACCAACAGCAACAAAGGCAGTGCGAGAGCGTCAACTCGGATGTTGTTATTGTGGAGCAATCCAATGCAGGCGAAACGGATTTAATTGGTGGCTCCGAACCGATGGATGTTGTGAGCGGTAGTATACAGATCATTCAGCATCCCATCATCCGGCCGGCAATGTTTGCGAACAATTTCTCCAAGGTCGATAATTTCTACGGATATCAGCAGCACGATCAGTCAATGATTGTGAAGCTGACGGATGCGTCCACACAGCTGCGTGGGATGTGTCCACTGCAGGTGGTCAGTACAGTACAACCAGCAACAACCGTTCTTCCCGTTGCAGCAGTACAGTTACCTGAGCAGCAGCTGCAGCAGCAGCATCAGTACGTGCATCTTAGCAACGTTGTGGACGAAGTTGTAATGCGGGAACTCAACTGAACCGATGCTAGTCAATAATAGATCAGGGAGCGGCGCAATTCTCTGTAGCGAATGTGATATGTGTGAAAAGGGAGACAGTCGCAGCAAAAACGCAGTGCCATCCGAACTTTTTCCATGGTACTCTGTACTTAGAGATGAAACAGTACTGTCCTTCGTGTTGTTTTTAAGCATAATTTAAATATTCTCTTTGTTTGTTAATAAACCCTTTGTTTTTTTAAATAAATTTTTGGTACTTTGAATTGTTTTTGGTCTTGTGTTTGGGTAGAATGGTGAGAAATTTCCCACTTTTTTAGATCACCAAACGTTTTGCTTTTATTTGGAAATATTCTGGACAGGTAACCAAGTTAATCATCTCAATCAAAAAGACTGCACGTCCTAGAAATGGCAGCCATGTTGTAGCTCATCCAAGATCGTAGCTCCTGGTGGAATTCTTCAAAGACTGGTGGCCAAATCTGATATTTTTACTGCTCTTGTTAGCGGTCGTCAAGATGCTAGAGAAATAAGACCACCGAGAATCTCTGTAACATGTAACTTATAATTATGTCAGATTGATAGTCATATCTGCGTAGCTAGTCGTAACTGTTAGTCATCGAAGCGTCGCCAGGACACCGTGGGTTAGGCAGCATTGCCTTCATCGCCTCTTCACCAAGTGTGAGTGTATGTGGAAGATAATGCACAATCCTTGATGTGGAGTCCAACAAATCTAGGTGCGTTACACACAGGGGTAATATTTTTGAAAAGATGGCAGGAACGATCTGAAAAAATGCCTTGAGAAAAAAAAGGAAATATTGAGATCTAGACAATCATCAGCTCATCAGCATCAGAAGTCTTCTCAGGATGGTCGCAATGTATTGATTGTTTCAATAAACATTCAAAGGATTATGAAACTTCCAGAGAAACCTTGCCTCACCAAGAAGTCCTATCCACCAAAAACCGTATCATTTTAAGAGACCTGGTTGAGTTAAGAGATTCAATTTGATTCCAGATACAGTTAGACCTCAAGAGGTCTAGCTTTAGCAGTCCTTAATATACTTAAACTAAAATTTTCATAGGTTCTCCGTAATAAGATCGTTCAAGATCAAATTTTCCGATATTTGGAATAACTAGCTAGTTAAAAAATCAAAAACGATTGATCTACTAGGCCTGCACACGTTTGTCTTAAAAATAACAGACCAACCGAGCGCTGCGGTGGTCAAATATACGTTTATTGTAAATAAAAAGAACACAGAAACGAACTTGGTTGCACCAGCAATCACATAACAAGATTAAAAATATCACACAACTTTCACTCCTTTCAGCAACACTCGCTAAAACTCATCATCGTCAAACTCCTCACCGGATGCGACCGTATCACCGGCCACCTCCTCATAATCTCGCTCAAGACAGGCGAGATCGTCCCGCGCCTCGGTAAACTCTCCCTCCTCCATCCCTTCGCCCACGTACCAATGGACGAAGGCACGCTTTTGGTACATCAGATCGTACTTGTGGTTCAACCGGGCCCACGCCTCCGAGATGGCAGTAGAGTTGGACAGCATGCAAACGGCCCGCTTCGGTTTGGCCAACTCACTGCCCGGCAGCACCGATGGTGCCTGCTGGTTGATGCCAATCTTGAACCCCGTAGGACACCAGTCGACAAAGTTGATGTGCCGTTTGGTCTTTATCGCTGCCACCGCTTCGTTCGTGTCCTTCGGGACAATGTCGCCCCGGAACAGCATACAGCAGGCCATATACTTGCCGTGCCGTGGATCACACTTTACCATCGTGTTTTCCGCCGTAAAGCAAGCGTTCGTAATTTCCGCCACCGAGCTACTCTCGTGCGAAGCCTTCGAGGCCGATACGAGCGGAGCGTACGAAACGAGTGGATAGTGTACGCGCGGATACGGCACCAAATTCGTCTGGAACTCGTTCAGATCGACGTTCATGGTGCCCTTGAAGCGTAAGGAAGCGGTGGCCGACGAGACGACCTGTGCCACCAGTGCGTTCAGGTCGGTGTACTGCGGTCGATCGATCTGCAGCGTTTTGGAGCATATTTCATACGTTGCCTCATTGTCCATGATGAAGCAACAGTCGGACGTGTTCATGGTACCGTGCGTACACAGCACCGCATTGTACGGTTCAACGACGGCGGTCGAGATCTTCGGTGACGGGTACACCGCAAACTGGAGCTTACACTTCTTCCCAAAGTCCTGTGCGATGTGATCTAGCAGCAGGGAGGTAAACCCAGACCCAGTTCCACCACCGAACGAGTGAAAGATTAGGAAGCCCTGCAGCCCACTGCATTGTTCCGAGAGCTTGCGGATCGTGTTCGAGACTCGGTCGATTATTTGTTTGCCCACGGTATAGTGTCCACGGGCAAAATTGTTCGCAGCGTCCTCCTTGCCTGTGATCATGTACTCCGGATGGTAGAGCTGCTTGTACGCGCTGTTCCCGATGTCATCGATCACGGACTCTTCCAGATCGATAAAAATGCTCCGCGGCACCACCTGGCCGGAGCGAGTGTCTTGGAAGAAGGCGGCCATGCTTTCCTCGATCGGCATGTCAACGGCCATCTTTCCGTCGGGCTGAACGCCGTGCTCGGTGGTGAACAGTTGCCAGCAAGCATTCCCGATCTGGCATCCGGCCTGTCCTACCTGTATCGAAATTACCTCACGCTGGTTTGGGAAGAAGAACTTAGTGGTTGGATCTTGCTCAGAACTGCGATCAACTATTGAACTACACGTACCATATTTTAATCGGGACACGAGAATACAACAAAGATAAACGATCTGCACAGGACGATGCCGGACACACGAATGCATTGGAAAGAATGCCTGAGGTAGTAGTAATGGTAGGAGTGCCAAATATCTTCTAATACTGTAACAGGATGTAAATAGTGGTTACACTCATACAAATGACTGGAATAGCGCATTAGTGGTGCTTTTGATTAGTAATAGTTGCATCGGAATGAAAGTATCTCTAACCGGTACTCATACTGTGACATCGGCCAACAAGATCAAGTTTAGGATCGTTTGTTATGATCCTGTTACTCACATCAGAACTAACTTAAGTGAGAAGAGATCAATGCTTCTTCTCACTTGAGTAAGTTTCGTATTGCGATTTATTTAACACATTTCCGGACCATTCCCCTCCGTAGCAAGGACGAACTATCCCACTACCTCAAACCGAATAATTCAAGAATTCAACATCAGAGATCTGGGTTTAAAAAAATTGTCCATAATTGGTCCATACGGGCTAGAAGAATGAGTCACAAGCTAGATGATCCATAAGACGGATAAGATATCCTGAAGTAGGCGATAAGAACGTCAGATAGATCACTTGTTGTCGGAACACGTGATAGCGATGTTGGACTGATACATTAGCAGGACGGTAAGAGGAGATTTTGTTGATTGGGACTACAATGTTCCTCTGTCTCGTTTCGATGATTCTTCCTTCCTTTCCTAATAATTTTTTTAATACCCTCTACCATCTCTTTCCATTAATTATTTTAGTAAACTTTTTGTGTTAAGCCAAATTGGTGGACAATTTACTTACATAAATACATTTTACATTAGAGCAAATGAAACTCGTGTGTATTGAATAAAGTAGTGCCATTAAGAAATAAGTTTCACTTTTATTGAAGAAATACAAAACGAACCAGTATGCGCGCTTATCGGAATACTTCCATCCATAATTTACGTGTACAAACGCACCGTATTGTCTGCCCCGGACGAGAAGATCCACGGCTGTGTAGGATGGAATACAAGGTCAAGCACGGAAAAGTCGTTCACAATCTCGTGATTTTTCAACCGACGTAGCGGTACAATTAGAGGATTTTGTAGCAAATCACTAAAAGAGATAAAACAAAACGAATATGTTAAGATGCTATAGCTACTGATATGTAGTTCGGATAATTTCTGCAACTTACTTGTAAACCATGCCGTGCGAAACGACCACACTGCGATCATCACCGGCAGAAGCAAACAGTGGATAGCGCTGGTGAAAAGCTACGCCACGGATGGCCGAATTGTGAATACGCAACTGTTGGTACGGTTTGGTGGACAGATCCAGATCGAACCACATCAAACGCTTCTCGTACGTGCCCACCAGTAAATTGTCACCCTTCGGATGGATGGCCATGCTGGATATCCATTTGCAGCCCGGGTAAAGCTTTTTCAGCATCATCTGCTTAACCAGATCGTACACACGGACGTGTCGTTGGGTCTGTAATGGAAATTTAAAATTTTCAATTTTCATCTCTAATTAACTTTTCCTTCCACCATTCGCCTTTACGTACCGCAACAAACAGGCAAGGTTTTACCGGATGGAACAGTACACACTGCACCAATCCCTTGCTCTTCGAGAACGGCAGCTGTGAACGACGCTTGGACAGTTGATGGATCATAACGGATCGGTACGCAGCATCCGGCATGACTGTTGCAAAGTAATCACCCCGCCCATGCCAGGTAACCTGACGCACCTCACGGAAGTGCGTAATGACGATACGGACACCCGCTTTGCTTTCCTCCTCCGTTACCTCACCCCACTGGATCGCCGTCTGGATGCGCTCATTGTCCACCGTATCGGATCGGGGTGCTTCCGCCAGCAGATCGTCCGTCTTCTTTACCAGCATGTAATCACCCACCTTCGGATTGATGAGCAATACGCGCTTGCCGCTCGCTACGGCTACCAGTGAAATCTTGCTGTTCGGACACCAGGCTACCGAACGCACAATGTCACCGGTCGGTATCGTGCGGATGCAACGGGCGGTCGATATTTCCCAAACTGTGATGAAAGGCGAAATTAGATTAAAAAGTCGAAGCGAAGCATGAATACAAATGTGCTATAAAAAGGATTGATTTTCCGCGGCGCCCATTTTTCAAAAAAAAAAACCCCAAAGACAACTTACTCTTCACGGTCATATCATCCGAGCCGGTCACCAGATATTCGCCCTTCGGTTCCACGCTAATGCAACGAATCATGTTCGTGTGGCCCTTGTAGATAAGGTTCTGCAGCGTCGGGAATGGTTGCAAATCCCGCGGCGAAGGTAACTTCGGCACCAGATACTCCGGACCAACGGCAACACGCGTCCGCCGACTACGTGGACACAGATACAGATCCAAACAGCGCAAGAAACGCTCCTTAATGAATCTCCCGTACGCCGGCACTTCCCGCAAACTATTGTACTTCTGAGGCACAAACGGACGCTTCCTCTTCCACGGCTCATTCGCAAGCCTTTTCCACTGTTCCAGTTCCTTCTCATCGAACAAATACTCCGGCGGTGGGTTGTACGATTCGGCATGGCCCGGCAGTGGGCGCTTTGGTGCGACGACATGATCATGAATCCGGCGCATATCCTCCTTTCCATGGTCCGTTTGCCAAAGCATGTAGAACTTGGGCATTCGGCGGATCGCTTCCAGCCGGCGCTTCTCCGCCCTCGTCTTCATCCAGCCCATCTTGAGCGCGTGCACGTACTTGCCAATCTTTTGCTTTTCCACCTTGCTCGGCAGGAACGAACGCTTGCTGTCCGGGATGTTGCGTATCGGCATCTTTTCCACCTCCGACGTGAACCACTCGACGAACGGTTCGTAATCGTTGTACTCGACGTCCGGATTGCGTCCAGCCATGATGCGCTTGATCAGCCCGATGTCATCGTCCGACAGGACCACCTTCTGCCCGGTCTGTGGGTCGGTTACGGTGCGCCAAAAGTTGGGATCTTCCATACGCTGCAGAAAATCGTCGATCGCATCACCCTTCTTCGCCTTGATGATCCGCTTGGCGTCCCAATCGTACCCGATGTGTTTGTACTCGTCGTACCAATGCATCGGTATGTTGCCAACCGTATTGCGGATATCTTCCTCGTCCGATGTGTCACCGGCGGCATACTCGTCCTTCGGTTTGCCCTTCCTCTTCGGTAGGGTTGGGAATACACTCAAGCCACGTGTTTTCTTTTCGCCCTCGCCAAGCACATCTTCAATTCTTCCAAGCCTCAGCTCATCCTCGTCGTCCGCTGGAAGTGGGCCCTCGTCGTCAGACTCATTCCGTGTTGCCTTTTTCTTGTTATCCTGCTTAACTGGTTTGGCTGGTTTTGCTGATTTAGCGGGTTGCGCCGGTTTTTCAGATTTAGCAGGTTTGGATTCTTGCATTTTTTCTACATTTTCTTCCACTTCCTGTTCCTCTTCAAGATCCTCTTCGCTGCTATCCTCATCTTCTTCATCGTCCTCTTCCGATTCACTGTCGCTGTTTACATCATCGGCCGAATCGGGTTCCTCTTCGTCCTCTGCATCCTCATCATTATCGTTCTCGATCTCTTCCAACCTAGCACCAGTATCTTCTTCCGAATCTTCCTCCCCATCTGATCCAAGACTTTCGAAGCTTAACACCTCATCATCATCATCCTCATCGGTATCATATTCCCTATCCGAATCGCTACTATCTTCACCTTCATTATTGATGTTTCCGAGCAAATTTTC
Organism: Anopheles maculipalpis; assembly: GCF_943734695.1. Taxonomy (NCBI): domain Eukaryota; kingdom Metazoa; phylum Arthropoda; class Insecta; order Diptera; family Culicidae; genus Anopheles; species Anopheles maculipalpis. The sequence continues at coordinate 78,086,637 of NC_064872.1, forward strand.
CTACACCCGAGTACGGGGACAAAACAACATTAGTTAAGGTTGGAAATCACACCAAAACACGATATGCCGGCTAACGTACCTCATCCGATGCATAGTCACTCTCCTCGTTGCTGTCTTCGGTCGATTCTTCCGCTTCCTGTTTTGAGGCGATCTGTTCTGCCTTCACCTCCGCAATGGAAGCTTTACGTTTCGTTGCCTTTTCTTTATTGGCAACCATTTTACCGACTAAATTAACAAAACACAAACGGCACACGGGTTTCTTTATCCGTTCCGTACAATGCGGGCGGCATGCACGTGTTGGCGAAGTTGTTTACGTTGGTGTGACAGCTGTCAAAAAACAAGCGGTATGCGTTACGCGTTACATTGACCGTTACGTGGTGCAGGGGGTGCCACTGTTCAATCTTAATTTCAATTTTTATTTTCTGCTTTTATTTATTTTTTGAAAAAATTTTCAATTAAATTTAATTAAATAGGTTTGCAACACGCCCTGACAAATTATTTCCCACCCTAAATGGAGCACTTCAGCTGTACATATGCAAACGAAAAGTGAGACGCCCAAGAAGCTTCAAGCATCCCTTAATCAGCTTTAAATCAGCTAACTGCTTCAAACATTTTTTTGTATGCATTGTGGATCAACTAGCAAAAGTTTTCTTTTTCGTATTTATTATAAGATAACCAATAAATTGGAGAGGATCAATGGTATATCAGTAGCGGCGCCGGATATTAACACGACCATACTGCATTCAAAAATCATTCTGACTGCTCTACCGTGGGTCTATTTCTCGATCCAATTGCCGGTAAATAAGGAAACCAAAAATGGCAAAGGCATCTTGAGGATTAAAGTGAATCAGAAGAAGATAGAAGGAGAAGGGGCGACAACGGAGTCATTCTTCACACGGGCGGACCAAGGTTCAAATCCCATTCGAATCGTTCCTTCGTACTGAAGACTGACTATCTAACTACGTGGTATCAGCAAAGTCTGGTAAGTCATGAGAAGACTAGCTTGATTTAGAAGACCGTTAAGCCAAGAAGAAGAAGAAGCGGGACGAGAAAATGAAACAACATTAAAAATTTGTAAAGGTATCTTGCGAATTTTTAGTGGGTAAAAAGAAGATAGAGTGAAAAAATTAATATAAAACTCCATCAATGTTAATCTATTTAGCTATTTCCACGTATTTTATTTTTTTGCTATTCATTCCACTGTTAAATTATAAAACTTTCTCTCCTAAGCATGAACGAATAACTTTTCTGAACTGTTTTACTACCCCAATATCCCACCATTGTACACATTCCAACCCAAAACCCCATTACATCCAAGGGTTCGGTTTCACGACCGTCTTTTGCAATCCATGTTATTGGAAGGAATTCATAACAACACTAAAAACTAACACCACAAAAACCGTGTGCTTCATTCAAGCAGCTGCTCTACGGAGATGTCTTTACGGGAGCGCACTGGCTTCTTTCCCGGAGGAATCGGTTTCGCTCCTTGCGGCAGGGAAATGCAAGCCATCGGAGAGCTGATGCTGACGGTGATGATGATAGGGAGGGTTATAAATTTTCCAATTGTTGATGTAAGCCAACACGCGTGCATTGAACAAGTCAGAGAGTGTAAGACAGAGAGATCGAGAAGAAGAGTTGAACGGAAAATTTCTCTCGCTTTTCCACCAACAGCAGCTCACACCCATAAGTGGCGCACACATCTTGAGGCATATATCTTCTATGTGTATTGCATGCGAGAGTTGAGGCGGCTTTTGCGATTAGAATAGTACGCACGCACTGAGCGAATGTGAGACCTGTATGTAGTAGCGACTCCAGTGTACATTCAAAGTTGGTATAAAAATTGTAAAACATGTGAAGATATAGTGACTTAGAGTTGGGTGTAGGATACATTCTACTGACCAAAACCACTCCAAGTTGGTACTGTTGGGAGGATTCCGGGGACATTGTCGGACACGGCAAGCTAAAGGATGCGAATCAAAGAGTGCGACGATTCCCCGTGAGCGAGTGGGTGAGAGTGGCAAAGCATCCGAACACGACACACTGCTCTGTAATGGTGGTGTAAGCTGTTAACTTTCTCACGGGAAAAATTGTTTGCTCCACATGCCCCCACTATCCCATTTCCCTCTGGCACCCAGTGCGGACACTTCTTTGTCGGACACTGAAAAAAAAAATAATCGGACGATCATTTGCTCTCTTTTGAGTGTGCGAGAGAGAGAGAGAGAGAGAGCGTGCTTTGAGAATAGACGAAAAAAATTGTAAAAACCACCTGAATGCCTGCAAAGTGCGCTGGCGGATCTGCGAGCGAAATTAAGTGCAGGGAGTTTTACACGACAAAATTCTCTCCCCACAGCCATGGCAAAACGGAGATCGAGGAGTTAGTATAGTGCCAGCGGACTAGTAAGTAGTGCCAGTGGTTAGCAGTTAAAAATAATTGCACCCTGATCGGATGGGCCCACCATCGAAAACGCGAGGTACGGTGCGTGTACAGGTGCGATGCAAGGTCCAGTAAGAAGCAGTAAACAGAGTCGTACTTTAGGTGTTCGGTGCGTCCATTAAATACTGCGTTATCGAACATCCTAGGCTAGTGGGTGAATCGTTCCTGAATTACTTTATGCACACGCATACACAGGCACATGCACGCAAGATTATTGGAGCTGTCAAAAAATGGAACCCCCTTTTGAGCGCACTCGGAAGATGTAGGAATCAACGAGCCACACAAAAAAACCCCTCTCCAGTCTGTCCAGCGATGGGGAAAATCTGTTTTACGAGAGAGCGAAAGTAAAGTGGAAGTAAGTAAGAGAGAGGGAGAGAGCGCGAGCAGTGAAAAGCACCAAAGAAAAGGAAAACGCGTGGAAATCTCCTTCTCCGATGGAGGCGGCAGTGTATTTTAACATCTGCATATGATACGCTCCCTTCTACAGATGTGCACGTTCGAGTGTGTATGTGTGTGTTATTATTATATTCCCTCTCTCACCGTTCCCGCCCTTCTCTCCCACCCATTAACCAATTTCACACTCAACGCTCTGTAACCGTGTATGCGTGTATGCGTGCGAGCGTTTGCGTACGTGTGCGTGTGCTGTACTATAGTTAACGCCATATTGGTTTTTGTTTCGCCCCACGGAAAAACGGCACGGGAAATTGGGCGCTCGCACAAGCTTTGGTAAATTCGTGTGAAAAACTTACGCCCTGTTCAGTGTAGTGTCCATTCGGTAAGGCAGGAAAGTTTTTCCTTTCCCATGCTGGTGTTAACGGGGCGTATTAGGCGTACAGTGGTTTCCTGTGTCTTTCGCTGTGCGAACCAGCAGCAAAACACGTGCAAGCAACAAAAAAAAAAACGGGATCCACGGGCAATCTGAGATCTGTGCGAGGAATCGGTTATCGGTGGTGAACTCGCTCATCCAACAAAGCCGTGTGGTCCACCTGATTTGTTGGTCTTCGGTGTTCGCTGCTTTGCATAAAACGTGTGTGGTTTACATACGGATCTTAGTAAGCAGGGTACACAGTTGGGGCAGGTTTCGTACCGTACCGTAGTTCGTCCGATAGCCTCATTGTTCCGTTCCAGTTGTGTGTGGTGGGAGCAGTGTGGGTGTGAGTGTTTGTCGTTCTTGAAGCAGTACGGGCAACGAGCTACTCTTCCCGAAAGGTGGAAAGTGTATCCCTAAAGGAATGGGAATACGCTACATCTAGTGTTCCATGATGTGTTTCCATGGTGTTGTGGGGTATTACTCATTTTTTAAGTTGTGATTGTGTTGGAGTGATTGAAAAGCAGTTTTTTCCTGTTGATGTGATTCACCTTCAGTCTTTGAGTGTATGTCAGAGCAAAGCAAATGAAGCAAGCTGTTCCATTCCCAACCCCCCAACTGGAATCCTTGAAGTGTTCTGAAGACTCCAAATCATACTTTCTTTCACATATTGGCCTATCCCCAAGTGTGCAAAACCATTCCTTTACACCGGATGATATCAGAAATCAAAGCCCTTATTGGTGTGTACGCGTGTGTATATGTGCGTTGCTTCGTGTACAACGAGTTGCGTGGGCTCGTATGTTCCGCAAAGCACAGTGAGCCAGAAAGCAAGTGAAAAGAATGCTTTTTGTTGTTGTTGTTGTTACACCACGCTTCTTTTGTTAAACCACACACGGATGAGACGAACCAAATAATGATGATGGCGATAATGATAATGGCTCCTCTAGTGAGGGTGGTGGTGGGCAGTGTGTATAGATAGGAAGGCACACTTCGGTTTGAGCAGGGCCAGCATCTTCTTATCAGCGTGAGCGCTGGGTGAAAGCTTTGGTGTGGCTTGCTGGGCCACAATGACGCTATTAGAGCATATGCACTAAAGAGAACAAATACAGGCAACAGCAACAACACAAGAAAAAGTGCTACAACAAGAGAGTATGTGTATGTGTTTGACAGAAAAAGAGAGAGAGATACATGGTACGACAAAAAAGAAAGAGAGAAAGCGAGAACGAGAGAAAGAGAGAGTAATTACTAGTAGAGTATAGTATTACACCTAGATATACTGACAGTTGTGTATGAAAGTATAAATTTGCGGCAATTTAATAATTAATTTTCTTATAGTTAAGTTATTATGCTTTTGTGCCTTTTGTCATCAGTAGATATTTGAGGAAAACTAACTACTTCAAATATAAAATGAATGATGAAATGAGGCACATTGTAAATACCATTCCGAGAGACAGGTAGAATGAGAGCGAGTGAGAAAGCTTGTGAGTGAGAGGGAGAGAAGCTGAGGATTCGCAAAGGAGGAATCAAACGAATTCTGATTCCGGTTTGTGTATGTAAAAACATTTTCTAATCGGACATGCTAGTAAGTGCCAGTATCATAACTTCGAACGGGCAAAATGGGCCCAAATCTTTGGAATAAACTTACGTCGAGCACTGTTTGTTCGTCACTGTGTTACTGTTGAGCTCAGCTTCCCAGTTCGCTTCCTTACTCCTATTAGTGCTGTTGGTGCTCTTGGTACTCTGATGCAACGATTGATTCAACCTAATCTTCATCAGCCAGTGCTATCGTTGTGGTCATCTCTTTTGTCTTGTGCTCTTCAATTCATTACAAAAAAACCCGTGTACATGTGCACCAGCAAGCAATTTGTTAAGGTTTTTATCTATTTTCCCCACATCAGATCAAGCAAGAGAGAGGGAGAGAGCCTGTTAGAACATAGAACATAGTGCAATACACCCAGTGGCTTATCGGCGGCGTATCGGCGTTCAAGTGTGTGATCGTGCAGTTATCCTTTATCGGTGACCTGATGGTAGTGTTCGTGTGTGACCGTGGTGCTAAAGCAGCGACATTTGTGATTTAACAGCATACATCGATCTTGGCTCAGACTCATCTGGGACGACCGCAATCCAACATCCAAACAGACCCACAAATACACACACACACGCTCGCATAGGATATTCGCTTGCTCGTTATGCTCGTGGTTCCGGTCTAACATCAAATCGACAACAATCCATCGATAAACTTCGCTCATCTGCTGCTTACGATGGCAGTGTAGCAGTGTTAGCACTTACGCCCAAACAACCAAACATACGTGATGGTAGAAGTGTAGGTCAGAGCAAGCTTACTACCTTCAACATCAACATCGTCACCTGGAGACAAACCCGGCAATATGCGGCACTAAGAATGGTCACACAATCCGGCCATCGCTAGAAGGTATCGAACGCGTAAGCAACAGGAAGAACTGCTAGGACCATTTTCGTGACGGTTATAACCGAAAGCAACTCCGCCCCATATTATGCGTCGACGGTAACGGCATGTGTTTGTGAGAACTCGTCGGTAAGGTGAAGAAGCCGGCCAACAGCGGGAGTACAAACCAATCGAATCGAAAAAGAGGCACACCGAAGGGCTAAAAGCAATCGTAACATACGAAACAAGCAGCACACCAAACGCAAGCACCGATTGGACACAAAAAGAAAAAAACGCAACAACGACGAATAATTGAACGCAGAGCAGAGGCTGGCTTTATTTTAATTACTAACGACCGAATCGAAACGGCAGTAGTGGTAGCTGCGTGTGTGTGCGTAGATGTTTTGCTCACATACACTGGCGGTAAAACGGTCCTAACAACGACGGCGTAACGATCATTTGGAGGATATTCAAGCGGACAAGGTGCAAAAGCAGCGCGAAGCCAGTTCGAATTTTTATGCGTAAAAATTCGTTTCTACCAAAACAGGTGAGTACTGGAGCGATAGTTACGTTTTGCTTGTTACGTTGCTTGTTTTGTCCTTTTAGTTCCGTAAGATTTACAGTGCTGGCAAATAGAATAGGACAATCAATTTTTCATAGTATTGGGTATCTCTTGCTTCTACTTTTAAACTGAAAGAATACAAAATTCATTTTTTTTTATTTTTTTAAACTATTCTAATAATTATTGATTGTGAAAAAAAGAAGCTTTCCACATGGTTTTTTTATTTCGTTCATCATCATAAGAGTGTTTTAATTTGTTTTAGTTCTTCTTCTTTTTTCCTCATACTTTCTATGTACTAAACATAATTTATAAATTCGATTCCCTTTTCTTTCGTTTTTGTATTAACACCATTTGCGTGAAGCGTTGGCATAATTTATGAAGCGGATATTAATTTTTAAAACATTTGACACCACTTTTCACCAAGCACCTTAAAACCTTCGCACAACTCTTGAAGCGCTGCTTATAGCACGCTGAGCAAGTGTTTAAAATTTTTTGTCCCACCTACCAACCGCGTAACGTTGGCGTTGATTCCACGGAATTCAATTATTTAAAGCTGTTCTCAGCCAATGCCATCGAACCAACAACAAAAAAAAAAAACACCGCGGCACAGGGCCAAAGGCTCCTTCGAGCAAGGGAGCTTCCAAATGGGTGTTAATCCGTAATGAGGCAGTGGTGTGGCGTGGCAGATGTGTTAATCGTACGCACCAGCAAACTTTACCTTTCCCTACACGACACGGAGCACATCACGCCTTTACAAAATACACACACACACAGAAGGATGTTGTGTGGTCGTGGAAAACGTTCCTCCCTGCCGATTTGTTGCGGAACATGACGATGTTTGATCACATCCACCACCACTACGACACTGCATTGCTCCTCGCAGCGCGTAGCTTCAACCAACGGTTGAAGGTGAGAAGTCAAAAGGCTTTCCGTCAAGCGGACGGTGAAGTAAATCTTGCCCGTGGAGACGCGAACGGACGGTTGCGTGGCAAAACGGTTGATGTTGTTGTCGTGTATGCAATCTCTCGCGCGCTGTGCGAAACTATGTTGTGTTTTATGCTAATGGTATCGATTGCCAGGCAAATAATCGTCCGCATCAGCAGTAGCGAAACGGCAAACTCTGGTTGGTAAAGTACTGGGCGCCTCCACTGGTGATGGTGGGTAAAGTACTGGGCGCCTCCATTCACTGTTGACAGATGAGGCACAACCGTGGCATGTGCAAGCGAGATCGATTTAATTTTGCGATACACATCACCATTTATGCTATTAAAATTGTATAGCATTTTTTTTTTCGGGGACGAAGCACAACTAGTTTTGATTGCGAGATTGCGCGCGAGTTGTGATGAGTATTTAAATCAAATGTCTGCCAGTGGATTAAAATAAAGCTAATCGAAACATAACCTTTTCATTACTGATTCGATTGAGCAATGAATGATGAATGATGCACGGTTGCAATCAAACAAGCGTATGCATCAGTTAGTATTTGTATATTGCGTACAACGGCACATACGCAACGAAAGCATCCTGATGAAAGCTATAGCTGAGGTAGTTTTTACATTCATTTTCAAGGATTGAAATAGAATTGAGTAATAATAAAAATAGTAGAAGAATGAGTTGCAGAGCTAGATAATTAGAATAATATCCTACGAGCATCGTATCAATTTATCTGCCATGCAAGCAGTATTTTCGCTAATTACCTGCAGTGAAGGACAAAACAACATCCCTCCCTTTTACATTTCTACAAAATCTGCTGCTCCTATACTACTGTCTGGCACTGTATACTGTACAGCAAAGCAGACAACATCAACATCGGTTGAACGATTTTCGGTTCGAACCCTTAATTAACCGTGTTGACCTGATTCCCACCGTGCCACATGCAGTGTGACAACCAACCGTACCGGGGTTGAGGTTTATTATTATTATGTTGTTATACTTTTATGCTTCCTTGCAATGTTCTTGCTCTTGCTGCAAGAATGGTGCAAGAACCATTTGTGCTCCCAAACGGAAGCAGAGCATGGGGATCGATTGGTTCTGACAGACTCGTACAGCAACAAGCATCCCTCTATTGGGTCGCCGGCAGTGGTGCCGTGATGAGGTCGCCGAAACGTTCGCTAGCGGTAAGCCGTTCGGATTCGTTCATAATTCACACAACCCAGCCCAGCCCTCTTCTGGAATCGATCGTTTGAATTCGTACCGTTGAATCATCATTTTCTAGCTAGCTGCCGCTTTTGTTCCTTTAGTTGTGATGATTTATTCATTTGCTGTACTTATTTTTACCATATTTTGCTGCCATGCTTCAGCAGCTATCATCCTTCGACGATTTTGTTAACCTTTTGCGCTCGTTGATTGTTGGTTTTTTTTTCAGAAAGCATTCCTGGTGTGGTTTGTGTGGGCGATGGCGCTTGTGGTACGAAGGGCGACCGGTGTCAGCCCTGTCTCGCTAACGATACGCTCATAAGCTGAAGTTGTTTGACACGCAAAACAACTTCCATCGCTTCTTCAAGATTGGGTAGGTATTGGAAATGGGGGGGAGGGGGGATAAAGATCATTGGCCCGCACTAAAGCAAAACAACAAAAAAACAAAACCGACGACAAAATCTCGCTAGTGCATGAAACACGTGTAAATGTGCGGTTTCCGTTCGTTCTCTCCATTTCAGAATGTCCTGCAGCGTAGACGGACTGCCGGCGGGGTGTAGACTCCGGGGCATGGGCTCTACCGTTCAGAGTGGTCCACTTAATTCGTCTTTGAGTGGAGCGCAAGAATCAAGCAACAATGTCGTGCCGCTACAGCGAGCGCCATCGCAGAAACCGTGCTGTTTCTGCTGGTGCTGCTGCTGTTCCTGCTCCTGGTAAGCAGCCGCTTTACGCTCAGCTCCGGTTGCTCCGGTTTGTTGCTGATTTCGATTTCTTTCCCCTCTTTTTTCTGTGTTTTTTCGCATGCCTCCACGGGTACCTCCGCTTACGGATGGATTGAAACGAATTCGATCGAATGCTACTACAAACATCCACCATCAACGAACGTTTTAACATTGCACCACCATCACCATCATCATCGTTGCCATTTGCCATCATCATCGTCATGCTCCAGGGCTAAGTGGTAAGTGCTATTGAACTAGCTTGATTCCGTAAAAACATATTTTACGTTCACCTCCCGGTGATGCAAGTACATAACTATGTGCATGAGAAGATATAAAACAAATCTACCAAAACATACATGAAGCAGAAAATGGCTGTAAGTGTAGCACCCGATACGAACGTGTACCGTAGCCATCACAGGATTTTCTATAATTTACGCCAATACCTTACCTTACCGGTCGATAGAAACTGGACCAACCCTAATACTGGCCAACCGGCACTCCGGCAGCAGTAATGAATATATTTATTAAAAAATAGCTACCCAATGTCGGGTGCTAAATCAGCGGTTAGGCTGTGAAAGGTACGCACAATAGATTGACTGGACCGGGGGTGGGTTCATGTATCGAACGTGACCCTAACCTGGGTCTACCTGGGTACATAACATATGATCCATAAATATTGTGTCAAAAGCAAGATGAAAATGAAGCATGTTGGAAGGGTTTCCAGTGTTGGTCTATTTTTGGGTGCTCCAACTTCGAGGACGTATTCGAACCGTAATTGTACAATAAATAGTTAAGCTTGTAACATTTCGTCAGTCAAGTAGACGGCAGTACAGGCGATAATTGCAGTTTTATGAGCATAAACTAAGGCAAGTCAAAACCGGATGATAAATAGCCCAATTGAAGCAGAAGAAGACAACATTTTACTTCATCGCCAAACACTTTTTTAGCCCAATAATAATAGTTTGCGGGTGGAGTTTCATAGCGCCTTAGGTCAGTACTTAACTTCGCTCAGATTTTTCAATCCTTTAAAGGATTATCTCAACATCCGATGTAAATTTCCTTTCCTTGGATATGAATTTCTTCTTTGTTTAGTTTTATTTTGAATTCTGTCAAAACCGGGCTTTAGAAATCATTCCGTTAATTTATATAGTAACTGCTTGATTGAAAAAAAAATCGTTTAAAAGGTCTTATAAAGGCAAGACTGAGCAACGAATCTCGTATTGATCGTTTTAACGTACGCGAGACTGATTGGTCAAACCTCGTAAAAATAACATTTATTAGGCGGGGCGGTTCGGTGGTGAGGTGAAAACTGCTTCGTTCTTCACACGGTAGTTCCGAAGTTTCTATTCAGATCGTACTTCCGAAGTGAGCGCTTCGCTTATCAGCGATTCTAGTTAGCCAGTAAGTAAAAATACAACTTAAAATATTTAAATAACAAAAAACCCGTTACCTTACACGTAAAAGGACTGATTGACATGCATGCCGGACTAAACAAATTCAAATATTTTAAATAAAAAACCTTGTCATTTATAATTATAAGCTCAGAGAAAGGCAGAGGAGAAGTAGCAACTGAAATATTAAGTACTGCTGGTTTGCACTTTTCTCGTTGTTTTTGTCATTATAATTTTATTTCTTCCTTTTCAAGTCGGTATCGGTCTTCTCTCGGCAGGGACTAACTATCCAGGTGTAGGATAAATTAAGTAATGAAAAATCATAAATGGCAGTTTTCCTCAAGATTCCTCAAGAGTGATTGTCTTTTTCGTGTTGGCTTTTTTCATTCCATATGGCCTGTATTGTTTATGTCTTTATAGTAAATGTTTGCTCGAATTTCTTATCATTGAAGCGTAAATATTAAAAAATAAAATTTTTGTTTCTTTATTAACTAATCAATTAATAATACCATATGAATGACGTCACATCGTTCAATCAATCACACAAACAAATCATATTACAACGAGATTTTTTATTCACGCAATTCAATTGAACTGGGAAAATCGTTACAATATCCCTCAACAACGAGAACACCACAAAAAAGCGCAGGTCGCATGTGTATGTGCCAACCGTACAAAAGCGATAGTGTAATAATGATCAATGAATTTTCGCATATAGGCGTGAACCAACAACAAAAAAAAAGCTCGCCAACCAAAACGCTTACCACCGAGCAAAAGGCACAACAGCAGTGCAAATCGTACGGATAAGATGAACTTCCCATCGTGCGATTGGACGATCGGAAAATTGTGCAAAATTGGCCACGAGATCCTTCAAGGGGGAAAAAACGGGGGTTTGCAAAATCAAAGTGTGTGGTGTGTACCGTGGCGAAGCGGAGCGCGGACGTTTGCAGGGAGTGTTTGTGTGGCTGCGTGTGTCGAGCAGCCGAGCTACACCATTGCAAGGTATTGTATGAATGAATGAATGGATGCTTTCTTCTTGATCTTGGTGCAAATACTCTTCACGATTTGCTAGTGTCATGCCTGGCACTGGATGACACAAACGCATGCTTGCGCTCTGGCTCGCTCGCACGAGCTTGTCACTTGTCTCGTTCGGTACGATACTCCCGAAATTATCTCCAATTCGGTGCTGAGTGGTTCTCCTCCATGGTTTTTATTTTGTTTGCTCTCATTGGAGCTATCGGAATTTCTGTTGATTTTTTTAACTCTTACTCAAAAATCATTCAAGGAGAATATGAACGAATGTTTGGGAACGTATAGAGACTCTTTTTTTGTTCCAAGTTGTAATTTGATTAGTCACTCTTGCTGTTTTCTTCATCAAATCATTTTAATATGTATTTTCAAAAACGTTTAAGACTATCATATCTGCTCGAAGAACAAATAAAATGAAAATAATTCAAATATTTATAATTAAAGGAATTTTCATCTTCTCCTCACAATTGCTCAGCCTTGCTCTGCCTTTCTCATGCTTTAACCTATTTCTTATTGACCTTGGCTCTTCCGTTTCTCTTCCTTACTCAATCAACTCTCTGTAAAAACAAACAACACCTCTGTATTGCTTCTCCCGTGAAGTAATACTCTCTAGCCAAGCCTTTCAACTATTGATAATAAAATTACACACCTGTATGAGTGATTTCATCCCTTTCGTTGAGAGAACGAAAGAGATAGAAAGAGAGAGAGAGAGAGAGTGAGCACACACATACTAAAACTCCCCGGGACAAAATACAAGCGTGTAAGCGGTGATGGTGTTGTGGACCACCATCAAGAGTAGCATCATTTTCGCGCTCTTTCCCTATTTTCCCGTTCAAAATACAATACGCACACTGACTTACCATCATGCTCGACTGGCATGCGGCTGTGTGCGTTCCATCTCCGTTCACAAGCTGCCTGCACGTTCCTGCGTACTAGAGCAAGCGTTTCGTTAAGTTTACTTCCCCAGCCTGCCTCCCTTCCCGCCGCGAAACTCCGCTCAATTCCTCCGTGCCAGTGCCGTTTTCGGAATGAAACTAAACGAAACTTTCACTCTTCCCTTGATGTGTGTTTTTGCTCCAGCAGGTTTGTGTTGTTCGTGCTGTCTCTGTCCTTCTTCACTGTACCAAAGGCGCGCACTTTGCCACCATCGATGACGTGTACACGGCGTCGTGTCGCGTTTCATCCTTCGCGTGTTGGTTCACCCGCACCACCCGCCCCATGCCATGTAAGACCACTATTTCGCACCATCGGGTTTTTGCAGAAGATATGCGATGGCACGCTTTACCTACTCACACTCCACTTGCGCTGGCCGCTGTATGCTGGTGTGGATGTAAAAATGTAAACAAAAATCCATCAACCTAACCCACTGGCAGACAGGCAGACAGGCTGGCAGGCAGGCGCGCACTGAACCCACGGGGCAGGCAGAACTGGACTGGACGACACACCGCAACCGGGGCCGTACCGTAAGGGATAGGGACAGCAGATGGTGTGTCGTGTGTGTTGGGTTTGGCGTGCGCGCCTGTCAGTCGATGGTTTCATTCGCTGGTCACCGTTCTAAGCGTGCGGTTCTGTTCTTGGTGCTGGGATTTTCTTGTGCTTGGCGTTTGTCAGTAAAAAGGGTCCTTAGTCTGTAGGCCTACCGCGGACGATGATCGTGAGCGTTTGATGGTTCGGTTCGGTTGAATGTTTTTTTTTTTTTTTTTTGATATTGTGATCTCTGCAAATTGCAGTTTGAAATACCAAGTGTTTAGTGTAGTTGATCATTGTGATAATGCTGCAATTACTTAAGATGTGCTGCTCCAGAAGCTAGCTCTAGTGGTTGTGCTACGGAAAATATTAGAAAAGTCTTTCTTAGTCCTAAGTGGTGTTGGAAATATTTAAGTGAACAGCAACATCATCGCTAGTGCTTCCTGTACATAACGATCGTGCGAATATTCAAGCACCCAAGAGTGGTTTATTTTGGGTGGTACAACCGTTCCCGTGTTTTTAACGTGCAAAAACAAATAAATCTACACGCACATCGATCATGCTTCGCTGCCACTACTTTGTACCGTGCATAAAATCGTAAAGTACGCCTATGGAACGATCATTATGATCGGCGTGAAAGTTTGCTGAAGCAAGCAGGCAAAAAACCAAAATCTTACGTACTCCTATGCTCATAAGCAGGCAGCAGAGTATTGTTGGAAAAGTGTTTCCTTTTATTCTCCCTCTCTCTCTCTCTCTCTCTCTCTCTCTCTCTCTCTCTCTCTTACGACACTGCGTTAAAGAAACTTTTCTTCCGCCTTGTTTTTTTCACCGCATACACTTGCACCCCACACACCAAACATACCATGGAATACGGTCTAAAACTACGCCCCACACTGCGCAAACCCGCGATCGACATCGCGTTCTATCGATCACGAAACCTTTTCTTACTTTTTTTTTTGTTGGTAACCCTGCAACCCACCACGATCCAGCCGGCTGGATGGTGAGATTGATCGTGATAATGTTTATTACTGGCGAGGTAGCGGTGATCGTGATTTGCAACCGGTGTGCTCACGCTTCACGGTACGGGTGCGCAAGATCGAAGGAAAAGATCAATTGGGGCTACAAACTGTTTTGCTCGCCGGAATGCGGCATTGAATAGTGAAGCGTGTACGGTTCGTGCCCTGATTGCACGGCCCGGATGCCAAGTGCTGAAGTGATGGTGGTGGTGATGGTTTACAAACATACCCCACCTTCTTTGCATCCATCAGCTTTACCCTATTTGCTTGGTAAAGTATCGATGTACAGGATATTTGTGTGCAACACAGACACTCGTTTGATTTGAGCGATGAAGTAATGTGTAATGTGATTTTGATTAAGTTTTATGTGTCAATCATCAACTACAACTGCTGTGGAATGTGTGAATCATTTTTATGTGGCTGCTAAAGCCGATTTCACCGTTGCACATTCATCTGTGTTGCCCCCAAAAATTATTACTATGAGTGAAAATGGAGACGCCTGGTCGCTTACCGTGGAATGGAAGTAAGAAATTAAAACAATCTGTTCCTAATATTTCACTTGAAGTTGGAATGTTGCCAATAAAATTTGAAGGCAAAACTAATGCGATACTTTATACCTTCATGGTTTTAACTGTTTGAAACACGCAGTACATAAATAGAAAAAAAAATCCTTCTTGATGGAGGCGCCTGGTGGCTGACGAGGATGTGTGTTTTTATGCAAACTTTTTTATCCTTTGTTGTTTGAATACGCTTTGAAGTGTGAATAAATAAAACTATTTTTATTGTATGCAGTCAAGTGCCGTAGTGTGACAGAAATTGCTCAAGCATCATGCCACAAACCTCACAATTTTTATGACGTTACACCCATATAAATAACCAGTCTGGGACTGGTTTACTTTTATACGCGTATTAAACCAAATGACGTTCTATGGCAACGTATAATAACTGCTTCCAAGTGTGTGCATCAAACGTTAGTTGTAAAACAAAATAAAACTCTATAAATAATCATTTTTATGCAAAGTTGTATGAGCTTAACATGACAACAGCGCGCGCTTTAAGTGTCATGTGCATGCAAGAAGCCCAGTCTTGCAGCCATCGTCATCGAACTTTCAATCACCGTTTCCGTTTACTCAAATCAATCACCGTGATTGAGCTGTGTGAGCATGTTCAACGCCGTCTATGAAGCACTACCCTTGTTCGGGGAACGTTGCTTCATTTGGTGCCTATTGTGGTCTGGGCCACGATAGTTAAAGTGTTAATTTTTCACTAGCGAGCTGCGCTTCCGGCAGCATTCGAAAGGTTTCCCGCCGCTTCGACATTGGTTCGCTGCATGTCATCGAAGCGTTGGGTGACATAATCGATTAAGGCAAGTGTCATTTGCCACACATCCACACACGCAGAGGGTGTAAGGCGTAACGTAGGCCAAGTTGTGCGCCATCGTACTCAGTTGCAAACAAGAACCAGCGTACGAACGCAGTGCAGCAACACATGAAACTAATCAACAAGTAGTGCATCTGGCTGGTCGGATAACCTTGCCACAACACCAACACAAACACTGCTGAATGGATCGTCAATCAGCCGGAAGTCGACGTTGGACCAAGTCGTTTCTTGTTTCTTCTAATTTTATCGCACACAGCACATGTGTAGTAGCATGCACGAGTTGCCAACCTCCTCCAGGCCATATGCATTTGCTGTCGGCTGCAGTTTGGATCGGGAAATGTGGATGCACTTTTCGTGATTCCACGTGTGATCGAAGGGTGGTTGGCAAACGGTGCCACACTAAATATATACACTCATTTTCGAGGTCTAGTTTAATGTGCGCCTGGGAAAAGGGAAGGAAAAAAGATTTTTGTTAGAATGGGATTTGAATTACACAGAAACTGTTGGTTGCAATTGCTGCTGGGCCTGGAAAATTTTACGATGGATGGATTTTCTGATTAAGGAAAATTGAAAAAGTTTTCTGTACTTAACATGCCAATCACACACACACACACACACACACACACACACACACACACACACACACACACACACACACACACACACACACTTCTTTTGACGAGTATATTTATGTTTTGTTTCAAATTTATTTCTAGTGTTGTCGGGTTCGAACAGAATTTTAAATTAAAATCGCCTGTTCACTCCACGCTGCACTGCAAATGATAAATTAATGTGCAAACAACTGTTCGCTTTCCGGGTTCGATTATTTATTTCAAATAAATCCATTAATCCTTAATGCAGAATTCTATTGTCCCACACCATACTACACCAACAAAAAAAAAAGCAGCGTAAACCACAGCCATTCCTTGCTTAAGTAAATCGGTGGAAATAATCAAACGAGAAAAAATTGTGCGTGTGCCGAAATCTTGCACCGCTGCAAGGGAGAAACGACACGGGCGAAAAGGGACAAACGGGAACGCGAACATCTGTCATAAAACCTTGATGGTGACAGTTTTTCGGACGCCAATCGTCATCAACCGCTCGATGTTCATAACGATATTTTATCGATTGTGTGCCCGTTACGATGGTTGCGATTGTGCTTCCGTTAGATTCGGTGCGGAACGTTTTGGGTTGTTTTACTGTTTTATTTTTTTCTTCCTCGTTTTGTTGGCCAGCTTCGTCTCACTATCGCAACACGGGCCGTGATATTAATGTGGTGACTGTCCCCGGTTGCCCATTTTATATCACCGCATTTAAGCGTTTCCCAATGTGCACACGTGGACACTTGATGGGATGATGGGGAAGGGGCTGAGAGGAGAAGCAGTAGTAGTAGAAGAGGAACGAGAAAACCCAGGAAAAATTCACCGGCGCCACAGTGTACTTGCACGGCGCTAACGATGATGACGATTTTTCGTAATGCTGGCCTGAAAAAGATGAATTAAGCCTTGTAATGTGGAAGGCCGCTTTTTCCTTTCTTCTTTTCGCTTACTTCCCTTTTTGTGTTTGAAGCGCCATAATACTTTGCACACTTTACGAAACAAACAAAATCGACCGGCTTGAGGTTCATATAATAGCGCTAAAGCGGTGTCTCACAAGCAGTAGATTGTAAGTAGCTGCAAAGTATTTAATGCTTCTCTAATGGTTTAGTGGCGCTACGAATGGTAAGGCATTCGGCAGCCTTCGGAATCGTTTTTGGAGTCGTTTTTTTTGTTTTGCTACCAAAAATGGACAGATAAACGAAGAAGAAAAACTATCCCAGAACCTTGAGAAAAGTGTGAGCACACAACAGCAACAAAAACTCACGAATCATCAACCCAATTCCAACCACAAACAACTAGTCAGCAAACAAAAACAGCACAAAATTGAATGTACCGGAAAAAAAACGGAGACGGGGCAACAAAAACGACCGCCCAAAATCTTCTCCCCTTTTAGTTTTTTTTTTCCTATTCTCCTTTGCGTTTCGAGTTTTTCCATTCACATTACTCGGTTGGCTGGATAAGGAAAAACTTTCTTTTCTTGTTTTTTTTTTGCTGCAAAAACAATACAAAGGTCAAGAACGGTTCGAACGTGACATCATTCATTGGCACAAGGGCGGAAATGAAGCTGGGCACAGATAGAGTGAGTGGCTGCACCGTGCACACAGTGCCTTATGGGTAGCTTTAGCGTAGCCGATTGTGCCGTTGCCAAGAAGGTTCTTCCTATTACAACGCACCGTCCCAGGGAGAGCGAATATACGGTCCCGCAGAACTTTAAGCATGTTAATGTTATTCAGAACGCAATAACAAGTGTCCTTGAGCGATGAAACTGAAATAGTTTGTGGCGTTGATGTTTGCTGATTGCATATCGTTGCATTTATCATCCATTTTGTCGCACTCTAATGTTCTAAAACCTAACGAACGGTGGATGAAATTATTGCTGAAAGTTGCAATTTTGTCGTTCATTTATCGCAAAGCGCAAAGTAGATGCAGCAACAAAGCTTGTTAGCAAGTGTTTATTACTGCTTAGCATTCACTTTTGTATGCATTATGTTGTGAGGCAGGACAAACCCTGGGTAGCACCGTTTTGCAGGAATGGTATGCTTTATCATCATCTTGTGGGCGATCTCTTTACGTTGCATTCGTTCTGCATCATGGAGAAGATGAAGTGTAAAAATTGCTTGTTGATTTGTTGAGTATGATAGCAGAATGATTTTTTTATGCTCGCATTATCTGGTGCTTATGACAGGAAGATTAAAAAAAGTATTTAAAAAAGGATAAAAAGTTCTTCACTTTTTTAAGAATACAAAACTTACGCTATTCTGTTGGACGGATCAACGCCATTACTCCTTCCTAATCTGGGCTTACCAGGCCTCCTCAATCTATGAGAGCGGCTTTAAAGGATATGACGGACTGCGTCGTGCGGTGCCATTTCCATGACCAAACCAGCCTTCCTGAGCCTTTCAAGTTCAATTCGGTACACAATGGTGATATCACCGAGTTTGTAGACCTCGATATTGTAGTTGCAGAAAATAATCGTTCAGAGCATTTACCTCCCGAGCACGACTAAGAGTGTTTTGGACATAGTCCATGTCTCAGATGCGTATATGAGTACTCTTAATGTTCCATACAGTTCCAGCTTTCCCGCAGGTATTTTTTAGATATTGTCGGTGCAGACTTTTGACCCGATTCACGTGAAGTATCGGAAGACTTCAAAAGTGTGGTAGCCTATTTGTACATTTACCCTTTCATGAATCAGTGTTTGTTGGCAGGACTGCTGGATTCCTCTATAATTTTGATTTTTGACTCCGTAATCTCCAATATGAGTTTCAGAAGACCTTGTTCTTAAAGCTCATGTAACCTTATCAAAATGGAATAAATTACTGGAAAAATCCTTTTTGAAAAGCTAACACTTTCGGAAGTCATCATACTTAAAATTAATAAAAAATATATTAAAAGCTGACAATACGGTACTGGACCGTCATAATTAATTATAAAAAATAAATAAATTAAAAGCTAACATACTATACTTCGTTAAAAATATTTGAACAAACTGAAAAAATAATAATGAAAACATTTAAATAAATCCCCAATGATAATATAATAGATGCTTGAATAATTAAAATTAAATAGCCACACAACGTAAACAAAACGTCCCTGGACGAACTGAATCAGACACACGATAGATAATCTAAATCATGACTAGTAATCCTCTGAATATGGTAAATAAGGGCAACAATAAAAGCAGCTACTGCTGGATTTAATCCACCCCGATACAGCAGAAGAAGAATGATTTATTTAATGCATTTAAGATCAGAGCATTTTATCAGTCCAGTCGCACATTGGGATTAAATTGGAGGGTTGAAAATTGCTAAGCTCTCTACATGGAAAAGGCAAAGCAACAGTAATTAATTGAACGTACATAATATGGGACAACGAATTAATGGCACCTTGTATATTAAGTCCCAGAAAGATATCTCCAAGGTACGGTGTTGGAATCCCTGGGATTGACGCATCAAATCGAAGTCTTGCGTTCGTTGCTAGGAAAATATTTCCAAACAGAATCCTTTCATCCCTTTCAACACGAGCAAGCTCGAAAGCACACACACACACCCACACTGGTTACAATTAATGCTTAAGCCTTCATGCGAGAAGTTAGGGATTAATATCGTCACTCCCCGAAAAACCCCCCTTTCAGCAAAGGCGTCTAACTTCACCCGACAGTGAGTGATTGAAAAGGCGTCCCATCTGCTCTAATCCATCCTAACGCGCCTCCACCCACACACAGGCCCACTTCACAAGATAAAACGACAAAGACAGGGGCACGATGTTTTGGTGTAGCATTATTATGACGCTGCCGGATGCTAATTACATTTGCGCTTGTCCCGTACGTAACAGTTTACCGAAAGCTACACGAGCCGGAAGGTCGACGATGTCAGGCAAAGCCTGGACGGGCAAACGTGCCACGTTGGACAATGTTTAAATCTGAATTGAATTAAACACTATCATTTCTGGGGCAAGGCGCCTCCCCGGCCGCCTCCAGCGCTGACACCTTGGCATCTACCACCAAGCTGGCTTTGAAGTGTTAATAAATGACCCATTTTGCTGGAATGCAACCTGGCAGGGCCGTCGCATGGTGGGCTGCAATGAAGTCGTTGGCGTGCCGATATACGGGGTTTAGTAACACCTGTCTTTCTCAGGCAGGCTATCGTTTGCACGAGGATGGTGCCGCTGTGATGGTTCCCGTTTGCTGCGAAATCACTGCACTTGCTGCCGTTGCTCAGGAAGTGCAATTCAATTAAAAATTAATTTTAAAATCTCATCGTTCCGCATCGTCTGTGGGGTTGAAGAACTACGACGCAAACGAGGAAGAGAGCGAGGGAAAGCGAGTGTGAGTGGGATAAAATTATAGAAAAGCTTAGAGAGGTCTTTGCACTACTACTACCACTGGTTCTCCCGTTCGTGTGGATCGGTTGTGGATGTGTCATCAACTGCGGAAGCAAAGTTTTCATGTGTTTTTAGTTTCTTTTCTGGTTTTCCTTATGTCGGTCATGTGAACTATAGCTTTGAAAAGGAAATAAATTGAACCCATAATTCTGGTTAATAAATGTCTGATAGTATCCTTCTTCAGTAGGCATCTCGAAATGCAGTGTATTGGTTATTGGTTAGTGTAATGTAATTTTGATGTTTACAACTGTTGTTCTTTCTGTAGCAGTATATGATTTTCAAGTATTTAATAATGGAGATTACAACTAAGTATTTTTAAAGTAGAAACTACAATCTGTCAAAATTATCTATCAGTAATCAGGCAAAGAAGAATAACCAAGTATCTTTCTTGATCTCCTCTTAATAGTCCTATTGCTCCAGTGTGGCTCTCTGCTATGCAAATTGCATACTATTTGGCGCAACATTTATGTTAGTAACATGCGTCTCTAGTTACTGACACTTCTGCACCTCTTTTGTCGATCTTTTTCAGTGAAAAAGATTTAAACACAATTTACTAATATTATGGAATAACTAAAAAAATTTAATTTTAAACAAAAATTAACAAACATTATTCGAAAAACTACGAGAACGTCAAGCACAAAGCGCTTTACTCACCGTTGTTATTTTATTGAACACACCGATGTCCATTTAATGTTAGTTTTTAAGAGAACGATTCCTTTTTATTTGTGTTTCATCTTACTAGCAAACGTAATCCCTGTACTTAAAGTCTTTCCATTAACAAAAGACTGTAAGTTAATATTAAAACGCCTCTATCGAACCTGTCAGTGCTGTGCTTTGGTTCGGAAGAAGATGTTCTACACATCTTCATTCCCGTAACCTAAATCATGTGCTGCCCGCTGTACCCAACCCTGACGGAGCTTGGCAAACCATGGGCTCCATGGGTTTTCCACTTGAACATGAATTCCCCGAAGGACCACCACCGGCACACGGTTGTGCACCACTCAACGAATAGCGAAGGCCCAGGTCGTTCAACGTGCCATGTGTGTGATTATCGAGATGACTGACACTGATGCTTTGAGCGCAAAGTGGGCAAAAAAAAGGGCAAGAAAAATAGATCAATCCGTTCGTGCACGGCAAACCATCATGCACACGGTGCACCCATTTCAAAGTGCTCTGGAGCGAGATCGAGCGATGGAAACGGGTGGAAAAGCGAACAGACGGAGCAGCACAGGACACGATACCACCGTACTTCTGCGTTACCGTTTGATTGGTTTTGAAAGGAGGAAAAGCACCATCGCGATTAGCTTCGTGGAGAAATTGTCATTCTTCCGTATGGTTGAACCCTGCCGCACAGTTCGTCGCTTTTTCACAGCGACAGCTTTTCTCTGTCCCCTTTTGATTTGTACCGTGTACGCTAAACGTTTGGAGCTTGAAGTTTGTCGGCGCGGCGGTGAGATGTTTGCTATTTTTATTTATTACACTTTCTTTAGCTTTTAAGCAGCAATGTGTGCTGCTTCTGATGCTCTTAAAAGCTGCGAAATAAAACAGCAAATGAGTGAGTGAACGAAACCATTTTCTGTGAAGCCCAAGGAAATTAGATATGGAAGATTTTCGTTGACTCACTGGCGCGATCCTAATGGTTTCGAAGCATTTGTTAAGACGTGGCCACGGTTGGGCAGAATGCGTAACGAAACGCGCTCGAAATCGTGCCGTCTTTATAGGGCTCATCAGGTTGCCGATACGGCGCAGTTAAAGTTTCGCGGTTGATTGATGAAAGAAGAAGCCACCGTTATTGGGCCGCTGTTGATGAGACCCTCGATGACAAACATTATGGCGAGCTCTTCCTTTCCTTTTGTTGTGCGAGGTAAACAACCAACGGGCAGTAAAAAAAAAACATCGACCACGGGCGCAAACAGTTCCTCCTTTGCAAGGACTCTCTGCAGTATGTTTCTATTTTGATCCTGCCACACATACAACCAATTCAACCCCCCGCTTTTGGCACCTCATAAGCACATTCTGCCTCAACGAGCACCTCGCTTCCCTAAATGGTGTACTGGCGATCGGGTTCGCTTCTTTGTGGACGGTTGAATGACTGGATTGAAAAACGCTTTAAATAATTGACTATGGGTGGTAGAAAATGGCTTCCCGTGCGATTTTGTCTTCCGGGTTTGCTTTTTTCGTAGACCATATACGTGGAACGTGTGGGTTTTGGCAGTGGTGCGTGCGCGAGCACTGATAAGGGTAGGGCTTGGCCAGTGGAATTTGAAACCCGGATGTCCTGTTGAATGAGGCTCGCATGGTTTACTACGGCGCTAATGAGCTATTTTCCTTCACCAAACCTGTTACTGATTAGGGATCGGCCTTTAACGTTTTATTGTTTAAAGCTGAAAGAATATAATTAGGACTGTATGGTGTGTTACTGCTGATCAATTTGCAAACCACTAGACAACTTTGGGTGTTTAGCAGATTCTATATATAATCTAAAATGCCCCAATGAATGCGATAGAATGCCCCAAACTATAACCAGCAACGCTCAGAGACAGATCAAGCTTCCTGAAGCTTATATTAATCCCTACGAATTCGATTCTACTTACTCTGGAGTGCTGGGAACAGAGGTTCTAGGGGATACTTTAACAGGAGGCGCGTACGGCCCCTTTGTATCTTATACCACAAGTCCTTTTTATACCATCATTTCTATACCCTTTAGTACTTCGGGGATGTAAAAGTGTTCCAGATGAATTATTCTAGTTCTACGTCATCATTATCAAATGCGCATTTTGGTTAGATAATTGTTACGGTAGTTCAGGTGTTAGACTATTTCTAAAAATTTGTATTCTAGCAAGTTTATTTCTTCGATAAAAGCACACAAACTGCTGTGGGCCAGTTCTCAAAATTGGACTCTAAATTGTGACGTAATTTTTAGTCTTTGGAATGTTTGTTTTATGGCATCACAAGGCGCAACAGTTGGCTAAGGTTACAACAGTGCAGATATGCTTTGAAATTACGATAGGTACATCGTTGAATGACAATATATTCTCCCATAAAATGTTGGTCCTACCCGATTTGTGTTTATCATAGGTTTGCACGGGATACGCCATTCAAATTGCCAATATTATGTACCTGGGACAGAGAGTAAAACAACTTGAGATATTCGATTCTTGTCCTGCTCTAATATCTCCCTCTATTGAAAATGCTGCCAGCCATCATTTTCAAAAGGCACTACTAATGTAAAACTGTGGCGGGATTGAAGTGTTTTCACACGTTAAATACCAGAAGAACCATGAAATGAAGCTCAATTCGAACAATCTTTTCGAAGATCCTGGTCACGGCACCAAAGATTTCCGTACAAAAAAAAAGCATCCATATTCCAGCATTATAAATGTCATACGTTCTCTTCACATGGGACGAACGGAATGAGTAAACAAAAAATGAACGGAAAAGCGCAAACCCCGTAAGCAATTATTATGTCAAATAACACATTCCCTTGAAGGTACTTTGGTGAAAAATTTAAACCTTACACCCGTTGTTTTTATAGTCGGCTCACACACACACATACATGCTCATCCATCACATCGCTAAACATTGGCCTTCGGCAACAACCATTAATTAAACCGAACCCGTAGTGTTCTGTTTCAAGGGGTTACAGGGCATTGTAATGACGCTTTCAAACCACTTTCATGTCCCACGAATCGGCAGCACTCAGCAAAACTGTGTGCACTTTTTGTTTGCTTGCTTTATTCTTTTGCCTTCTCAATTTTACATTGTTCTTACCTAGAACGTATGAACGAGGGTGTGTATGTGTGCTTTATTTCTTTTGAAATAAAAAAAGGCTCCTCCATCCAGAGAATGGGGTGGAAAATGCTAGCAACAAAATACAAAGAACATTTCCACTCAATTTCCAGCACCCTTGTATATGTACGTCCACCAACACACACACACACACACACACACACACACACACACACACCTACGCAACAAAAGGACATTAGCGATAGGAATTGGCTGCCACGCTTCAATGCACTTAACCTGCCCTAAGGACAATTGTTTATCCAGCTAAATAAAGACTAACCCAGTGCAAATAGATTCAACAACCTCCGGAACGCTGCCGGAGCCTCCGTGTTTCGCGTGTGGTTGTTTGTGTGGATACCCCGAACCAGGGGGTGTGTTGCTCTGTATGTACTTTGCAAAAGTGCCACCACAAGCATCACCACCCGTGGCGTGGCGTTTCTCGGGTCAAGGAAGCGTAAAGCACCGAGGGCAGCAGCAAAACTGCAAACCGAAACAACTGCCCCACGAAACAATAATAACAACCCGGCCAACTTCAAGGAAGCAGGCAAAAGGAATAAAACAACAAATGAAACTTCAACACCGGAAGCGAGAGTTTTCCGGCCGGGGCTGCGCTCGGCTCAGGACTGCTTTGGACCCACCTGTCTTGCCCAGCTTGCCTTTCCGTTGCACAAACGCGTGGAAGATGGTGGCTTTTGGCCTTTTGTTTTATGCGGTGTAACCATTGTTTTTTTATTTTCCAGTGAAAGGCAATTCGTTTGCATGCCCTCAGGAAAGGTAACCCAGGACACTCTGGTTTGGTGTTACGAGCTACAAGTAGTTTTATGACATTCTGTGTGTATGCTTTTGTGCTTGCATATGTGTAGAGCAAGTGTAAGTTGAACAAAACAAAAAAATGAAATCCTTACCATTGGGTCAAATAATAATGAAGGTGGTGACTTCCGAAGATAAAGACGTTCCGGTGTCGCTACCCATCAGAACCGGATCAATTCGACCATGTTTTGACCGCTTCGGGCATTGTGGGAGTTTCCATCAAACTGCTCGTTGATTAAAAATTCAAACAAGGACCACCGCTGAATCGTTGCGACATGATCAATACATCCCAAGTCTTTCACCGATAATGCACACACCATCACCGGGGGGATTGATTCGTGCCGATCGATAGGATCGGTCGATTCGCTTGGATGGATGAAGGTTTGGCTCGCATTTCTTCACGGTGTAGCACACGGTCACTCTGTTGCATGCGCGAGGGTCTTTGAGAGGGTTGTACTGTTATGCTCATTCCGCTGGCTGTGTCATCAAGCCGGAGAGCTGTAACGAAAATTGATACAAATTGAACGGAACGCTGATGATGTGGGCAGAGGATGATAACTTGGTTCTTGGGCCGGGAGTGGATTTGATTGTCCCTTTGTCTATCACGTCTCGGATGGATAAAAATCGTTGAAGCTGGTGGATTTTGTGATAGCTTTCATCTTGTGCAGCTAGTCGATCGAAAGGTTTTCTCGTAACAGCACATTGTCGGTGTCGGTGTAGTGAATATTTTATTTGTTTCAATGTTTTAAAATTTAAGGATTCTTTATTGAAGAAAACCCAATTGATATGTTTGATTGGAACGAAGCTACTAGTTCTTGTGTGATTTCCTCGACTCTCTAACGCTCATATTCGAGTAAAACATTCCTTGGTTCATTAGGAAACTTCATTTCACAGCTCCTTGTCTAGATCAAAACCTGAACATTTTCTCTACAGATTTTTAATAGTTCCGAAATTCTTTGGGCATTCGTTAATAATTCAACACCGTTGTGATTTTATGTATCAGCTTATGCACCTATTTTTGCGCTATCTTAGCCACTCACGAGGCAAAAATCGCGACTTACACCACACGGATCTTAAAATTGTACTTTGCTACATTTATAAACCAACTTCTGTGTGAATTTCTTTGCAACGACAAGTTAAAATTGTTAAAGAAATCTTCCGTTTTTCATGACTAAATATTATTAGTTCAATCGTAGCTTAATTTAAATTCAAAACAGAACAATCCAAATTGATGGAGCTAGTTTAATTTAAATCATGTATCTTCATACTGAACAGTCAACTTCCTTGCAGCCTTCGTTTAACCGTTCCATTGCTGCCAAATAATTTACATAAAGTGTAAGATCAATTGGTTACAGCTGCAGTCACCATACATGAGATTAGTTTTATGGCATCTTCCATACGGAAAAGTACAGCAGTAGCCACGTACAACACATGTACTAGCCAGTGTCGACATCGAGCGTACCAACGTTGGCACTTCCATCAAAACAAACCCATTAAAACTTTATTATCACCAACACCGTTGCCGGAAAAGGGTGGTCCTGCAGTACCAACACGAAAAAAAACCCCCCCAGAAAACGACGTAAAATAACATGTGGTACCTCTTCACTAACGCTTGACCAGCGAGCGCCGTGCATCAGCAACGCTTGCTTCAAAACGCGTCCCAAAATAATGTGCACACATTTGTGGCCAACTACTAATAACCACTGCTGCTGCTGTTGCTGCCAGACGACGTTCGAGATTGGCCACCCTTCCTCGTCGTCTTTATATGTGCTGTCGCTGTACGAAACTGACATCATCAACGCCATCCGGGAAAACCCATCATCTAAGTAATTAACCTCAAATATGATGCGCCCGGTTCACGTATCCGTAACCTGATGGGGCAGTAGAGGAGAGTGAGTAGAAACTCGCTCGGTTACAAGACCGAGCCTCTCGATCGGTTAGGAAAGGATGATACAATAAGTGTCCTGACTAGAGCTGTCAGTGGCGGATGATAGGTTCCCAGGTGGTGACAGTGATGACAGGAAAGAATAGGGAAAAAACGCTCGCAGGAGCACATCAGAGTGGCGAATTCTTACCAGAAACTGCAATTTGTAGTGGAATGTTCTCGCTGATATATGAACGCTCGCTTTGGCAGGGTTGACAGATGTGGAAATAGGAAAACTACTAATAAAGATTTGACTTTTCTTATTCCTTCTCCATTTCTTGTCTTAACAACCAACTAGGTCACGCAGGCCATCGATTGGCTTACAAGACTTTGCTGATAGTCAACCTCATTACAGGGGAACGGCCTGGATGGGATTTGAATCCCAGTTCTGTCTGCCTGTCTGCCGTGTGAAGACCGCTGCCACTCTCGCATAAACCATCGGGCCGCCCTTTAAGACAAGACCTATGGAACCAAAAAATACATTTAACAGTCTTAAACAATTCTATTAATAATTGTCAAAACTTTAAAAAATGTTTTGACTTGAAACATTCAACAAGTATTATCGCAAGAATACTATCACTCTCGTATGTCTTCACTGCTGTTCATACAATGTTCACATCCTTACTATCGTGTACAGTGAACCGAACGTGATTATGCTCGAAAGGTGTGTTCCAATGTCGAGCCATCTTGTACTAACACCACTCACAGCAAGGGAATCACCTCGAACACGACCGGAAGTTGAACACTGTTGAACCGTCTATGTAGCCTTTTTGTGTGAACAATCATTAAATTGTCACCAATGCATACAACACTGCCAACTGCCCCAAACGTTCCACCGTTCGGGCAAACTTGTCTCCATGGCGTGCTGCTGCTTGATAAGGCAGGAAAGCTGTGTTTAGCTAATTTTTAGTCATGTTCAAGCATGTGTCATTAGAGACCTGTCGAATAACATGCCGTCCGTCTTACGATCGAGTTTAGCGTTCCGCAAGAAGGTTAGGTGGACCGATAACTACGATTGGATTGAACCGATTTAGTTCACTTAAAAGGTATTGTCTGTTATTATAATGAAATTTTAATTCTATTTGATATTAAAATTGCGTCATTTAAGGCACAATTAATTCTCGAGGCCTTCTTGTGCCTTCTTGTCTTGTTTATAGTTAAATAATTTTTGCTTACGAGAAGCTGCATACTCGAACGACTCTTATTTAATTTTCTCTAATCACCTCTATCGGCCCTGCAGCATGAGTAGTTATGAGAAGGGCAGTTTATTGTTTAATTATCTTATTGTTCTTATAACAATTCCTCTACTATTTTTTATTAAATATGTACTCACACTTCTGGGATTTCCCTAGTGCTCTGATAAATTCTGACATTATAATCTAGAAAACAGGGCCTTAATGACGAAATATGTTCTCGTTTCGGTTGTTCTCTGTCCTCAGAGATGGTGAAGCCTATAACAAACATAATTATGCGTAAAGAATCTTCCTATACTTAATCTTTATAGTATAAAGCTATGCTCACGCCTAAAGCCTACTCCAAATCCAGATGTAAGTGAATGGAATCAATACAAAAAAGTGTAAAAATTTAGAGCAGAGCTTTCACAAATGCCCACCTGGTGTATAAGTGATGTGTGTGTGTGATGTAACAAAGCAAATCAAGGACAACAATGAACAGCAAAGCTCATCACCATCGCAAACCCTTGCAGCTTTAGTGGACTACAAAAAAAAAGTCACCCAAAAGAAAACAAACGCCAGCAAGTGTGCCCTTGTGTGCGATTAAGATTTTACCCGCGTACCTTACGTATTCGTGCCACCCAACCAGCCCATCACCACCACCACGTGTCAAGTGTTGCAAACTACGATATTCCCGTGCGGATGTCACCGGTGGAGCAGCGCAGTGTATCCGTGCAAGCGTCTCACAAAAAAGGAAGCTAAAAGACAAAACCTTAAGTGCTACGCAAACATGTCGAAACAATAGACGGGCACACCGACCGACCGTTCGTGTGCCATTGTGGGTGTGTACCGCCTTGGGTGGGAGTCGTTGGAGGTTCCTCACTTTTCACCACCGTCGCACCGCACCAGGTGATGATAGCAAGCTTCCACACGGGATAAGAAAGGTCAGGAAGTGTTTGCACTGTCAACGATTGCCACAACTGGCGCTGGCCATTTTTGTGTGCACGGTGAATCAGCAGCGTTTTCGTGTCGATCGGTTGTGCGTAACGTGCGCGTC
Source organism: Anopheles maculipalpis (assembly GCF_943734695.1). NCBI lineage: Eukaryota > Metazoa > Arthropoda > Insecta > Diptera > Culicidae > Anopheles > Anopheles maculipalpis. Next base: position 78,115,720 of record NC_064872.1, read on the forward strand.
CATTTCGGTATGGCCGAAAAATGGCGCTTGGCGATTGGAAAAATTCGAAAGGGGTAAGAATAGGGGGAATGCGTATGGTGGGAGCATGGGGTGAGATACGCGAGGAATGGTGTAAACTATTAATGGCATTTGAAGCGCGAGTAGATTGTTGACGGAGGTAGTGCCATTGTGCGAAAATATTATCCTAATTGTTATTGATTTTATCCTTGCCTAAATGTCAATTGAACGTGTCTTCGGTGGATTACGTTGGGCGGATCGAGTCTCAATGATGGAAATCTTAAATAAACAGACAATTAAAAGTACAATTTATGGACTACTCGTTGCTGGTAGGAAATGCATCCAAACGATTAATTTATTATTGCCTCTGAAGTATTCTTTGGAAATGAATAGCTTGACTTTCATGCTCTATTTCGTCTATTGATTTAATTAAATGATTTATGGATTTGTTTTTAAGTCAACTATTTTATGAAACTCTGCTTCTGAGGCACTAACCCTTCAAGAGGTTTTTCTTGGCTAAGTTTTAGGCGTACGATGTTCAGTGCTGTGTACAGGGAGAGGGACAAAACGATAATTTGGTTACCCGTTCCTGCTGTATGAAGACAGGCGCTTCCACCTCCTCGGCCAAAGGAGGGCCAGGTTGTTTTGCTACTTAAAACTGATTTACACAAGAAGAGGAAGGTTCTTCATCTAAGTATTAGGTCCAGTTTTTAGCTAGACTCTGAATCATTCCACGAAAGGATCATCCTATTTCGGATGTGCTTGATAACGTGGTTTTGATGGTTTTCCATGGCTTTTCCAGGGCTTGTCCAACAGTAGGACAAAACTTAAAAAATGATCCTTAGGTAGGCACCATCCCCGCTCCCCAATAGATCTGTAATAGGAACATTGGGCGATCTTTCAATGCCTCAAACTGCGTCCAATAAAGTGGATCAGGCAGCCTCGTACTTCACACAAGACCATAGCCACATGCTTTAGAGTTGCCCTGTCCTATACGCTGGAGATGGGCGCCCAAAGCGAAATGATTAGATCTAAGCTTAGACACCCTTCGAATGAACGTACGATCTCCTGAGATGCCGTGGAACCAAGGCTTCCAGAACACTCGGGATGAGTGATCGAATATAAGAACCTCCCGAGGTCATTGGTGTCCCACAAAGTTTGCAACCGAGCCATTGCTATTGCTTGTCATTTTGCTAGAATGGTTTAAAAATTGTCGCAGTGTTTTTTCCACATTTCTCTGGTCTGAATTTTTACATTTATGGTCTAAACTATAAGAAAGAAGAATATTTCACAAAATAAAAAAAACAGAATATGCAATATGGCCAGTCTATTCTAATGGAATGAAAAAAACAAAACACTACCAACAGTATAAGCAGCTATTTATTTATTTAGCTACTATTTATTTAGTTAAGTTCCACATCGTATAAAGTTTCTTTGCTTCAATGAAGGAAATATGCTAGGTCAGAGGGACGATTTACATCCTAAATCCAACCCACGGTGGACATTACGTTTACCTCATAAACCAGGCTCGTCTATCAACGCTTCAATACCCGCTAAAGCAAGCGCCTATCACGATACCATGCAGCAACAAAAACTCTGAGCATCACAAACACTATACTTCCGCTTCAATCCTTAAAGAAAGGTCACCAGTGACGCAAAGGGCTTTTTTCGTTAAATTTAGCCAACGAGTGTGGTAGCATAAATTCAATAATAACCCTACGTGACAAATCTTTCATTCCCGGTGCTGTTGAATAAAAAATTACGGATAAAAGATTGCATTTCTTGCGTTACGTCGTCCCTTTCGTTGCCTCCCGTCCCATCCCGGACAGTATCTCGATCACGTGCAGGTCGGAGCCATCCATTCATCCGATGTTTGTTGTATTATTCGTTCTTTTTGTATCTACTTTACCTACAAGGACACCATTGGCATTTTCTTGCTACTCTAGCGGCAGAACCGGTGCACGAGAGGCAAAGAGCTTGGGAAAGAAAACACAGGAAGCTGAGGTACAGCTGGAAACGGAAAACTGGCATATCATTGATAAATATTCGAGGACAGTCGAGATGTAGGGTGAGCCTTTTGCGCCGTCTTTTCCCTGCCGTTTTGCTCATCTCCAGCACGACGGTTGTGTTGGGATTGTGTTGTGTCCTGTTTTCGCCGCTTTCTTTGCTTGCCATTGTGGATATATTTCCATATTTTGTTTTTCCTCTGTCAGGGCAGGGCGCTGGAAGCTGTTCATAAATTTTATATAGCGAACGGGATAACGAGCAAAGCATACACGTGAACACACGCTGCTGCTCGCGCTGCAGATGACAGGAACAGACAGATCGCATCGCATTGATTAATTCAAAAAATCCCCATTTGGTGAGCCGGCAAATTATGCCGGCACACTGGCAGAGTCCGAAACGTCCCGAAGCGGAAGTGTTTTGTCACATTTCATAATTTATTACCAAGCTTTGCGTCCGAGAGAGTATGCATATGGTTGAGCTTGAAGATAGACAGTACGAAGTTTGGTAAAGAAAAATGTTCTAATCAATTTAGCCTAAGCCTGTTCGTATGCTTATTGGTGGAGCTGGCAGGATGAATAGAAGCTCATTAGTAGATGATCCATCACCGTCAAAAGTCCTTCAATACACACAATTAAAAATATGATTGTTGTTTGATATCTTTTTTAATGCTATTTTCATATTAAAAGTACTCATTTATGTGTTTGCTCTTTTCTTATACTTACAGTTTGGCTATAAAAAATGCAGAAGACAATGGGCCTACGAAAAAAGACCAAGCTAGTTCCGATACCCTATTCGATGGTGAACAGTGAGTAGATATTCCTTACTGCCCGTATGAATCTCGTCTCGAGCAAACGCTCTAACTCTTCTCTGTAGTGTTTAAGTGATATTAGTTACAGCAGTTGGAATAATTTGTTATATTTTTAATTTGATGCTTTGATATTGTTTCGATCTAATTTTTGCTTTGTTTTATATTGATTTCACATATTGTTTTTAACGCTTAGTTTGATTTGTCTTCTTTTTTTGTTGTTTTATTGGAACGAAATACTTTCAGTTTCTAGTTGAGTTTTTAGTTTTGTATTGTACGCTATAATTCTTAGCTTTCTTATGTTAGTTTCATCTTCTTTACAATTTTTTTATCGTTTTTTCATTCAATTTATTTCCAGCATAGATAAGATGGCTGTCTTTTTCGTTAGCATTGAAGGTTTCCAATATTTCTTCTCATGTCTCATAAAGTGTTTTTACTTTTCAGCTTGTTTTTTTTTTATTTTTTTCTTTTTAATCGTTCTATGTTTAATCTTTTCTATATTTTTAAAGTATTTTGTCAAATTTAATTACTTTTCGGAATATTTATTTCACATATTTTCCTATTTTTGCATACATTGTTTTTTTTTCACAAGTTTTCATTTGTTTTTTTTTAATTCCGCTTTAAATAATTGTATTTTCATTCACTTCTATACTTTAATTATATTGCTTTAGTACACTTCCACGGCGTGGCACTTTAAAAGTAATTCTCTTGCACGTACTGTGCCGAGTTTATTTGCAATCTTCTATTTTATCAGTGTTTCCCCTATTCCCTCGTCTTTAGCGTGCCATATCAATCCCCAGTTATTAATTAAAATCGAACAAATGAACATTCTGTATTCGACGAAATGCCACATATTATTTTCATACCTTTGTGTAATTTGTTTCTCTCTCTTTCCCTCTTTTACTTTCTCCCAGACCAACGCTAGAGGAGATCCGTAGCTGGGGCAAAAGCTTCGACAAACTAATGCGAAGCCCCAGCGGGCGAAAAGCGTTCCGGGAGTTTCTGCGCTGCGAGTACAGCGAGGAAAACATACTCTTCTGGCTGGCCTGCGAAGAGCTGAAAAAGGAGACGAACCCGGAAGCGATAGAGGAGAAAGCTAGGTTTATTTATGAAGACTATATCTCGATTTTATCGCCGAAAGAGGTAGGTGGGGTGTAGGGGGTAGGGTTGACCGACTGTAATTACTTTACGTTTGCGCTAACCTTTATCACTTCTCTTGTTCGACTCATTCACCCACAGGTATCGTTAGATTCGCGTGTAAGGGAAATAGTTAATAGAAATATGGTGGAACCAACGCCGCACACGTTCGACGAAGCTCAACTACAAATTTATACACTTATGCATAGAGATTCGTATCCGAGGTAAGTGGCTCTTAATTGTTAAACCACAGCTTCATCATCAACAAGGAAAAAAGCTGTACTCACACACACTTTCTTCTCACATTTTTTTTTATTTTAGATTTATAAATTCCCCGCAATTCAAAACACTGGCCCAAATTCCAGAGGGAGTGTCGGCGTCCGGTTCGACGGCAGAAAGTCCCAGCAATTAGAGCACCAGAGTTTGTGTTTTTTTTTTCCCCAATCCCCCCTCGTCACGAGCTAAGTGTGAACAACTTTTACATCACGATGCTATTTATTTGTCCAACCTCTGGACACATGCAAGCGAAGCGTGTTGCCCAGCCGGGAACCGGGAAAGCTGGTCCCAGGGAAACTTTCTACGTGTCCTGCAAAATCGTACTCCAGCGGCATTGTTGATCGTGTAGCGGTTCGGTTTATCGGTGTATGTACGATCCCGGCCATTTACCTTTGCTTTACCATTTCTTTTGCCTGCTACCCACTTGGGGCAAACAAAAAACCAATGATATTTATTTGTAACAAACCGCTTAAATAAAAAAAAAAAAGCGCGCACCTGAAAGCAACACGTTTTGCATCGAACGGTATGTGTGTTTCGTAACGGTCAACCGTAGTTGTCTGTAGTACCGCATAGTAAGGGTAGCAAGCAAAACAAACACCTGTATGCAGTAAAACGTAGGACAGGATAAGCCCTTTCTGACGCAGACCGGCAAAAAGGACGCAAAAGCAATCGATACAGTTTAGGCAAGCGATGAGCGACATTGGACGTTCGCGAAGATGAACGGAAAATGTTGGGATAGTGCAGGTGAAAGCAAAACAAAGCAAAAATCAGGTGTAAGAAGAGGGAGATGATTGTATTTTTTTTTACGTAAATATTTAAATCGTATTATTACGCACAAAATCACCATACACACAAGCATAAACACAAGTAAACACGTACAGAGATATAGAAGAAGAGGAAGAGAAGGAACAAAAGAGGGGCGAAACGTTTTTATTATTTTTATTATTCTACTCTATATTTGAGAAGGATGACGATAAGGAAACGCGAAGTAGGCAATGAAATACCAAACAATCAGAGAAGCGATATGAAGCACAAAACAGAAGAACAAATCATGAGTAAAGTAAAGTTATCTTATGAAACAAAACATGATAATTTCAATTTAAAAACACAAAAAAGAGAGCAACGCAACAAAACAACAAAACACAGAAAAAACACATAAACACATAAATCAATTTTCATCTACCATAGTTCGAAGATGGGAAAGGAAATTTCAAATATAATTTTGTACATCTTGTCTGTTTTGTTTAGTTTTTTTTCATAGTTTTTGTTTACAAGTGGAAAATAAATGTGAAAACGATAGGAAAACAAACACACTCACACACACCAAAACCGCCTAATCACAACGACACGTGGATGGTTAGTATGTTTGCGTATACTTAACGTAGTATGAATTGTTTTTACTTATCTTTACGGTCTAGTCACACGAATTTATATGCTCCTGTTACACAGATAGATAGAAGAGAGAGTGAGGGAGAGAGAAAGAAAGGGAGGGAGAGAGGGGGGGAGAGAGAGAGAGAGAGGGAACAGAACAAAGTTTATTTATTCCTATTCGCTTGTTGATGCCCGTAGTCGATGCTCGATAGTTTATTCTGGTCGTTAAAGCTGTTTATTGTATTTTAGTATTACGTGCAAACACGCACACACATACACAAGCACACATACATACACTTTCGATCAGTTTTATTTACCTTACTAAGAAATAGAGGAAAATAGTTTATATCGTTTTAGACGCTTCCTCCTTCTTTTTGGGGGAACGGGATCCGGTTCCGGTATTTTAGTATTTTAGTCACTATATATCGAGGGCCTAGCAAAGGAATCAGTTTAAACTGTTTCATTGTTTTGTATCAAATGCTTTTTTTTGTGTCCCCAACACACACACACACGCACACAAGCGTGGCAAAAGAGGGTGAAAAATCGTTGTACAGCGAAAACGGAACCAAACAAGCGAGCTAATCGGATGCAAAAACTGAAGGAAAGTTACTTAACACAACTTCTATTTCGAACCATAACATTAGAGCAAAACAAATGCGAGATAGAAGAGCATGATGATCGAATCAAACGTACCCGGTGTGATGAGAAATTTTCATTTACATCTCAAGTCAAGGATAAAGAAAAACCCTTGAAAAAAAACCCCTTATCCTTAAGAATTCTAGTTTAAAAAAAAGAATTAATTGTTATTATTATTATACCAAACGGGCTTTGATTGTGGTTGAACGGAACGATCCTTTTCTTTTTCTGCCCTCAAGCAGTCAGTAGCGAGTGTAGTATTTTGTCTAATGCAGAGAAGAGTGCATCTGTGTGTGCGTGTGTGTGTGTGTGTGTGTGTGTGCTAACACAGGGCATCATTCCTTCCCGGGAAATGGCATAATGGTTTAATATTTATAGCCTATTTGTAAGATTTATATTTTTTCTAATCGACAAAACTGAATATGATGCGAGCTAGGTGAGTTGGGTTCGGAAAAATTATTATTACCCAAACAAAAAGCCACCCAAACATAAGCAAATGCAAATGGAACGAACGAGGGTGTACACGATACCGGGAGAAAATGAACAACTAGGCACACATACACAAACACAATCGATAAATATAGAGAGAGAAAGCGAGAGACAGTAGCAAAAGTAATAACAAAACAAGAACAACAAACAACATAACATTATCATATAAGCGTACGGCAAGACATTGTAAAACAGATCAGCAAAATAGAAAATACATTTACAAAATCATTTATTCACTGTAGCACGAAACAAAACCGGTAGGAAAACAGAAGAAGAACCAAAAGAAATAGTAAAAAGTAAACTAAAACCCCACGAAATCGTAGAAATGCATTCATCGAGCTAGTCAAACCTACACATACACACACACATAGCCGCCATCGATGCTATATCGTGCTCATAGTACAATTGTTTCCACTTCATACCACCACATACAATCAGCCAGCATGGAAATATATCACAACCCTGAAGATACAAAATAAAAACCCAAACCCAATGAAATAGAGAAGTTAAAGGGCAAGGAAAAAGTATGATGCAAAAAATACGATAAACCAGATAATGAAACATGCAATAACACACACAATATGATAATGAAATAACAGTCCAACATGTATAGCAAATGAGAGGGATGAAGAGAAGAAGAAAAAGTAACAAACTACAGCACAAACAATAAGCAAAAGGTAGGTATATCGAAGTTTACCTGCATTTAAATGTATAAGCTAAACCCAAAGCAACAGTAACGCACCGAGTGCGTTGTCAAAGAAGATAAAAAAAAGAAATAAATACAATGAACACAACAGATGTAGCTCTCTACGGAGCAGTGAATGTTATGAGAAAAAACACACTTATAATATTTAAAAAAACACACACATTTCCCAGCGTTTGAGAAGAAACACAAAAAGAACAAAACGAAAGAGCAGCACAGAACAGTTATCAAAAAATAGAACAATTTATGTGTAATATTTTTGTTTTCGGTTATACAATTATTTCATGTGAACTTATAGATGGGTTGTTAGGATGGTAATCTGTGCTGATAGGGTTCTAGCTGAGAAAAAGAGAAACAACTAGAGAAGAAAAGATAATTGGGGAAAGTAGTAAACAAGTAGGAACAGATAAACAACTTAAAACAAACAAAAAAACAAAGAAACAATAATGATCACAAACAAAACGGAATAGCAAACTGAAAAAAAGTAAGGTTTTGCATATAAATCTCGCAAAAAAACAACACAAAAATGATGCGCAAAAGCACAAACATTAACTGGATAGTGTTTTGTACAACAAGTAACAATATTTGAATATAAAACAAAATTAAAACAAAAAAATCAGAACACACGTACCAATGTTACGAGCAGAAGAGTGAAGTGTCAATACAAAACGATGATAGCAACAACAACAAGAGCAACAAAATTTAGCAAAACACGAAGTAGAAAAACTACACAAACATAATAAACAAGTTGCAAGAAGATGATAGAAGAAGACAAATAGAAAGCAAAAGAAGCTAAGCGAGGAAGAGGAAAAGTAAAACAAAACAAAATACTATGAAAAGAACCCCAACATTAACACACAAGACGCACAACCCTCACACACAAACGCACTGGAATGAACATGAGTTCTCATCGTTTTATATACGCGTATGGTGATTTTATCTAATTCGAGGCGTATTTTGATTAGTACGTCTTTTTGCCGCTTGTGTCTGTGTGTGTGTGTATGTGTTTGTATGAGTGTATGTGTGTGCGTGTGTGTGTGAGTGTTTTTAAATGAATCCATTTTGAGGCATATGTTATTGCACTTTTGATTTCGGATGGTGATCGTGCGATGGAGTGAGAAAGATCTAGAAAGATGTATCCTCTTGTGATACGTTCTCAACACCCTGTTTGCTTACTATACAAGTTTCTATGTTTCATTTGTGGTAATGGACCAGGAAAAAAATGCGTTTGCGTCTTCGAAGAAGAAAACAGAAAGAGTTGGAATTAAAAATCCATTTTTTTTCTATTCCAACGCTAGAGGGAAGTGTTCGAATGCAATAAGAAGAAACAAAGCGATAGGCCGGTGGATGAAGCGGTAGTGTTTTGTAAAAATATATATTAAAAACAAAGAGAAAGCCGAAACGAAGATAACACTATTTGCATTAGTGAGTAAATCGATTGAATATGAACCCCGACAAACAGAATTAATGCAGCAAATAGAAAAAAAGGGATATAAAGATCACGGTGGACAGTATTTTCAACTTTCCACTAAAGTAATAAGCAAAATGGCTAATGAGTAATGCAGCCAAAAAAAGAAAACCCAAGGAAAACTACTACAACAGCACCAAGAGTAAAAAAAAACCGTAGCCACTTAACTAGAACTAGATTGCATACAGTGAGGCAATGTGTTTTTGTTTGCGATGAAATATGTTTTTTTTATGTTTTTTTATTTATTTATTAAAATTAGTTATTTTCGTTTTGTGACGAATATTCTTTACCTGACACGCACGTTGTATCGATGGTATAGATAAAGCATGAAAAAACGATTTTTGCTAACGTCATATGCATGCAGGCAGCATGATGCGGAAGAAATAAATTCAATGAAATTAATAAACCCCAAAGATTGCAGCAAATAGTAGTAGTGAACGTAATCGCATGGTACTAGCCAGATTATACTGAAAGCAGCAACACTACACTACTAATACGAGTAGGGCCGGGACGCAGTAGAATTGTACTTTGTTTCTTACTCACAAACGCTGCGAAGGAGATAAAAAAACATGAATAAATGAGCATCAATCATAGCAACACGGTTGCGTTACAAAATGGGAAAATTCGTTGCTACAGCCACAGCAACAAGTAGGCTTTTCCATTCTCATGTGTATTTACACACCTACTAGCATGAGCTCAGTGGTAGTAGTGCAATACGTTCCCCAACTTTATTAGATGTACAAACACATTGCTCTTCTGTCGGTACGGTTATGCGTACGGCTGTACACTACATCTTCTCCCGCTCACCACTAGCGATGTGATTAGTCGACATTTTTATTCAAAAACAACGAAACAATCAAGAGGAACACCCTTCTAAAACTGAAATCTCCTATTGCAAAACGTGTTTTCCCTTTTTCCGATATCTTGTGACCTCCCGTGTGTCCCATCTTTTAATTTTCACGCCTTTTTTATCATGGTGTGAAATAAAAAAGGACGTCATTCCTGCACCAAAAGAAAAATGTATGCAACGACTGTTACACTTTATGATTTATACTATCCTCCGTTCTACGTAGTATACCTTCCGAAGGCCCACTGTTTGTAGGACTTTCGTTTTCCGGCAACTGTCTGAATCTTTTTGTAACATTATACAGTAGCGATAGCAAGATAAGAAAGTGAACGTGAACAACAACAAAACAAGCAAACATTTAAATAACTACAAAACTAAGTGAAGCGTGGTAAATGTATAAAAAGAGGGCCACCATTATGCAAAAACAAAAACGTATAGAAATGATAAATTAAAAAAGAAAACAACCACAGACAAAAAATAAACAACAAAAAGTGACACGAACACACGCAACAAGCAAACGGCACTTTATGCGTAGTAGTACAGTGAACAAGATGAAGCTAGTTTATCATAGACATTCTTCAAAGCAACTTGAAAATACTAAACTATTTTAAAAGGTACGTCTGGAATCGAAGATGGATGAACATTTGATACAACCTGATTTTCGATTCCATATATGCAAAACAGAACATGCAAAAATTCATACACACACACACACGCACCGACAAAAGGATGCAGACAGGAGTGATACACAGACACACGCACACGTACATAATAGGTCCCTTTAGCATTATTAATAAAATAAACAAAACAAGTAGCTTATACAAAAAAGAAAAGCCAGTTTGCGAAGGGTGCGATGGCCGATGCGAAGAAGGTAAGTAAGTGTAACACGGTAGTAAAACGAACAATTTTTAGAACAAAACAAAAGAGAAACCATAAGTGAACATAAGTGAGAAGAAATTTAAAACAAATCGTAAGTTAATCCTAGTTAAAACTGGAACCAATCAGCATAGTGCAACCGTAATGAAACGAAAAAAAAAATCACTTATATAAACTGAAGCAAAAACCTACTGGCAAAATGGGAGCAGTGGATGAGGATACAGCCGAAAAACTAATGGGTGCGCGTCATATCGCAAGCAGCAGCAGCAGCAGCACAAGCACAAGGGGCGAGTTAAGCGTAGTGAAGTGGTGGACTTGTGCACGAACCAAAACACTCACACTTAGTAAAAAATACAACCACAAAAAAACACTTGTAATCGCGCTATCCCGATAATTCAGGTTCTCCGTGTTGCAGAATGTGGATCAAATCCATCATTCAGCATACCCTCTCTCTATCTCTCTCTCTTGCGTTCGGTTTGTTGCCCGGTTGCGTTCAAGTACAGCGAGAATAAAATCAAGAAGTAAGCTTATTTACTTCTAGATATACTAGCAATGCAATAACAACAACAAAACATTATAACAAAACCCAATATTTAAGAATCTTACGAAAATGATCCTGCAAAAGAAAAGAAACACACAAAAAGTAATCACACTTAGCGGGATAAACCAAAAAAAAAAGAACAGCAAACCATAATAAATAAAAGAAAAGAAAGTACCACACAAAAAACACTCACGCATACAAATACACACTCTCTTTCACCACTCGTACCATGCTATCACACCTTTACAAAACATATAACTCCATTGAAATGATAAAGAAAGAATCAAACGATAACAAAAAACATTTGAGAAGCTGCATATAATTTATCGCTAGCAAAAAGGAAAACTCAAACAAAAACAACGGTATCGGTGGAGGAAGAAATATTAATACGATCAGAAAACAAAATGCAAAGAAGGTGAAAAAGGAAGGAAAATTATGCGAAAAAAAAACAAAACGAAAGAGAAGTAATTAGCAGAGAGCAAGCAAGTGCAGAAGAATTCCGAAACAAAAGAAGAAAAAGAAACAGGTGGATAGGAAACGGAAAACATGAAATTAAGTGAAAAAAAATAATAAAAAAATATTCGAAAAACTTTTGTGTTTTATTCGTTCTCTTCTAGGCTCAATAGTTGGATTTGAAAAATGCCACGTAGTTGGATAGGCAGTCCTCGCTACAGGGGAACGGATGGGATTTGAACTGGCCACTGGATCGCCTGCAAATAGCGGCAGATTTTGTCCCTCGGTAGTCCTAAGTGGATTGCAACGACTTCAAGCATATATGCGAGGTGGAGGGCTTAGGGGTAAAGCATTCACTGCCGCTGTTAGTTTTATTAGTTTCGTGTTTTATTTAGTTTTATTTATGTATGTAATATTTTTCTATTTTCAAATGTTTTGTCGAAAGTTAGCGATCGGATAAATTCATTCACTTCCAACTACTACCGCCAACGGCTAAAAGCTCTCGCAACTGTCAAATTCAAAATATCTTCCGACTGACAGGTACTGCAAAGCGGATGTGTAAACTGTGCACGATGAAAGCGCGCATTGTTTATTGTCATCATGCTTGCATTCGACCGGCTTCGGCAATGTACAGAAGATTTTAAGTGATTTTATGAATGTTTTATTTTATATTGGAACTTTGTGTGTGCAGTTCATGACCATTCAAGATGGCAGAGGAAGCGGAATCAACGATGCTACCAGCGACAACAGCTGAATCGACCAAAATAAATGCTATCGACAAGGATACGGTTCATCGCATCTGTTCCGGGCAGGTATGTTGTTGTGATCTACCTTTACGGGGATGGTACTCGCAGTTTTTGGAGCTAAATTATTTTCCCATGGTCCTTACAGGTGGTACTTAACTTAGCAATAGCGGTAAAAGAATTGATTGAAAACTCACTCGATGCTGGCGCAACGCTCATTGAGGTGAAGCTCCGTGGCTGTGGTGCCGATTTGCTCGAAGTGTCCGACAACGGTAGCGGTGTGGAGGAAAAAAATTTCGAAGGATTAAGTGAGAAGCACTCATCGCACCTCTATTGATGCTTATAGGTGTAACAAATCTTTCTCACCTTCCATTTAAGCGGCCAAATATCATACCTCCAAGCTGAAGGAATTCACCGATCTGGAATCGATCGAAACGTTTGGCTTTCGGGGCGAAGCGCTCAGCTCACTGTGCGCCCTTTCCGATATGATAATCACAACACGCCACACTACAGCACCACACGCCACGAAGCTAACGCTGAACCACAATGGACAGATTAAAACCCGTGCACCCTGTGCCCGACCAATCGGTACGACGGTCAGTCTAACGAATCTTTTCGCGACCCTGCCAGTACGGAAGAAAGAGTTTCAGCGTAACATTAAGCGAGAATTTCAACGCATGTGTCAGATACTGCAGGCGTACTGTCTCGTATCGGTTGGGGTGCGTATAATCTGCACCAACCAAACGGCCAAAGGTGCCCATTCGGTAATTATGAGTACGCAAGGTTCAATGCACGTGCTGGACAATATAACAGCCCTGTTCGGTACGAAGCAAACGGCAGAGTTGATGCAACTGGTACAATCGATCGGTAGCAATGGTAAAATACAGGATCTGGAATCGAGTGACTTTGAGGACAGTTTTGCACTAACGCAGGAAGAAGTGGACAATTTTAATCTATCGCGGTACAAAATTGAAGGCTACATTTCGAGCTGTGCGCATGGGTCGGGCCGTAGCAGCAAGGATCGGCAGTTTTTCTTCATCAATTCAAGACCCTGTGAACCGAAGCAGATCAGCAAGCTGGTCAACGATGCGTACCACCGGTACAACGTACATCAGCAACCGTTCGTGTACCTTAACTTAATGATGGACCGTTCGGAGGTGGACGTAAATCTAACGCCCGACAAGCGCCAGGTGCTGGTGAACAATGAAAAAATTCTCATGCTGGCCATAAAGAAATCGATCAAGAAAACGTTCGACAGTGTACCGTCGTCGTTTAAGCTGCAGAATCAGAATCCAAGCAAAACGAGCCGGCTGCTTAATATATCGTTTCCTTCGGACAAAGATGATGACGATGAGGAGGAGAATGGTGGTAGCGTGGAGCTAAATGTAAGCGTGACGGATAAATGCTCTGCTGCAGATATGGTGTTTAAGTTTCAACCTCCAAAAGCATCAACTAGCTTCGGCTGTGGGAAACGAAAACGAAGCTCAACCACAAACGGAGGACTACAGAAAATGATAAATTTTCTAAATGTTACGAAAAATGCTTCTCAAAGCAATGGGGCGGACAGTTCGTTCGATGAGGAAGAGATGATGCCTTCAGCGAAACAGACGAAACATGAAGAAAATCCGTACGATTTGACTATCCTGAAGGAACCGGACACAGCTGACAAAAAAGAGATGGAAAATGATGATGGCAAAGAGTCGCTTAAGATCATACGATGCACGAACCGTACATCGCCAGAACCTGAGAGTATTGAAATGGCGCCGATTACCCCGAAAGCAACCACATCCTCGCAGGAATCTGTTACCGATTTAGTTTCGTTGCTGAGCTGTAAATCAGAAGGCAGCGATTCTGGCGAATCGTCATCACAATCCGAAATGGATGGTGTGAAAATTAAACGCGAATCGAGCTCAGAATCGTTCCTTTCCCTCAGCCAGTTTGCTGCTCCGATCAAGCGCGAGCTAAGCGATCATAGTGTGGCGTCATCCATTTCCACCGGCCAAACGATCTTGATTGATGATGCATTGTCCGACGACGCTGAGGATGAGATGCTCCATCGTAATCACCAGCAACTATCGATCACTCTGGATTCTCTCGAACAGCTCATCGAACGTGAACAATCCCTACAGTTGGCCCGTTCCGCTCAGCAAAGCACACTGACACGGTTGCGCTTTAAGAGCAAAATCAATCCCACCAGCAATAAGGATGCCGAAAGTGAACTACGAACCGAAATAGCAAAGCGTGACTTTGAGGCGATGGAAATCGTGGGCCAATTTAATCTTGGCTTCATCATCGTCCGACTCCACGACGATCTGTTCCTGGTCGATCAGCACGCATCGGACGAGAAGTACAACTTCGAGGATCTGCAGCGTACGACGGTGCTACAGAACCAACGGTTGGTTGTACCGCAGCCGCTCGAGCTGACGGCGGTAAACGAAATGGTGCTGATCGATAATTTGGATATTTTTGAAATGAATGGCTTTAAGTTCGAGGTGGATGGTGCGGCACCGACCACGAGAAAGGTACGGTTATTGGCGAAACCGTACAGCCGGAACTGGGAATTTGGCAAGGAAGATATCGACGAGCTGATCTTTATGCTGCAGGACGCGCCGAACACGGTATGTCGACCATCACGTGTAAGGGCAATGTTTGCTTCCCGCGCGTGCCGAAAGTCGGTCATGATTGGGCGAGCACTGTCGGTGCGTGAGATGGAACGGCTTATCCGGCATATGGGAGAGATCGAGCAACCGTGGGTAAGTGTTATCAGCGTTATTATTAGTTGGAGAGCGTTTCCCAAGTCTCCCAAGTCCCAGTTCCAGCCACACTGTTCATTTTATTTAATTTTTTTTTTTGTCATTTTTGAATGGGTCTGATTGACCGTGGCCTTTAACTCGTATTGATATTCTTGTTCAATTGCTTTAGAATTGTCCACACGGTCGTCCAACGATGCGCCATCTAGTGAACCTAGCGATGATTAGTCAAATCGATCGTGGAAACGATGCTGTATCGAATCCGATCAAACATGAGAATCCCGGTGAGGAAGAGGAGCATAATGCGTGTGAATAAAAGAAGACACATTCCGACATACATTTTTTGCAACCATCAGGCACGCTTTATTTCCGTGCTCCATATGAATGTATGAATCCTCCCTCCTAAACGCTTATCGTACGGAAAACATTAAACCCTGTGTGTGCCGTAGATAGTATCACACCCTTCAGCTGCGGATGCCAATGCAGTTCCTTAATTTCGCTCTGGCCCTGATGAATGAATAGCAATTGTGGTGGCAAATCCTTCAGGTTCGGATCATCGTTCGCCGTATCGTCCGCATCGTCCTTCTCGACGGAAAGATCCCACAGGGCAATCTGATCATCATCCCCACCGGACGCCAGTATGGTGGATTCTTTCGGGTGCCACTCGACGGTCGTTATGTGGTCCGTGTGGTGTTTAAAGGTGGCTACCGGTGTTTTCGACTGGAACTGTCGCAAATCCCAAATATGCAGCACACCATCATCGCCACCTGAAACGAAAGAGAAAAGACGGCGCTCAATAAGAAACAATGGTCCCGTGTGATTCCCGGTGGCCCCCAACATACCGCTAGCGATGAGTGGTTCATTATGGTTCCAGCTGATAACGTTCACATCACTCTCGTGCGCATTCTCCGCCGTTAGCATGCACGCCTTCGACGGTGCTGCCCGACAGTCCCAGATGCGGATCGATTTATCCACCGAGCACGATGCTAGCACGTCCCCTTCGTTCGGACTCCACTGGATGTCCTCGACCGAGTCCGTGTGGCCCACCAACGGTCGCTGATCAACGTTCCACGAACCCTTATCGTTCGGGCGCCAGATGTGTATATCGCGCCGACAGTCACCCGTCGCCAGCATGCCCCGTTTCGTCGTACACCAATCAAGCGCGAAACCTTCCTTCTGATGGCCGGAAAACGTGTAGTCCGGTTTCACCCCATCACCGGTCTTGTTCGCTTGGTACGTCTTCCGTGCCTGGCTATCATCGAGTGCCGCCAACTGTTCGTTGATGTTGTAAATGTGTACCCGGCCCATCTCGCTCCAGGAGGCCACGTACTGCGCATTACCGAACGTGGTCACCCGTAACCGATTCACACACCCGGGATGTTTGATCATCACACTGCTCAGCACGGGCGTTGCATCTTCCTCCACGTCCTCATCATCGCTAACCGCTTCATCCTCGTCCGATTCATCACCATCGGAAGGTTTGGATGTTCGCGTAAGATTGGACATCTTCATCACAATCACACTGTTCACGTGCGTACGGGCTGCCTGTGTACCGGACACTAGGTACGCCGTTAGTGGAAATGTTTCCCGGTCGTCACCGAGCGGATCGCTCACGATGTCGAAGCTAAGGCACGGTGCACCGGTTTGTGCCTGGTGCAGCATTATGTACGCCGACTCATCACACACCAGCTCTTCGTCGTGGGACATTTTTCCACCGGGCAAGTAAACCTTTGCCTTGCCACCGTTCTCCTGCTGGCCGGTTCCATCGACGTCATCATCATCGTCTCCATCGCTCGCATTTTCCAGCACAGCATCCTCGATGTTTTGATCCTCGGCTACCTCCATCTGCTCATCGGCTTCCGACATGGTGAGTAAGGATTGTTTAATGCACTTTTTACCGCAAAAATTGACACACTTTTGAATGTAGCACGGAATCGAAATCTGCTTGCCCGGTGCTTTATAAACAACAATGCCATGTGCTTGGGGCGTTGACAGTTGTGAGTGTTTGACAGCTCGGCAGTACAGGGTTGTAGTCTCGAATTGCACAGCAAAGCTTTTCTCCTTGATTTATTATGTTACTAATAGTTAAAAAAAAAACACATAAAACCGTATAAAGATAAGTTTAAACTAATAATTGACTCATTCAAAGGTATGACATACGCAAATGTCATTACTCTATGGCGGAGCTATTCGCAACTTCCAAGCTTTGAAGGGCAGCCCGGCGGTGGTGGCGTCAGTTGCGCCGGTCTTCACACGGCAGGACCGGATTCAAATCCCATCAGGACCGTAATGATGACTGATTATTTAACTACGTATTATTAGCAAGTCTAATAACCAGACGTAACCTAGAGAAGGTCGATAAGCCAAGAAGAAAAAGCTTTGAATTTTTTTTTTTTGTTCTAAAAAAATTCCGTTCGAAACATTCTATTTGCTCAAGACTTTCGTTTACTGTAGTAACCCGTAGTTAAGCAGTCAGCTCTGCATATGGAAAAACGGTCCTTATGGGATTCGATCAATACCATCGCTTATCGTTCTTATCATAATGTCTAATAACGATTTTCGAATATCGGTATCACATTCCAGATCTCTGGGATGTAATCCCATTGTCGCCTTAACGCCGGACTGCCTCTTCTAGAATCCCTACTTCTTGATCCCTTATCACTGATTTGGGATCGTGGATCGCTAATATCACTGCTATCGTATCCGTAGATTCTTGTAGTCGTATCCTGGATCTCTGCTGATAGGATCCCCGTAATTCCTGGGCCTTCGCACGGATCCCTGATTCCTGTTGAATGTTCAAAACAAATCTCTTATAGTTGCACCTCGCTTGGCACACATGTCATTGCATTTATTTGCGTTTGAAAACATTAAATTTATTTGTAATACGATACGTGTTAATACTTTGGTTTTGAGAGTACGATTGTCAGAATTGGTTGTATGATGTCCTTTTTTATAAATACTATAAGTACAGTTTACGGGTACATTCGATCCCGTTCTAGCCCCAGTCAATCACTACCGATCGAGGCCATATGCTGCCGGTGGTACGTTCCGGACATTCCAATCGCTCCACCAGCATGGCATCCATCATTATGCAGCGGTAGACCACCGCCACTTGTCTGGTAGTGATGATGGTGGGGCTGGTGGTGATCCTGCTGCATTATTGAATGCTGTTGCTGCTGCTGCTGGGTTGTGTGGTGAAGGGTAGCAGATCTCGTCACCATCCCCATCGGATCACCAAACGTGCCATAATCGTTCACACCACCGTCCATGCTGCTGGCAGAAGGGGCGACAAAATTTTCCGAGAATCCAACCAAACCGTTCGATGCTGGTGGAACGATCGTTTGAGATTTGATATTCTCCGACACTAGCACCCCAGCTCCCGAGGTGACATCTTTCTGATGATAGTCGAGCCACTTCTGCTGCTGATCGGTGGAACATGTGGATTGACCGACATTTGGTGGTGTTGCTGTGAACGACACCGTTGACTGGGTGGATGTTGACGTCGGCTGCTGGTGTTTCGTTTTGCTGCTCGTTTCGTGTGGTTGAACTTGTTGGAAGATAAAAGGCCATGCCTAGAACAGGAAAGAGACACAGAGAGCAGGTTGTAGCATTCCGTTATACTAGCCGAAGCGTCTTAACATGATGAACCTATTGCAGAAAAAATTGGAAGCGCGATTTGCTCTCCAAAAAAGGACAATTTTTGAAGAGTCCTTCACATTGGTCTGTCAAAACTACGGTGGTTGGTAATACGATATTTTCTTCAAGTACGTACCAAACCGTACTCCAGTAAAGATGACCGCGAGCGCAACAAAACTTTTTCATAGATAATTGTAACAGCCGGATGTGGATTGCCCAATGCATACCGGCAGTACCGGAAACAAATGTGTGCCTAGTGGCAGATGATAAATATTTCATAAGATCTTGCCGATAATCAGAGCTGTATCTTCTATTTTTTTGCAGAGTAAGTTAGGATCAAAAGATTCATATTATTAATCGATAAATTTGTAGCTCAATCGGAAGAAAATTAGTGTTTACTGAGCAGTATGTTAATGATCGCCATTTTTCTTCTGTAAACGGATTTCACATTTCGTATGTAAACATCAACATACAACTAAATAAGAACTAAACGCGCCAAACACATAATTTACTGGAAATTTAAAATACAAACCAACAATAAGTCAATAAGTTTTGAGTCATGTAAAGCTTGTCCTTTTTTATTTTAGTTAATATCTTCCAAAGACCAAAGATCTATGACCTGCTATCTATAGCAGCTCCAGTTGGTATACAATCTATTTTACTGCACGCTGTATTAGTGACGTATTAGGGAGCCAACTCCACTTTCTGAAACCTTTAAGGGCACTTGAACAAAAAAAAAACATAAGTCATAAGAGGCTTCTGTAACACCAGAATTCTTGCTCCTACTACTACTCAATATTTTGTCCATTTCGGAAGGTATCGGAAGGAAATATCCCTTTTCGGTAGGATATACCGGAAGGAAGGATTCAAAAGAAATTCGATGTGGTTTGCAGCGCGAAAACTTGTTTGGCAAACTCACAAGCCCTGTCTTTCTCCCCTATCCGGGCTATTTCTCCGTAGCATGGATTGGTTATCCGGATACCTAATTTCAACAAGTCTTAATTGAGATCTAAAGCATGTCGTAGCTTTAATGACCCTATTTAAATCAATAGGGTCATTAAAGGGATGGCGATGATCTTAGCAAATCGTTAAGTCAAGAATTAGAAGTTCTCAATCTTCCAACACCTGGACAGTAAAAAAGGGCAAACCGAGACCTCACAAGGTAGTGAAATTAAATTAAATTGTTTGTACTGCATTGTCTCATGATCTTATCGAAAACGACCAAATTGTATATCCTAATCGTCCCCTTTTCTGCTACGCATTCCATTTAAAATAAACAAAGCATAAAGGGCCCATTTCCGCCCGGTACGAATCATCGTCTTGGGTGATGGGTAGGGCCGCTCGGACACTCATAACATAAATGATCGCATAAGCAATAGAAAAATAATGTTACCCCTCAGCATCCTTCGACATCCGTTAATTGCTCAATTCCGTAATGCAACGCCACACGCCATTAAAATGATGTTCCTGATGCCTCAATGCCTCTTACGCATTGTCGATTCAGTTTCCGCAAAACTGAACCGTGCAGTAAGCGCATCTAGAACGCATATGTTTACACATGAAGCGAACGCAGCAAAGTGTTTGTTTGGATATCGCTTTTCAGCGGTCCCGTAAACAAGACGTTTGTTAAACAATTAAACGCCTGTGAGGTCCACGTCCGTCCAAACCGCCGTGAAGGGCTCGAAAGGATTGTGGGATCGATCGGCTGATGCCGTGGCGGAGTTGGATGGAAAATCGACGAACCGTACGGCATGGCAGGCAGCCGGCATTCGTCATAAAGTACGCGTCAAAGCATCACATTTCTCAATCCCGGCATCACTCAGACAGAGGGACGTTGTTTGTGCCCATCGTACCGTAGCCGAGTGCTCCTGTCATATGTGGATGAGATTTTCCGTTTTTTTTTTGTTTTTTTAGTATTTTTCTCCACGCTTTTACACCTTTTCCCAGTGCCTTCCCGATACCCGATTGGAATCATGGAGGCAATTATGGTTAGTAAGTTTACCTCCCTTTGCTCTTCGAATTTTCCACGCGTCGTCATCGTCACCACGGATCACCATCACCGGGGCTTGCTCCTTACTAATGAGTCACTTTCTTCTTGTTTTTTTCCCCCTACACACGTTGCCAAAGCAATAGCGCATAAAACCGCATCTTAACGCCTATTTGTTCATCTCTAATGACTTGTAAACATCACATTTCCGAGATGAAAAGTTGTAGCACTCTCGATCGCTGTAGATCAAGTTTTTGGGAGGCGGGAAAACGTGCTGTGGGAAATGGAGAACCGAACGAGGCAAAAGAAAATACGCGCTACCCTTACCGTACGAACCGATCGGCCTGTGAGTGTGTGCCTATCAGGAAGCGAACGGTCCCGGCAACACTCTGTACGGTATTGGTTTGAAATGATCCACCTGGCAGCTAGTATAAGCGGAGGGATGTTGTCTTGTCGTCAATTTTCCCATCCAACCATTCCGGTTTTTTTTGTTGTTTAACGCTAAATTTACCTCGCCGAGTGATTGCCGGCGATGTGCGCCCGGGTTACCTTACCGTTTTCGGTGGTTGCGCCAGGTTGGTGGAGAAATCTTCCACCGACTGGCCGTCCAGTGTGGCGGCCAGGTAGGTGATGTAGTTTTTCGCCAGCCGCAGCGTGTCCAGCTTGGAGAGCTTCGTGTCCGCCGGCACCCACGGGATGTTACGCTTCAGGTTGAAGAACGCCTTCGACAGCACACGCATCCGGGCCCGTTCACGTGCATTGGCTGCGTTGCGTTGGATCGGTGTTCCCGGTTTATCGTCTGCACCGGGAGTACGGGCAGCGGAAACGAGAAGAGATGGAAAAGATTCTGTAGATGACCGTTTCGGGTTTGGATGGTCTTTTGGGCTTTCATGCAAAGGACTTTCCCTCCACAATTTATTATTAATTTTACACTGTTTAATCCTTTCTTACATGGTTTAATGGATTTATTATTAGGGATAGATGGAACGTTCGACTATACGGCGGATCCCCCATCACTGTTTCAAATCTAGTTTTGATGTGAACAAATAAATTGTTTTTCGAAGAATATTATTTGCTT
Source organism: Anopheles maculipalpis (assembly GCF_943734695.1). Classification (NCBI taxonomy): domain Eukaryota; kingdom Metazoa; phylum Arthropoda; class Insecta; order Diptera; family Culicidae; genus Anopheles; species Anopheles maculipalpis. The sequence continues at coordinate 78,137,520 of NC_064872.1, forward strand.
CGTATTTTTCACCCTTTAAGCTTCATATTTTCTTCTAACTGACGTGATATAAAACTAACTATAGTTTCCTAATTCGACATTTTGATATAGTGTAAGGAAACGAAGTACCGAATTCAAGGATCTGTTTGAATTTTAGTTACTAAAGCTAGTCTTCACTTCGTAAGATTATCAATTGACCATTTTGAATGCATTCGTTTCCTTACTTTGAAGATCTACATATCTCGTTCTAAGCAAGCAATCTTTAGTTAATGTTAAAAAAACACTATAGGTAATGGCAATTTGACTATAAAACCCTAAACATGTAAAATGAGAAGAAAAAACGCTTAATTTGTTTCCAGTTTTTTCTTTCTAGCAAAACAAAATGTGTGATAATATCGATTACATAGGTAGAGGAGACAACAGCGCTGGGCTTCCAACGACAGGATCAGGGTTCAAATCTTATTAGGTCCGATCGCCCTTAATGAGAACTAATTATTCAACTAAGTGGTAGTAGCAAGCATTGCAAGCCTCGATCTTAGGAAGTCGTTAATCCAAGAAAATGGTTGATAAAGATGGGTGATTATTTATACCAGAAGTCAGAAAATTAATCCTTGCTACAGGCGAACGGATTCGCATGGGGTTCGATACCCGATGTCCACTAGAAAGGTGTCCACTGAAATGTGTATACTGTCCAATTGAACACTGACGCTACTAAGCTTGTTTATAAACGAGTAAAATATGTTTTACTTCAAACAACTTTACGAAGAAGACTGACCTCATATGACACAATAAAACTTTAAGTAAAGTTGCTTGTAAAACTATAATTTCAAAGTACATTAAACTATAATTTCAAACTACATTTCAGTTATATTAAACGCATTCAGTATATTAAACATTCAGTTATATTAAACAAACATATTTGTTAGCACAGCCCAACACCGTTTCACTGCTGGATGATAAATTACCATTAGAGCTGAGATCATCATCGAATCCGTCCTCGAGCAGATCAAACTTTGGCGAGGGAGCTTTTTTCCTTTTTGGCATTGTGTTGTATGCCCGTTTTTACTCTACTATCTTTAACACTTTGATAATACTTTCAACAGCAATTTCATCACTTTTCACACATTCCACTTCACCTAACGTTGATATGAAAATTTTTCCAATTGGTTGCTTTTTTCCACCCTTGTTTATCGTTGACCTTAACCTTTCTTTCGAATTAAACTGCTCCAACACTGAACTGAAATACACCGAACGTTAGGTGTGATCGTCACAACCGTCGTTAGTAATAGTTTCGTTTTGAATGGATAATGGTGCAAGATCTGCAAACGACCAAACGGCAATGATCCTCGAATGTAACGATCGTACATTTCCCACAAAGCCGAAGCATAGCCACGCCTACTCATTTTCCGACAGTTATGCTCGCATGCAGTACAGTAATGATCAATGGTTATGCAAATACAGTATGCCACAGAGAAACAGGCACAGACTATCAGGAAAATCGTCCTCTTTTCCTGATCCTGGATCAATCCTGGATTGTTTTTCGTCGATTAATAGGTCGTTTTTTTTTCTTTTTGTGGTAAAATTAAATCTGCAGAATATTTATCAATCCAAAATTTTATAAATCATTACAATTCTCTTTCAGCAAAAATGCTGTTTTATAAAAAAAATCTTTTAATATGATTAATATTTTACACAAAAAACCGAAAGTGAGAGAGAAAGAAAAGCAAACTTCACTTGCAACAATACGCCACACATTCCGCTATCGCCTTTCGTGGCCATGTCGCGTGTCGTCGTGAAACGAGCTGTAAAAATTTATGACAAATTACGAACAATTTATTACCCAACGCGTCCCATACTCGGTCCATCGAGGAACGGGCCTCTCCAATGGGGAAGTGCATGTCAGCTGACTTTCTCTAACGCTTTCGGTCCATCACCTCATTGACAGGGCCATATTTCTCTATTTCTTTTCGTCCGTTTTCTCCGCTTTACCAATAAACTCACCCCTGGAGGATCCTGTTACTTACCTCGGCCTCATCCGAGAGTCCTTCGCAAGTTTCTGAGAGATGCTGAAAACGGACAGTGCAAGAGAGGATCGGATAACATTCCCACCACCTCTCTGACTTGTGGTTGATCGTTTCACGCGTTCAAGTAGGGTGAAAGCAGTGGGCCATAAATTATGCAAACGTCGTCGAATGTTGGACCCTGTAAATCCTTTCAAAATCCTTCCGAAAACTCTTCGCCGAATGTCATCGGTGCAATGATCAGGGCTCGTTGACAGTTAACCTAGCCTAGGGATTATTTATTTGTATATTCCCAGCAACCGTTCACCTTTCGGATCGAACGGACTTCTCAGATGGCAGTCGGCATCGTACTTTTTGCCCATCACCTCGATCTGGTAGTGGCCCGTTTGCAGGAACTGGTTGGTAATCTGACTGCCATCTGAACGCTGCACGTACGCCTGGCCAATCGGTTTCTGAAGCGTGTACCCATACTCGCCACGGCGCAAATGGCCCACGATCTCTCCATCCCGATAGACCGCTTCCAAGCCCCAGATCGGCACCTGTCGTACATCACACGCACGTAGAGCACATCACATCACAATTCACAAACCTGATCCTCCTTGCCCATTCATACCTGTTCGCGGAGAGTGAAAAAGGCCAACCGACGACTAACGCCATTTTCACGCTGCCGATCCACTATCTCCTTGCCCTGGTACTCGCCATTTTTCCGACACACAAAGCCCAAGTTTGCCTCGATCGGTGTATCGTCCGAGCGGAGATCGAATCCCCACAGATGGTAGCCCTTCTCGCTGCTGAGCGAGTACAGTGCCCGGTAGCCCGCATTCCGCAAACTGTCCTTATAGCCCGCCTTCATCAGTGCGTTGTACACATCGTTACAGCTTTCCTCTGGGATGTGCAATTCATAGCCCAGCTCGCCGACGAAGCTCACGCGCAAAACACGCACAGTGCAGCTGTAGTGTGGATTGATCTTGATCGTCAGAATAGCGGTAGAGTTCATCGGTAGCAACTGCTCGTTCGACAGGTCAAAGTCGGTAATCTTTTGCAAAATGTCACGACTTTTCGGTCCCTGGAGTGATAGAACGCCCAACTCTTCGGTGTGATCGCTCACGACGGCACGGAACGCTTTCTCCTGAATTGCGGCCAGGATGTGACATTTGGTGTGGTAAGCCGATGCGCCACCGGCTACTATATAGTATCCACGACCCTTGACAGACATTTGAGGAACTAAGTTAGTAGACAAAACTAATATTTTATAAACACAAAACTTACCTTAAAAATGGGATCATGCAGTCCACCCAGTCCCGACTCGACGATACTGATCGTCACATCACCTTCCACACCGCCCTGTTTGTTAAGTGCGCACGTGTAGACAGTTCTGCAAGCATTATAATGCTCCAATAAAAGTCAGTTCAAACACGCTACACTAATGCCTTACTTGTTGATAGGTTTATCCAAGTTGGCGGTAAAGATCCACTCTGCGGCCTCCTTAGCCTGGCTGCCGGTTAGAAAAAGTTTGCTAAAGTAACTGAGATTGAACAGTGCTGCATCATGCCGGCAGGTTAGTGCTTCCTCGCCGATCTACAAGAAAACCATTAAAGCAAATCATTAAAACGACCTGCGAGGGATTAGGATCTTTTGGTATGCAAAGTACGCACCAAATCGTGATGCTCCGAGAATCCGAACGTGTAGTCTCCCTTTAGTGCTTCCTCGTAGTGTGTGTTCGCATTCTTGGGATGATCGTAGAATCCGTACCAATCGTATGGTTGCACTACAACCGTCTCATCTGGCAGGAAGTATCCCGGTCGTTCCCATCCATGTCGCTCCTCCATAACGGCGCCATATTGGATCATTTGCTGTAACGAACCCAATGCCACTAACATCAGAAACAGTCCCAGACTGACCGGACTACTCACTATTTACCTTGTGGAATGGATCGACGGTAAAGTTACGTCCTGCCAGCGGTTCATCGTGAGGAAAAACGATGCTATAATTTTTAGTATACGCCTCGTGACTTCGTTCCGTAGCCCAGTTCAGTGCCTTCTTCTGCTTCGGCGTAAAGCGACGCACATCGTACGCAAACATGTGCCGATCGGGTCGCTCGTTAATAATCCATTTCGCCAACTGTTCAGCACATCCACCACCCAGCATCATACCGGCCGAGTTGTATCCCACACTGTGGAACAATCCACTCACCGTCGGATCCGGACCCATCAGGGGCTTATGGTCGGGCGTAAATGACTCCGGCCCACAGATTGTACTCTTTATCCCCGCACTACCAAACGCTGGACATAGCTTTACCGCGCCCTGGATGTGCGTATCGAACACCGAATAGTCCAGATCGTACAGCCCGAAATGGAAGTCTCCCGGAACACGGTTTAGCAGGATCGGATTGTTCTCGTACCCACCCATACAGATCGATTTGCCCTGGATGCGGAAGTACAGCGAAAAATCGTGATCGCGCACGTTCGGCAACATCTGATGGATGGTATCCATCGTTTCCGACACTACGTACGCATGCTTCATTGGAATCAGTGGCAAAAACACGCCCAACGGTTCAATCAAATCGCGACCCCACACACCAGTCGCATTCACTACCGTGTTCGTCCTGATTGTGCCTTTGTTTGTCATAACACCGCGTACGTCCTTCATGCCGAGCAGATTCTCACCGGTCACGATCTGCGTTACGGTACAGTCCTCGATCACGCGCCCACCATTGGCCGTAGCCCCTTTCGTCAGCGCAGTACACATCATGGCCGGATCGACTACACCATCGCCGGGCGAGTACAGCGCACCGGTAAAAGCGCTTGGATCCAGCGCTGGAAACAGCTTCTGTGACTCTTCAGGGCTAATGATGTGTGATTCGATCCCGAAACACTTGCCCAGCGTAGCCAAACGGCTGTACTCGTCCAATCGTTCCGGGGAGTGCGAAATAAACAGTCCACCATTGTTGATCCAGCCCGAGTTTTGGCCCGTTTCTTCCTCGAGGCTCATAAGAAGATCGCGCGTTGCCGCCAGCAACCGAATCTCCACATCGTTCGGTCGAAGGCGCCATACCAGTCCGGCCGTATGCCACGTTGTTCCGGCCGTTAGCTTTGATTTTTCGAGCAGTACCGCCCGGACGCCACGTTTGGCCAGCTGGTACAGTGTGTTACAACCGGCCGATCCGCCACCTGGTGAGAAAAGCAACAAAAAAAACAGCAAAATTGATTATTAGACACTGTGACAGATGATCGTGACACGTTTACTATGCTGATGCACTATATTCTAACAGCTGCTGTTTGGTAGCTGGATTGTAAATAATGAAACCCCTGCTGAGGTCCGAAACATGAAAATAGACGCACCGACGATCGTACCGGATTGATAAGCGCGTCTGAACTTTGACCAACAGTTGATCGTTTACAGCGTTGTGTACATTGCACCTATTTGTACAGGATGTAGTTCAAAAGAGCCAACTCCTTGTGGCGGTTCAAGCTCGTTCGGACATTCACCACCGACGTCAATTCGAAAATCGCACTGGATCAGCGATTGTCGAGGAATTGATCGCTGCACAAGCAAAGGTCACAATGTTATCGATCATCGAGGCTCCTGGCCTGCTCCCTTCAAAGGGGGTCCGGATGAAGTAGATTACACTGCCGACCTCCAAATCGCCGGTTTGTTTTACTCGCAGCATTGCTCCCAAGAGACGTCAAAAATTTGCGGAAATATTTAATCTCACTTGAACAAGATGAAACATAGTATTCATCAAATAATTTTCCTATTCCCGAGATCGACAAAACCTGTGCATACCATAAACTGTAAAAAAAAAACGATACTAACCAATAATTACTACATCAGCACTTTCTGGAACTGGACTTTCTGTAGAAATTTTTCGGCTAACTGTCGGTATACTCGCAGCCGAGATGGCGCTACGGCGATCACCTCCAAAAAGGTGGCTTTTAAATTTTGCAACCGCGTTCGTTCTCAATCTTAACATGGTTAATGCTTTACCGTCTCAGACTGACACTATAGATCACTAATTTTTAGAACTTTTATATGCTAAAACTTCCTGTTGAATTGTCTTATTTTCTTTCCACTTTATATTAAGAACTTCGCAATTCAATCACTGTTTGTTTCAATTGCTACCGCGACTGATCCGTACCAGACGCCGCACAACACTGATTGTTGGCTCGGTGCGGAAGACTTAAACCCATCATAATACGGGTACACGTACGTTGCGTTCAAATCAGCAATAGTGGAATTGTGCTATAACCATTATTTGTGTCTATCTGCTAGTCGGGCCAAGATGGGCAAACAAATCGAGCAAAAAAAAAACCAGAGCCATAATAGCCACCAGGTTTCGATGCAAGCAGGCAGACAGGCAGGATGGAAGCGCAATGTTTTTTTGCTGATTATATGCTGGTGCCGTCAGCTGGAAAAGGAAGCTTGGCGCGATTTAAATAAGAAGCTAAAAAACACACACACATGATGATAATCCACCCATTAAACATAGAGGTTATCCCTGGTGTCAGTGCGTTCCAAGGCAGGAGCCTGGTTCAGAGGATTGTGTGATTAGTTTGCAAAGGCACCTGTTTAGCATGGTTCGCTGTGTGTTTAGGAGCATTAAGCGAAACGTAAGCAAGCGTTAGTCCACAGGAAGTATGTCATGTGTCATGGTGTCATCAAGGGAAAGGTTTTCGGAGTTGACGGGGAAAATCCTGAGGTGATAAACACGTTTTGCTACTATGCCATGATAATTGCATCATGCGTCATGCAGTCGACCTAGACAATCAACTGGAATTGATTGAAGGAAATAAGGACTATTACAGCAGAGTACTATAGGAGAGGCAGGGTTTCATTGATTCAGTATCGGAAGGCATGAATTGAATTCAACTACTTCAAAATGGGATAGCTCACAATAAGAAACTCACTGAAATGAGAAGAAGCATTGATCTCTTCTCACTTAAGTTAGATTCTAATGTGAGTAACAGGATCATAACAAACGATCTTAAACTTGATCTTGTAGGCCGATGTCACAGTATGAGTATCGGTTAGAGCTAGTCATTTGTATGAGTGTATCCACTATTTACATCCTGTTACAGTATTAGACGATATTTGGCACTCCTACCATGACTACTACTACCACAAGCATTCTTTCCAATGCATTCGTGTGTCCGGCATCGTCCTGTGCAGATCGTTTATCTTTGTTGTATTCTCGTGTCTCGATTAAAATATGGTACGTGTAGTTCAATAGTTGATCGCAGTTCTGACCAAGATCCAACCACTAAGTTCTTCTTCCCAAACCAGCGTGAGGTAATTTCGATACAGGTAGGACAGGCCGGATGCCAGATCGGGAATGCTTGCTGGCAACTGTTCACCACCGAGCACGGCGTGCAGCCGGACGGAAAGATGGCCGCTGACATGCCGATCGAGGAAAGCATGGCCGCCTTCTTCCAAGACACTCGCTCCGGCCAGGTGGTGCCGCGGAGCATTTTTATCGATCTGGAAGAGTCCGTGATCGATGACATCGGGAACAGCGCGTACAAGCAGCTCTACCATCCGGAGTACATGATCACAGGCAAAGAGGATGCGGCGAACAATTTTGCCCGTGGACACTATACCGTGGGCAAGCAAATAATTGACCGAGTCTCGAACACGATCCGCAAGCTCTCGGAACAATGCAGTGGGCTGCAGGGCTTCCTAATCTTTCACTCGTTCGGTGGTGGAACTGGGTCTGGGTTTACCTCCCTGCTGCTAGATCACATCGCACAGGACTTTGGGAAGAAGTGTAAGCTCCAGTTTGCGGTGTACCCGTCACCGAAGATCTCGACCGCTGTTGTTGAACCGTATAATGCGGTGCTGTGTACGCACGGTACCATGAACACGTCCGACTGTTGCTTCATCATGGACAATGAGGCAACGTATGAAATATGCTCCAAAACGCTGCAGATTGATCGACCGCAGTACACCGACCTGAACGCACTGGTGGCACAGGTCGTCTCGTCGGCCACCGCTTCCTTACGCTTCAAGGGCACCATGAACGTCGATCTGAACGAGTTCCAGACGAATCTGGTGCCGTATCCGCGCGTACACTATCCACTCGTTTCGTACGCTCCGCTCGTATCGGCCTCGAAGGCTTCGCACGAGAGTAGCTCGGTGGCGGAAATTACGAACGCTTGCTTTACGGCGGAAAACACGATGGTAAAGTGTGATCCACGGCATGGCAAATATATGGCCTGCTGTATGCTGTTCCGGGGCGACATTGTCCCGAAGGACACGAACGAAGCGGTGGCAGCGATAAAGACCAAACGGCACATCAACTTTGTCGACTGGTGTCCTACGGGGTTCAAGATTGGCATCAACCAGCAGGCACCATCGGTGCTGCCGGGCAGTGAGTTGGCCAAACCGAAGCGGGCCGTTTGCATGCTGTCCAACTCTACTGCCATCTCGGAGGCGTGGGCCCGGTTGAACCACAAGTACGATCTGATGTACCAAAAGCGTGCCTTCGTCCATTGGTACGTGGGCGAAGGGATGGAGGAGGGAGAGTTTACCGAGGCGCGGGACGATCTCGCCTGTCTTGAGCGAGATTATGAGGAGGTGGCCGGTGATACGGTCGCATCCGGTGAGGAGTTTGACGATGATGAGTTTTAGCGAGTGTTGCTGAAAGGAGTAGAAGTTGTGTGATAGTTTTAATCCTGTTATGTGATTGCTGGTGCAACCAAGTTCGTTTCTGTGTTCTCTGTACTATATATTACAATAAACGTTGTTTTACAGAAACTGTAATTACGAAGAGGTGTCGCTATCACGAAACTAAACTGGTCCTCTTTTTGTCACCGAAGGAGTGCAATAATAACATGTCCCATGAAGACGATTTTTACGGCGGTTTATATGATTTAAATATTTGAATAATTTGAATTTGAAACTCAAGTTTAGCCATCGTTCATCGATTGTCATCTGAATCATAAGAAAACGTTGCACCCATGTTGATATGTATATGTATAAAGTTTCCTTTTTATTTTACGTTTACGTTTTACGCCCCCATTTTGCTAGACACATAGAAAAGATTTATAAAAGAAAAGCATCCTTGTTACAATAAAAACAAACCAGAGCTTTACCACCTTTTTTCCCCATAGAACAGTAAAACGAACCGAATGTTTGATGACATTGTTAGTGCGTAAATCCTGGCAGAACCTCCCACCCCAGCTTTTCTACCACCCAAAATGTTACGTCGTTTTAACAATAAAAACATTTAAATTAACATACACATAGCTCGCAGTTTTGCAAACACCACAAACACCACATGCAGACACACACACAAAGGAAATTAGCAAAACTGGACGTAAAGCGGGACAATATCCGCAGACCCTATCGGCACCGAAAAACAAGCTTTTCCGGTACTCTACGCGCTAACAACAATACACGACTAACAAAAAAAGAAGTGTGTGTGTGTGTGTGGGTGTATGTGTGTTCATGCGTTATCCCATTTTTTGATTTCGATATCGATCAACTCTTGCTGTACCCTTACTCCCTTCGCCTCGCTTCCGATCCGATTTTCTTTTCTTTGTATGTAAGGCAGTCGATGAAACTTTGGTATCCTACTTTTCAAAACTAAAAAGAGGTACATTATTCTCTATCGCGATCGCGATCGTATCGTAAAGCATATACGGATATTTTTCCCGTTCATTTTTCGCTGATTTATAATCACCAAGCACCGCGTGTTTGCTTCCGAATGCGCGTTGTCTATCGATTGATCGATCGATCAGTTCTGGATGGTTCGTTTCTCAATTAGTTGGCTCACAGTTTTTGCATAGTTTGATGCTGCTATCTCCTGCTGCTGCCTGCATAGTAAGTAGTTTATATAGTGAAATTATTTACGCTTCTAAATATGGTTGGCCTTGGTTTGTTTAGATTTTTTAACCCTCTTTCCTTTTCCTCTAACTTTTGAAAATGCTCCTTTTTGTCCTCATATTGTTACACAAGAAATGTTCCCGAAAGGCTTTGAGTCCTTTTGTTGCTCTGTTTTGGATTGCTACAATGAAACTATCATAAGAGCTGTGTGTTATATGACTTACATTCCTTCGTTTGTTTCAGAGCTGTATTAGAAGTAGTTCTGCAGACAATTTTTTTTTACAAAGCCCTAAACGATCAGAGGATGGTACTTCCTGTTTGCTTTCCGGCACCACGATTCGTTCACACTTTTTGTTTTATCCACCTTATATTTAACTTGGAAATGTGCAACTTACACCCCTATTTACTGGGTGAAGTAGAACCGATAAAGAATGGTGGCGAGCAGACCGAGGATAAGCGGTACAATCCATTGCTTCAGTTGGCTGTAAAGGAAAAGGGAACACAAAACGTTTAGAGTCTAATATAACGGTACACCACTAGAAGAATGAAAATGAAACCAAATCCAACTCACTTATCGTCCTGCTGTTCCGATTTCCAGTCCGGTTCCTTCTTTACCGGAATTTGTTTGCGTTCGGATTCGACCAGTTCGCCAACTTTAAACTTCTTCATCATCTCCCGGGCATCGCTGCTGTGGCCAACGTCCTCAAACGCTTCCGTCGCTTCCTTGCCGGCCTGTTCGAGCAGCACTTCCTCACCGCCAGGGTGCTATAAAATAACGAACAAAAGGTAGCAAAAAAAAAACATATTTCCGTTAGGTAACGTGGACAGACAACCCGCTGAAATTAGATCATGATCTTTATCTGGGAAAAAGGAAAAAAAATAAACATTTCGCTTCCATAGTTGTATGTAACTTTTGCTACTCACGATGCGTTGCTGTAATAGTGCCCAGCGGCTGCAAACACTTTTGGCGTGTCATCGTGACAACAGTGCTTTATCTTATCATTTGCACTAAGGAAGGTTTAGCTCGTAAACGATAGAAGTTTCTACATGCTTTTAAGCGTACGTGACACGCTCGATAAATGCTTCTCTTGTAATTGAAACACGTGAAATTAAAGGATTTAATCAAATATTCTATCAAGACTGCAGTATGATTCATTGCACTAGCACCCCGCCGTAACCCCCCCCCCCCCCCCTGCTCCCTTCCCCTACATAATTAAAAGCGGAAGTATGTAAGTATGGAAGTATGGAAGTCTACATCTAAGCAGGCAGAGAGTAAGAGTGCATTAATTCCTTGAAAAGAGTTGTTATTTTCATCCCTAGTTTCTACCCGTTTGGATGTTCATGGATGTGTTTTGCATTGAACATTAAACCTTGTGCAGCTGAAAATATTGACCAAAACAGCTGTCTGTTGCTTAGTTGCTGCAGCACGGAGGGGATAAACAAAACAGTACAGCGATTTATTCAATTGTTCAGGTGTTGCTTGCTGTACCGCCGCCGTGAAGGTTAACTCGCAAGTTCGCGATCGCACAATTACACTCCGTGGCCGAGTGTGTAGCACAAGTGAAAACGACGGCGCGCTATTAAAAATGTAAACGAGACAGATTTCCCGTACGCCTAATCATCTTTAACCTTACTGCCAATCGACACAGCTCTCTAATAAAACTTTCACAACAAATATATCAACACGGCCGGTGGTGCTGTATTGCATCTCTCCCGAAGTACATAAAAATATTGATAAAGCACTTGGATGGCAAAAAGAACAACACACAGCAGTAGGGCGCGTGTGTGAGTGTTTGAAGTGCGATCGACAAGACGGTCCAACAAATCAACCAATAAATTCGATGTCGTCGTACATCGTCGGGAACATTAAAATAATCAGTCTAGTTTCTGACCATTAAAACATTTGAACGCATATTTGACCAAACCTTCCACCCCGACTGTCATACGTGTGTCTGTGTCTCGCTCCTTCTACTTCATACCCCCCCCCCCCCCCCCCTAACCTTGAACTTTGATCATGATGGAGCATGATTTGCAAATATCGCGTCCATCGATGGTTAAAGATGATATGCAAGAAAAGGAAAAAAACAGCAGGCAACTTCACGCCTTTAGTCTCCGTTGCTTTGAGTCTCCCTCGCTTTGAGTTCACGTTTCGAGATCTTTACCGCTGCAAGCAAACTGTTCCACAATCCGATCTCTGCCCTCTGTTTATGTGTTTGCATTGCAAAATCCTTCACCAGCTATCCAGCATCCAATTCTATTACGCAACACGCAACACACAACGTTCCAGCTGGGCAGTTCATTAGCTTGCCTTTTCACTAAACCGGAAGGTGCTTTAATGTGTGATTATCTATCTTCACTCGTGGCACTCCGTCAACGCCAAGTGTGACACATCGGACCGACGACTTCTGCATCTAGTGATGTGCGGAACCCGCGGGAGGCTAAACTACTCCCACCATTCCTGTCTCTATTGCCAAACATCCCCCAAACACCACCCTGGGAGGGCGGTGTGATGAGATCCGTGTTTTCGTCGGAATTTTACCTCGTTTAGAAACTCCGTCACATCGAAGATGTCGTTGTGGATCACGATCCAGGTCGATTTGTTGGTGTTGTGGGATTTCACCTCCGCCAGCGAGTAGGTTTTCACTTCCGACATGATGCTGTGACTGGTTGTTGCTGCACTGATAGTGATAAAGATAAGTTGCACTGTGTTTTTTTTAGCTTTTCACTATTGCAGAGCGACCGAAATACGCGTTCGTCCCGTTTGCGACTTGTGTGACGTTTAAATGCCTTTTGGAAGCTGACCGTTCGTGGAAGTGTTTTGTTGGGACAAATGGGGTGGAAACGAGCTGTCAAACGGGGTGACATCCGTGTACGTTTATGGTATCGTGTTTAAAGGTGTGGATGCGATTGAACTTTCGCGCAAATGCTCGATTGGGGAGGGATGGTTTTTATCAAATTTCAATTCGGGTTGATGCACTTTTGGATGAAAATTAAGGAAAAAATGTTTATTTATTCATTGGCAGATTTAAATGCCTATACGTCTGCTGTGTGCTGCGCAAATGCAAACACCGGCTGTCGTATTCCTTTTGCTTGCTTAATGTTTACACAAAGGATGCATTTTTAGCAAGCGTCTATCGTTAAGATTTAATGCTAAAAATGTTATAATATCAATATGAAGAAAAGCTTTGGATTGTTCTTTTTGCTTTCTGAAGATCTTTCGATACGTTGTGCATTCCATGCGTTCAACAAGTATGCAAATGCACATGCAATTGATGTTTTGCTTTCCCTCCGGATGCCGGTGCCGGTACATCCCTTGGCTCGGTACATATGCCGGTCCTTTCCTTCGCTATCCTACAGCATTCGGCAAAACGACATAAAGCTGCCTCATTTCAAGCAATATCAATCATTTCCTATAGTAAAATATCTCCACAGTTGATGCATTTAACGCTGTACCCTTGTATCACTGTTTTCCTTCGGATCCAATGTTTTGTTGCATAAATATCGACCTCCCTTCGTAAACAATAACATTTTTCTCAAAGGCTAGACTTGGAGTAATTTTGCATCATTATGTTTTAGATTCTTTATTTCTTTCATTCTCTATTGATTAGTCCATTGTTTTTTCAAGCTATTGATTGCTTTTCGATTATAAAACACGCACACTTGAGTGCAGCGAAACATGCAATTGAGTGTCGTGCGAGGACCACGTAAGCAAACTATTGTGGCTTAATTGCTTCCTCGGGAGGCAATTCAAACAATGGAAGGTTATCGTCCATCTCACCTTTCTCGGCGTGTTTCTTTCTTGGCAAGGTCAAAGAAATGTACCCAAAAAGCAAGCATTTTCACGATTCTAGCATTTATTCTTCGATTCGCGTTCTCCTTCTCAAGAAGCACTTAATAGCGATTGAGTACGACAAACATGTAATTGTATAAAATAAAAAGGAATACACACTCCCTTCACACCCGAGCGCGGTAGTAAATGCATGATTCCTGACGCCCTCTACACAACGTACTGCTTATTCGTACACCCATCCTTCGGCGGCCGGGGTCCAGGACACCAGTTCCTCATCCTTGAACCACAGGGCGATTTCCTTGTTGGCCGATTCGACAGCGTCCGAACCGTGGATGATGTTGCGACCGACCTGCACGCACAGATCGCCACGGATGGTGCCTGGCTCGGAGTCGGCCGGGTTGGTGGCTCCCAGCATCTTGCGGCCAGTCTTCACGGCGTTCAGGCCTTCCCAGACCATCGGCACAACCGGGCCGGAGCTCATGTACGTGACGAGCCCGGGGAAGAATGGACGCGCCGACAGATCGGCGTAGTGCTTCTCGAGCAATTCCTTCGATGGCTATTATGTTGCCGGGGAGAGAAGAAAAAAGATCAATATGATTACCATCACTCAAAAAGGTCAGGGCAAGGGAGCACGTTTTTGTACAGACACACTAACACATCAGCTTTTAGAGGTTATGGCTACGCGGGGAGCCTGACACGGAACACCGAGGCTGGTTCTGCTCTTTTACTTACCCACATGAACTTCATCGCGACCAGCTTGAAGCCCTTGGCCTCGAAGCGTTCGATGATTTTGCCGACGAGCCCACGCTGGACTCCATCGGGCTTGATCATGATGAAAGTACGTTCCTTGTTAGCGGCCATCGCGGATGAGAACAGCGAGAAAAATGCAAGAAGTGAGCCGATCATACGAAAAGCTCCCACTTTATATCAGCCGCGGCTACAGAATTGGCGAGCTAAAAATAGCCTGACAGCAACGCGTTGTCAAAGCTTTTTCGCCCATGACAGCTGCCGGCGGGAGCTGAAGGACGTCTTATAGACCTTGGTGATGTAATGTGTAATTTGAAAAATAATTTAATTTCTCCTAATTGAAAAAATGAACGATATTTTGCTGCAAAGTTTATTGGAAACAAGTAGGCGATCGTACTAGGAGATCTATTTCCTGATTGGCCATGTTGCTACGTATTGCCAGAAACAAGATTAATTTGTACGGACTATTCTAGCAGAGGACTGAAACTCGCTGCGATAAACAAATATATCAGCATACGGACAAAAAGTGTGAAGAAACAGCGTTAAGTTCGTAAAATTTGTGCCCCCCGAAACAGCTGATAAGTTTGTTTACAAACAGACCATGTAACTGTCAAACGTTCACACCTGGCCCGTCGCTATATAAATCTTGTACCAGCTGCATCCAAACGATTTTTCCACTGGATGCACCGGCTGGCACTGACAAACACAGCTCGTGTGCGTGTGTGTATATATACATATTTTTGTGGTGCATTGGGGCGGAGCGCAAATTCGTGAACGGCTCATTAAAATCGGTAATTTTACATTAAAGTTGTGAAACCGTATACCCATGAATGGTGTGAAAGTTCTTTCAACGGTATCATCTAGCTTTTACCAGTGAAAACAATTGCCACACAAGCATTGGAAAGCTTTTTGGTTCTCCCCAGACAAACTGGCTCCGGACTAGGATGAAATTTTAGTGAAGGAACTTGTTTAGACTTTGGTTTTTTGCTTTTGAAAGGGAAATATTTGTATGTGTCCATGAAAATATGTTGAAAACTCCGAATTGAACACATTTCCAAAAAGAACTGCTATACAAAATCTGCAAAATTTTAACTATTCCCGATAGGAACCGCAGACTTAATCGCAAAGCCAAGGATTCCTAGTTGGTACCTGCCAGTTTGTTACCTACCTCAAACCTATTATGCAGGACGTGCTAATTTGGGGTCAAAAATAAATTCAGTGTTTAGCAGTGTTTAGTTTGACCCAAATTAGATGTGATTATGGTGTCATTTCTATTTTGAAAATTTAAAACAATAATTTCACACTGAATTGGAGAAAAATGGTTTCATAATCGAAAAAAAAGGAGTAGATTACATGTAATAACATCCTGGTGAGGGTGGTTTTGGATTATGTAACTCCCACGTACATTGTTTAGCATCAAATGAACAGTTTGTTGCTGGTAGCCAAGAACGTACTACAATGTTGCTACTGCACAACCGGGAAGATAGAGATTTTTTTTTCCTTTCTAGGTGATGAATTGAATCAGCATTGCAAATCTCGTTTCGTTGCTTTCACAGCCATGTCCGATATCGACATCGTCCAGCCATTGTGGGATTTGAGCACCTTTACTGGACGACTGAAGCACTATTTCTGGATAACTGACCCGCGCACGTGTTTTGCAACCGATGAAGAGCTCGATCGCGCGAAAGAGTTGTATTTAACCGTGAAGTGAGTGATGCACCGGTAATGCACTGAAGTAAACCAAGGAATAATCTATTTATTTTTCTTTTCATTCTTCTCGACAGAGCTGGTACCATACCTCAGAATACAACCATCGATCAGATACATTATGCGAAAAAGTTGTACGAAAGCGCCTTCCACCCGGATAGTGGCGAGAAGCAGAATGTGTTCGGTCGGATGAGTTTTCAGATGCCGGGTGGTATGGCCATTACCGGTGCCATGTTGCAGTGGTACAAGTATGTGGAACATTCTGATAGACTGTTTCGTATGGGACTGATAAATTTTTTTTTCCTCTACTTTTGCTTGCTCGCAGAACGACCACCGGTGTAGTTTTCTGGCAGTGGGTTAATCAGTCATTTAATGCGCTCGTCAACTACACGAATCGTAACGCAAATTCATCCCTCTCAACCACACAACTAGCGGTGGCGTACGTATCCGCTACAACGTCCGCCCTGGTGGCTGCGGTCGGCTACAAAGCTTATCTGCAAAAGCGTGCCACCCCACTTTTCCAGCGTTACGTTCCATTTGTGGCGGTAGCGGCGGCCAACTGCATCAACATACCTCTCATGCGCCAGAACGAACTCATTCATGGCATTGGCATCGAGGACGAGAATGGTAATGTGGTGGGATCGAGCAGGTTAGCCGCTGGCAAAGGCATTGCACAGGTAAGTGAGCGGTTAGTACCGAATGCTGCTGCAAAGGAAGCTATTTTTAAATGATTTTGTTTTTGCATCGTTTGTTTTTTGTAGGTCGTATTTTCTCGCATTGCCATGTGCGCTCCGGGAATGCTGATTTTGCCCATCATCATGGAACGGTTGGAGCAATACCAATCATTCCGCCGTATGGCCGTACTACACGCACCATTCCAGGTTTTGGTCGTTGGTTGCTTGTAAGTGTATCGCTAGAATACGTTCATTTGGATCATTTGGATTCATGTTGAAGCCTGATAAACCTTGTCTATATCCATTTCCCTCTTCTTTCCCGATAATTGCAGCTTAACGGTAATGGTACCGACGGCATGTGCACTGTTCCCACAGAAAGCTGAACTAAGCACGAGCGTGATGAAGCTGGTCGAGCCACAGTTCTACGAGGAAATGAGCAAGAAAACGGATCGCATACCTGAGCTTGTGTACTTTAACAAGGGACTGTAAAGCAAAGCCATCTGCCGTCCCGCTGGCCACCAGCAGCTTCAAACACTGCAAAACAGGAAGCCCAAGCTAGTCGACAGTGTCGAATGCATCGTACCCAGTGCAGGATACAATAAACTTATAATCTCCTGGTAGATCGTTAAACTGGAGTACTGTAGTTTTCGTGTAGAGTTTCTTTTTGGGAGCTATGTATCAGTAATTTCAATTTGCAATTTGAGTTTTACTTAATTATTGTAATCGTATCGGTTTTTGCGTTGTAACTGGGGCATGTTTTGATTCAAAATTTACAAACCTAAACAAAATAATTTATCAACTGTCAACGCACGTTGGCCACTAGCACGCTCATTGTGCTTTCTCGCGCTTGTGAAAATATTCTTCCCTTCTTGACAGATGATTGTGTGTATGCGCGTATGTGTGTACGGAGAGAATTGTATACCTATGTCGAATCTGTTCGTGAGTGCGAAGAAAGTGTCGCGTTCCAGAAATAATAAATTTAAGCACACCTTTTAAAACCCGAAAAAGTGGTGTATTTTACGAACATTGCATGTTTCCCTTTCATCTGCGGTGTATTGATTACCCCCAAAATACTACACGCTCGTCATAATACGGTAGAACGACAGCTGCAGCAATTGTTTCGCGTTTGTGCATTTTGTGTGTGCCAGCACCCTCCCCCAGGAGGTTCATCTAGACGTAGTGGCGAACAAGTGTCGTGAAAAATATTCTCCACCGACGACGTTTAGACGGCTGTTCACCAGCGAATGATCACCGTAAAGAGTGTACAACGATGCTCAGAAAAGTGTTGGTTCCCCCGAAAGAAAACAGATGCTGGCTGCGTGTGAAAATCTCTTCTTCCGCAGCACTCCTACAGCGCTGAGATGTACAATATCCAGTGACTGTGTATGGACACGGCCTAGCTAGTGCCAGCTATTGATGTGGCATTTGTGGGGTTTGGGGTTTTTTTTCGGAAGATATTTGGTGATTGGTAGTGCATCGTGTGAAAACAAGTTGATGCGTCAATCAAGCAGCAGCAGCAGCAGCAAATACTGCACGATAATTTGTGACCAGATTTTGTATTGCGATTGAAAAAAAAGAACAGTTTATCACGGGCGAGGCACACATCTTGTCCAAAGCGTGTGGTGAAGAAGGGAAGGTTAATCAAATCATAAATGTAGGAGGTGAGAGGTCACACCGAGAAGGAGGGAGAACAGCTCACCAAGCAGTGTGAAGGAATTGAGGTGGTGACGGTGAACATTAAGCAACAACTTGACCGTCGCACTATGCTTTCACAACAGCACCAGGGTGTTGAATTGATGCCAAACAAATAGCACTCCAAAGGAGAGGAAAAACTAACCCGCGACACCCGTGTGTTTCGATTGCGAATTTTTCTCCGCTCCGTACCTACGTATCGGAAATGAATGACTTTCATCATCAACACATCGAAGTAGCAATGAATAATTATGGTTACCAACGTTCCTTCACCCAACCTCCGACCGATAGTGTGGAACAATGTTAACGTCAAAAAAATTTCTTCTCATTTTAGGATTACTTGTACCGGACCAGTTTGTGCCGCTGGCAACGCGCAAAAGCTTCCTGTTTGCTGACAAAATTTCAAACCATGCCAAAACAGCACTATCCGATACGCCAATACACACGCTCGTTGTTAGTTCTTCCGCGCGGAACCTTCTGCGATAGAGAAAATGCTGCATGCGATTGTACAATTTGTTGTGTGCGCCTCATTGCTGGTGGATTTGCTGGCAGCCTCACCGACGACCGTGTATGATAGTTACAGTGACAACCGGGCGCTTCTGGTGCGCTCAGCCGTAGACGAAACGTTATCCCGTGGACGTGAACCATCGAACTCGATTTCTTCTCCCCGTAGTAATTTGCTGTCCGCACCGGGGCAGCCGGATCCGGACGAAACACTGCCGGTACAGCAACAGCTCTTGGGCGGTGTAACACGTGTCCCGTGGTACGGATTAACGGAACTTTCGGACATACTGTTGCTCGGCGTGCTGGTAACGGTTGCCATCCTTGGAACACTACTGTTCGTTGTGCTGGTTTTGGGATTGCGGACAAAGTTACACTTGTTCCGGGGTGAAGAGCCTGCGGAACGGGACATTTTGCCACTGTCCGCAGATTATGCACTCCAGCAGGTGCGTGATTGCAGCAGTAAAGTGAAAACGATTAAAACTACACCATCACCACCGATCGTACTGCTCGAAGCGAGCGCACTGCTAAATCCAGTACCGACAACGTGCGTTACCGTGACAACCACCGGTGATGGTGGCTATCGCTGTGCCGAACAGCAGCTACTAAACCTGTCAGACAAAAAGGCCCGACGCTCGCCGACTAAAGCGAACAAACGGTTGCCGGCTGTGCGTGTACCGTTGCCGGAAGTGGCAACGGTAAACATGAGTGCATCGATCGGAGCTGCCACGATCGATCCAACCACCAACGGTGCAACCGATGACCCCGATACTGAACAACACCTAACGATTGACGATAAGGAAAACTGTGTCCAGCGCCGTGTGCATTCTGAGCAGAGTGATTCAGATTCTGGTCATCCGGTAGGGCAGCGTAACGTCCTTAAAAGGCAAGCAGTCGCAGAACTGTCCGTATTTGGACCGGTAGGTACACCGCCCGGGTCGCCTGCGTCCACCTACATCCAGCTACTTACTCCTTCGTCCGCTTCATCCCTTTCTACATCGGCCGCAACCACCGACAATAATGCAACGCCAACCAAGGCCGACCTGGCTGACTGTGGTGGCAGCGTGGTGGGAGGAGGAGGAGGAGTCGGCCCGCTCTCCGCTGCGTTTGGATTCTCGCCCCGCTCGATACAATCATTTACCGTGCAAACGACCGCCACGTACTTTCGCTTTCCGGATGTTGACGATTTTACACCGACACCACGCACCCTGCCACCGAAACGGCACGGTAACGCGGACACTTGCTCCACACCGCCGGCCGTTGATGCGCGCACAGAGGAGGAGGAGGAGGACGGAAGCGAACAAACGAAACATGCACCCGTCAAGGTATCCGTTTTGGCACCGTCCCCGGGTTCGATGCCATTACCACCACCGCCTCCTATGGCGGCAAGAACGAGCGAAGCTAAGATTGAGCGTGAAAGCGCGGAAATTGTGAAGGAACCGGAACCACGCACGGCACGAATCTGTGCCCCGATGGCCAATAGACGCGTCCGACTGAAATCAATTTCGCTCGATTCGGAAGGCGCCCGGTTGGTGGAAGAAAATCTCAGCTCGACCATTCCGGTGCAAGAGTTGGTCGGTATGGCAGCACACCGGTCCGGTGGATTCGATAGCGTCATCGATGACGATGACGACGATGATGATGATGACGACAATGACGACTATGAGCGTAAGCATTGCGATAACGACAAAGCGAATGGGCCGGCTGCTGACAACGCCACCGGCCAGCACGAGACTGAGGATGAAAAGCGGCGTGCCAAACGCGTCCGGAACATTTTAAACCTTCGACTAAATATCCCGCCCCTACCACTGGGGACGGGTTCGGGACAATCGAGGATAGCAGCAGCAGGATCACTGGCACCGCCTCCGGCCGCCTCACAATCGACCGGTTCGGTTGCAAAACCGATCGTTAAAACGGTTACCGTGACGGGTTCGATTTCGAACCCGACCATGAGCACCCAACAGCAACACCACCATCACATGGAGGACAGTAATGAGCAGTTTTACTTCGAGTACTTTGATTACGGCGATGACGATGAGGACGACGAAACGGATGACGACGAGTACGACGAGGTGGAGTACGGTGAGGAAGACGGTGAGGGGCACGAGGACAATAACAACAACAACAACAACAGCAGCAGCGGTCATACGATCGTATTGCCACCAGTACCAAAAACGCCGACACTTTCGCAATCAAAGCAAAAAGCGAGTTCGCTCGATTCGGACAAGCTAAAGGTATCGATTCCTTACGGTGGTAGTGGTGTTGGTGGCGTTGGTGGTGGTGCCGCCAGTACTTTCGGGTCGGTAAGCTGCAGTGGTGGGATGAGCCACATCATGAGTATCGCACAACCGACAAGTGGAACGGGTATGATGTCCTCCATGCTTAGCTACATGCATTCGCACCCTCAGCAGCAGACTCAGCAACAGTACGGACAATTTCAGTTCCATCAGCAGCAGCAATCACTTCACACAACGCACCAAACATCCGGACAGCTGCAACAACCCAGACGGGTGTCTTCCGTTTCCGTGCCAACTACCCCGAAACGATATCAGTATCGAACCGCGGTAAACCATCATTACTATCACCATCAGCAACAGCAGCAGCACTACGCGAGTGGACAATCAAAGCTAAAACCCTCCTACCCATATCCGACTGGTCCGACCGGAAGTACCTCCTCCTCCTCATCGACGGCATTGGTCAGCGATGGTGCGACAGCGAATGGCAATCGAAAGGATAAGAAATCACCGCACGGCTTACCTACGCCACAGTCCCAATCTCCCTCGGATAAGGAAAAATCGCTCGAAGAAGGAACAAAACCGTCCGTTCCGACGAGTGGACGATCGAGCATACTGCAGAGACGTGGCTCGAACCATAGTCTTACCCTTAATCTAGACGTTTACAATCGTGGCGGTAGTGTGGATTTAACTTCGTCGAGCTGCAGTCTGTATCGGGGTTCGTACAAAAATCTTCACCAGGTACAGTCCCACACGCAGCTTTATCAGCCACATCCGGTGGAACCACCGGTACGTGTACAATGCCATCAAGCATCACCACAGCAGCAGCAACCGACACCAGCCGGAACATCCAGCACGGCAATGGTGGACGGCAGTAGCAACACTACCACCAACACCGGCAACCTAAACAACAACACCTCCAACACTAGCAAAAAGAATCTCCTGCAACGACGAGGCTCCAACACGAGCCTCACGCTGAATCTCCGGTCAGGTGTTGGGACGGGTGGTGGAGGTGGTGGTGCAGGTTCCAGTTTCGGGCTGAACCGGTTTAGCAGTCACAATTCGCTCAATGCTGGCATCCTCGGTGGTGGTGGTGGTGGTGGACATCATCATCACCAGCAGCAGCAACAGCAGAACCAGCAACATCAGCAGTTTCCCTCCTCTTCGATGGTACGACTGGCCGGTTCACGCAAAAGTCTACTTGAGCGGCGCAATTCGAATGCTAGCCTGACGCTCATCAACGTGAATCAGCGCACACTGTCCGTTTCGAACTGTAATCTGCGCGGTTCGATCTGTAGCTTGAACAGTTTGCTGACCACGCACACCCAGAACGAACCGGCACCGTCCGGCATGATGCTGGAGGAGGACGAGCTGGACGGCAACGGGGATAATGATGATCATCACCATCATCACAACCATCACCATCATCATCACCATAACCACCACCATCACCACGGTCATCATGGTCATGGTCAGCATTCGGTTGGGCATGGTGGTGCACACGGACATCACCGTGCTGGTGGTGAAGGTGAGCTACGACGGTTTGGGAGCAGTGTCGATGCATCCTTTACCGGGAACGATGGAACCATTGCTGTAGGACAATCGAACGAGACGAACGAGGGGAATGGGAATGGTAGGGGAACCTTTGGTTATGGTTATGGTCGGCTTACGGTTGGTACCGGGCACACTTCGACCAATCAGCAGCACGGTCGCCATCATGATGCTGGAGGCGGTCATCATGAGGATGCACGGGGAGGTGGTGGCGTGTACGGTGGAAGCAGTAGGCAGCGAAAGTTCCGTAGTTCGGACAGCTTGCACAACATTAATGTACGGGAGCAGGGCGTGCATGGGTGTGAGATGATCGGTGGGAGACACCATCAGCATCATGGCCATGGGGCGTTGGAGCGACAGCTGGAGGGGGAAACGAAGCAGATGTCGGACAACACGTATCAGCAGCGAAGTTGCCAATCGTCTTTCGATGAGCGCCATCACTATGGTAAGTAAAGTAATGTTTTAACTAGAAATTATCCACAATCATACAATCATTTCTTTGTCAACACCCTTCTAGGATCGTCTGAAAATTTCAAGGAGCACCAAAACAAACTCTCAATCCACCGCGGACTCTTCCAGAAGGATCCGTCCACCGTAACGTCAACCTCGTCGGCCAACAACCTATCAGCCCTCGGAACCGGCTCACTGTACAATTGCTGTGGCAACTGCTGCAGCAGTGGTTGTTGTAGCAGCTGTTGCTGCTGCTGCTGCTGCTGCTGTTGCGGTACCATAGATGGCGGTGGTTGTTGCGATGGCAACGGACTAGCACTGAAGGCAGGCAACTTAAGCATCAGCAACTCGAATGTACGAAATATCTCAACGAAACCGCTCAGTCCGCAGACAACCAGTGAAGACTTTAAAATTTATCTAGCCAACATTCAGTTCCTTCAAAATGCATCGAACGTACTTACGATAGCGTACCTGCGGAAGTTGCACAATTTCTTTAGCAAAACGTACCGCAAAATGGTTGCATCGGCAGCTAGTACCGCTATCGCCGCACAGGAAGCGTTCCGTCAGCGTACCCATTCACGCGATGAGGCGGCTGGTGACGGAAAGGAACCAAGAGAACGAGTTGATGAAACGGTTCAGGATGTGACGGCTGGAAATAGTACGAAGATGATGTTACTGCACAGTGACAGTCTTCATCATCCGCCGGTGTGCGATGATGAATCGTACGATGAGGAGCACAAAAAGATGGTTCTGAAGATACACCAGGAGTTTTGGGATTTGCCCACCAACTATCAAGAGAAACCGTTGGTGTTTGGATCGCAGGCAAAGAATCGCTACAAAACGATCCTGCCGAATGAACATTCGCGCGTTATTTTAGAACCGGAACGGGCACCGATTGCTGGCGGTGAGCCTTACATCAACGCGAATTACATTAAGGTAGGCAGTGTTTAAGATGTAGCCGGGGCAATTTATTGGCTTATTAGACTCGGTGATGAGGCGACAAGCGCGCCGGTCTTCAAACGGCCGGACTGGGGGTCAAATTCCATTCAACTACGTGGTATCAACAAATCTAATAAGCCATCCGATGGACGGCGTGGCATAAAGGTTGTTAAATGAAGAAGAAAAAGATTTATTTATAACCACATGATTGGTCATAGATATGCCCTACAGTGGAGGACAAACGTGTCTTCGTGTTTAACAAAAGTTCGGATAATAAAATCCGGAAAGAAACGCCTCGTAAAATAGATAATTTGAACGTTTTCCTTTCTTTTTAGGGTCCCGATTACTCAAACAACAGCTACATCGCAACCCAAGGCCCGCTACCAAACACAATCTACGAGTTTTGGCTAATGGTGTACCAGAATGTCGCACGCACGGCAACGGCCGCCGGCACATCCCTCTCATCCACCGGCATTGAGCAAAAAATAGTAATGCTAACAAACTTTGTCGAAAATGGACGCCAAAAGTGTGCAATCTATTTCCCGCAGAACGAAGACGATTGGCTAGCCTTTGGCAATACGGCCGAGGTGGATGTGGGTGAAGTGTTGCAGGAAAAGGATACGCTAACGACAAAGGTCTCCTCCTGTCTGGCAGAGGTACAGAAGGGAAGTAATGGTCAAGCGATAACGATAAGCGCACGGTGTGATAGTTGCTTCTTTCTCGTGCACAACGTGTGCGTCGAGCAGCGAAACGGCTACACCGTACGTACGCTAAATGTAATCTACGGTCAGAAGGTGGAAGCACCGAGCGAAGGAACACCTGTGGTGGATAACGATGGTTGCACCCTGTTCGAATTGATCGCATTCCGGGCACAACACTACTGGTTCCCGGATTGGCCCGATCATCGCTCACCGAACGATATCAATGTGCTGCTCGACTTGAGTCTCGATGTGCTCGGCACGAACGTCATCGATACACCGCGCCCGGAAAGCAATAACTCACTGAAGGGCAATCAACCCGGTACGCCGGGACTGGAGGAGATAGTTAGCGCCGGTCAGCTTGCTGCCCTGTGCTCATCCGCCACACCGAACGTACTACCGATCATTCACTGTTCGGCCGGCATCGGACGGACGGGATGTTTAATTGCGATACTGAACGGATTGCGTCAGTTGCGACTGTCCGTGATGGCGCATCAGCGCAGGCAGCAGCAGCTTAAACAATCGCAGCAAGTCGTTGCGTGTAACGATGATCGGCCGGTTGCCGAGGGTCATAAAACGGCAGCCGATGAGCTGCAGGACGAGTTGGAACAGTCGTTACCTTTGCCGCCGGTTCCCGATGGTCCGGAGGCGCGTAGAAAGTCCGCTACCAGCTTGATGTCACTGACGGCCGGTAATGGAACGTTACGTGGCCAGCGGGGAGAGGGTGGAACTTTGCAGCAGCGCGAATCGGGACAGGTTGACATTTTGGGCATTGTGTGCAATCTACGGTTGCAGCGTGGTGGGATGGTACAAAATTCCGAACAGTACGAACTAATCCATCGAGCGCTCTGCCTGTATCTGGAGAAACTAACCCAGGAAGGGCACATACTATAGAACGCAAAACCTCTAAACGATAGAATAATCGATATTGCATCTTTGTCTAAGCAAAAACCTTACAAAGAACCCAGCGTAATGTGTAGCTGTGAAAAATGCTAGAAAAATATGACTGAGCCGTTCACGCTCACCACGGAGAGCGGTGAACGCAAGGTGGCTCAGCATTGAGCGAAATGCACCCAAAAGAACGTGCTGAGCGACGACCCGACACTAAATACGGATAAATAATGACACAAAAGATGGGCACACAGGGAAAGGAAAGGTGGTTGCACGAAAGAGATACCAAAGAAGTTCGAAACAGCTGCACAAAAAAAGCAAATGCGAAAGAAATGCAATCAAAACTAACCTGTCGAGGCAGCAGCAGTACAGTGGGAAAGCACGGGGCGCGCCCAATTTAGAAAAAAAATGAAGTAAACGAGTAGATCTGAGTAAGTTTAGCGAATGTTGTAGTACATTAAAACTGACACAAATGATGATGATAAAGCACTAGTTGTAAGTTGTGGCCGCCGGGGAGGCTTGCTCGCTGGTGGGGGTGGGGGGTGTTACATCCTCGCACATTGAATCACACTCCTGTGGGTGTGGTTGGTGGTGGTGGTGGCGAATGACTAACTAACTAAATGGAATTATGAATTCGATGTATGTTTGTCCTTACTACTGCTACTACTACTACTATTACCTACTACAGCTACAACTATTACTACCCTACTACACCTACCTATTACTAAATGATGTGCAGCAAAACGTAATGGTATTCTAATGTTGGGATTGAATTAGTCAAAGGCAAACACAAACACACAGAAAGATAACTTAACGTATATTACATATATAGCAAAAAGCAGCAGCAAACACAAAAAAGGGGGAAGAGAATTTTTGTGACGAGAAGAAGTGAAGGGATAATTGGGGGGACTAGGGAATTGGTACGGAATTTTACAACTCACACGGCGGGGGAAATGCATGCATGCAACTATAATTGAGTGCAAGAAAACGGGATTAAGGGTTTACTTAGGACACACACAGACACGCTAAAGGGGAATGCGCTTTATGAATGTTTAGTCTGTAAGAAATAATGTTTTATTTGTGTGTGTGTGTGTGTGTTTGTGTGTGTGTGTGCGTGCGTGTGTGTTTGTGGATGTGTGTATGTATGAGTGACGAGGCAGATATATAATGATTTAATTTAATGATAATGATAATGGGACGAGAGACAACTAAATTATTACATAGATGGGATCCATATATATATATATATATATATATATATATATATATATATATATATATATATATATATATATATATATATATATATATATATATATATATATATATATATATATATATATATACTATTCATATATACACACACATACCATATACACAAAACACAGATATTCTTATATAGAAAAAAGGAATACACAACACACCCACAAAAGAGATTTGGAAAAAAGGCTGGATTTTTTTTAAAGGAAACACCCTCCCAATTTAATGGCTTTCTAATGGATGGTTTTTTTGGGTTTGGTTTTAAAATAATCGATGAGCGGAGTATGTGAAAAACTGCAATGATCAAAATGAAAAAGTAAAAAAGCACACAAGCATAACACACATACGTTTGGAGACTCTTTTGAAGATGAAAACAAAATAACAAAAATTATTTTTAAAAAACAGATCAAAACTGAGCATAACATAAGGGCACGGAGGAGCTGAAAATTTTGCTGGCGTATAGTAGAAAATGACAATGATGGAAAGTATTAAAACTAGCGTAGAACAATTTGCAAAAAAAAAACAACAACAAAAAATAGCTGAGTGAATGGAACGGCGCCTGATGAACTGGGGATGTACTACATTCAAAATGGATACAGTTTTCTTTAAATGAGCTCAACTTACCGCCGCTTCTTTACCATACACTACCGTGGGGTAAATTGGACAATTTTAATCGGTAAACCATAAACCACAAGACCATTGTCGCATATGGCATTTAGTACAATTCGGATCGATCGCCCTAAAGAAAGGAGTATCGTAGGCGTGGCCCGTGTTGTGTCGGAAAACAGTAGGATGTAGCTTTTTATGTTCTACAAAATATATATATATATATGGTGGGGACAGAGATAGATCCCAGAATCATCACCAACGCTGGGCGCGTTAGTGATGTATGCGTGGTGCGGTGATAGAAGCATAGCAGTAAACCAAAAAAAGGTGTATGGAAGAGAAATGCAAACAAGAATCAACCACACCACAGAGACACAACCACAACCGCAAACAATATGTGTGTAAATAAATGTGTGAAAAAATAGTCCTTTTTTGGTTAGTGTTGTTAACTACGAGCGACAGCGTTGGACCTTTCGGTCTTTGATTCCATGTGTGTACACATTGGGTAGATATGGAAGCTGCCGAGGAACATAACAGCTATATTGGCGCCCTGACTCTTCTCAAAACGTTGGCCTTATGTTTTCCTTCAGACAAGCTCTGATCATCATATCTCGGCCACACCAGACAATTCAACCTGAAATCAGTCGAGGACATGTTCCAGTTATCCAACAGTGTCGCAATGCCGTACAGAAGCTTGACATACAAAGCGCGTCGTTGTTTGAGAGACCCTGAGGACTCAACATATTTTCGTTCGAAGGACCCTCTTGACGATGCAATGGTATCTGAGTGCAGTCATATCAGACCTTGTATCTTCGTATTCACTGTGCTACCGTTTACCGGGATAAATTGATATTAATTTTCACTATTAGTTCTGGCGCAGATCTACTTCGAAGACTCTCTTAGAAGCTGAATATGAATCCTCCATATGATCCCTGGTTTCATAGCAATTTAGGTGAAATTTATCACGATCAAAACCTGCGCCAGACTTGAATCTTACCTCGACTCGACTAATTGAGTGACGATTGGCAACAAAATATATACAATTTAAAGTCTTTATTGCATCCCGATGCTTCAAGCTGGCGGCTGCTGCACACATCCATTCCCCCCCCCCCCCCCCCCCCTCTCGGTCGTTTTAAGATTCTTTCGGTGACTGTTGTACGCTAGCGGTCGTCCCCGTCCCGGAACTACCGGCCACCGTACCCTGGTCCAGTTCTAGCTGCTTCAGCAAGCGATACAATGCGGCCGCCTCCCGTATTCTGCTAAATTCAATACAGAACGTTTCGATCTCAATGTACAGCTGCTTCACGTCGATTATTTTGTTCCGTATCAAGCTCTGCAGAAACACGCAGACCAACCGTACCAGCCGATTCTGCATGTACTTGTCCCGAAACGTCGAACAGGTACCGATACTGTTCACAATGTACAGATGCACGAAATGTACCGGAAGATCGACGGAAGTGGTAAGCCGATTAACCACCTCCATCGAATGGAGCGACAGTTCCATCTCCAAGATTACGTCCAGGTAAGCATCGATGTGGCGTGTTTTAAGCATACGCATCAGTATTTCAATCGCAATCGTTGGATTGTACTCAATTAAGTTGGGGAGCTGTAATTTACACAGGAAAAAGAGATCATTCTTTTCCTCTACTTCTAACCCGCTCAAGATACGATACCTTTTCCGGTGTAACGCACGACAGGTGCGTCTGTTGCGTGTCCTTCTCCAGTTCATTCACGAGCGTTTGCTGATCGGCAATGCTTAACGCTTGCCGGAAGGATTGATCGAGCAGCGTTTGCAAACATTTGTCCGGTGTTGGTTCCGCATCGCTACAGCTATTGTACACCGGTTTGTGGTACGATGGGCTGCCCAAATCGAGCCAGATCAGTTCATCCTCGCACGTCAGCAATGGCGGTGCGACGGACATAAACGTTGGCCCAAGCGCATTCGTCAAGGGATTGCTCGCGTTCAGTGTCATACCGTTGATGAGCTCCGCAATTGCTGGGCCGGTATGGTTTTCTAGCGCCGGTTCCCGCCCTGGCAGAACCGGTATCGCTGGAATTACGTTCATAACGTTCGATCGTACAGTAAGCGGCAAGTCTTTAAGTCGCTCCGTCACCTTTGCCTTTACGAACGCAATCTCCGCTGGTCCGACCGGGGTCGGTAGGGCGGCAAAAGCCTGACAAAACATGCGCGGCGTTTTCCTGTCGATCTGCAAAGCATTCCCGGATATTCATTTAACAGGTTAATGTGGTTATGGTAATGGGGAAAGAATCTCGCTGCCTACCTCAGGATCACCGTTAGACAGCAGCAGATGTATAAACTTTAGCTCAACCATCTGCCTGCGGTTGTTGGCCGGCGTCACTCCAACACCACCTATCGGTTCCAGAAATCGGGCCAGAAAAAGGTAAAACGGTGATTCTGCTTGCTCTTTGCGTCGGATGTCGTACAGCACGTAAATGCCCGCTAGCCTATCGAACGGGTACGTTAAATCGTTCTGTAGCAGTAGCAAAGCAAGCGCTGATCCAACTGTACACGGGAAGGGATAGAGAGGGAAATTTAGTCAGACATTTTTGTACAGTGTAACTTAGTACAGATGATGGCACACGCACCCTGAAACCAGTTGCCCGCATTGGTTAACCGTTTCTGTATAATAATCGAGATTTTTTCGAACGACTCAAAGCCAACATTCGATGCGGTTATCAAGCTGCAAAGAAAGCACCGAAACAGTAGGTAAGCAAATGCATTCGGTTTTGGTAGTAAACAAAAGAAAAACAAGACACTTACTCGTACACTTCACGCATCTTGTGCAAACTGTGCTGCAGATGGTCTGGTTTGTGTGAATTTTAAGGGAGAAAGTTTTCTCTCCCAGGGTTTTCTTGTGGTTGCAAATCGTCGTCCCCCAACAGCTGACGAGGAAAAGCGCGCACCGTGTCACAGAAAAACAACACCAAAACAATCGCACCCTATTTTCATCGAGACGGCATTTTGACAGAACCGAACGCTGTTGTTGGGAAGTGCGAAGCAGAAAACAATAATGCAACGCTAAAATAAAGCAGGGAAAAATCGTTAAATATAAAACAGAAGGGGCTTTGCCATGGTATCCGGGTGTGGACACCGCCACCACAAGTAACCAGGTGTTTCCCATGCTCAACAATAATAACTAGTGTTGTCCGTACTGATTAATTTAAATAAACTCATCATAACGATTTTCTACCACTCTTTTGGCATTCGAATCACTATGAGTGTTTAAACTCTTTTGGGAATCTTTGTTATCAAACTCATTGCTAAGGAGATAATAGTCGTCATATGAATTCGATTCGCAAAGAGTGTTAAAACTCTTGCCCCTGCTCAGCTCTTTAGTTCCAGTAAGGTGCCTTTTGCCTTGTTTTAACGAATCCCAAAAGCAGAGTGAAAAGATTGAAATTTCAGTAGGGAATGAATTAATTGCTTGAATAGAGTTGTTATTCTCATTACTACTAGCAACACACGGTATTGACGGCAGCCAATAGCAACGACAAAAGCACCTCCGGGATGAACGCATAAAATGCATCATTGACCCCATTCTTCCCCATCGCGGGAAATCTATTTCTATTTTCGGATTACAAACAACACAAGGGACACAGAATGAGCTAATATTTATATTTTTTTTATGCAGCTGGCTTGTAATTAAGCTGTAGTTGTATAATTTATT
The DNA here is from genome assembly GCF_943734695.1 of Anopheles maculipalpis. Taxonomy (NCBI): domain Eukaryota; kingdom Metazoa; phylum Arthropoda; class Insecta; order Diptera; family Culicidae; genus Anopheles; species Anopheles maculipalpis. The sequence continues at coordinate 78,168,773 of NC_064872.1, forward strand.
TGTTCCGTCATTTTGTGTAAGAGAAAGAGAGTTACTAGGGTCACCATTCCAGCGCCATTGGTCTAGGTGTAGTTTGGGTAGCCCCTCATAGCGCTCAGGCTTCCACACTTTGTGTTTTGTTGAAAGTTATAATACCATACGCAAAATACACAATTAGAAAGTAATAGCTAGTAGTAGTAAGCTTTAAGTAAAGGTTTTGTCTTTGTTCTTGTTTTCGTGTGTGATTTTTTTTTTTGGCAGTACTACTAACCCTTTGAGCACTCCATGGAGCGAAAAAGGGTTAGCGAAGGGTGTTTTATAGGGGTGTGGTGTGTAGGTGTGTGTTTCTTTAAAAGCTATCAAGAATATCGAAGGTACACAAGACACTAACCAAACAAAATGGAGCACTCCCCTGGTGTGAGCGACCGGATCGGACCGGCCCAGGCACCGATGATGATGCTCACACACTGCACGGGAGCTATGCGAGTGAAGCTACGTGAGGAGCAGTAAAGTGTACGCACACCGATTGTAAACATAGAAAAGCCGACACGGGATCTGGGCCGGGTGGCCCGACCGTCCCGTGTGAATAGTTTGGTTCCGATGCAAGGTAGAGGCAGGTGCGTTGCAACTGCGCGCAATACTGCAGCTTCGAAGGGTGCGCCAGGGGATGGTAATGGTGGGGGTGAATGGTTGGTGGAGCTTTGCAACGGTCAACCAAATCACCAGAAACCTTGCGAATGACCACCCGGCGGTACACGGGCACGTTCCGACGCGGCTGACGCTGACTTGTTCGCTTCCCCACCGGACGATGCACCGTTCGATGACGAGGATCCATTTTGGGCTGCTGCAGGTGATGATGCTGCACTGTCGCCACCCGCCGTGGTGCGCTTGGTCGTATCGAGCGTTTCGTTCGGATCCATCGTGCCCATCACCGCGTTCATGTTGGATGAGTTTTGCTGGTTGTTTTTCGGCCGGGGCGGATTCTGCCGCACGTCCGTCGCACCGAAAATGTCCGAGTGGCCACCGCCCGGTGGTTTCAGTACGCGGCTCGATGGTTTCGATTCGGCGGCCACACCAACGTTAAAGTTTGTCGACGACATGATGACGAATAATGCGAAACGGAGGTGGTTTCTTTTTTGGTTTAGCGAACACGGCAGGACCGAATCTAAGTAGCACGGGCGTAACTATGCACTATTGGTTTCACAAACGCAAGTGAGAGAGCGTAACGACGGGTCGCGTTTTCTTCTGGTGTAGGGAGCAGTCGAGCGGATCAATAAAATGAAGCGACGACGCAAGATGTTGAAAATTCAGTTGGCGTTTTTGGGGGCTTGCCGTTTGACAGATGGTGAAAAATAGGTCGCACAGGGTGTCCGTTGGAACAAAAGGGCCACAAATTGTGACAACTTGTGAAACAAATTTAACTGCAATGCGTAATGCAAGATAAATTAATTATAAAACAATCAAGAAATGTTATTGAACAGAACTATTAAATTCCCCTTCAAAGGTTATAATGGATGCAAACTGAGATGATGGCCCAACCGCAACTTTTGGGCCGCTTTGAAATTTCAAAAATGTATGTAATCAAACGATTAAATTTGTTTGAAATGGTTCGATTCAATCGATTTTATTTAGTATAATTCCAAGTGTAATTTGTTTTTGAACGAAAGTACTGAAATGTTTGCGTTAATCTGTTTGACCCATTTGCTTTAAAAATAACTCGAGTAATTTAGTAAAGTATATTGTTTAATAACAAAGTATGATATCATCGCAGCGAATGACATCATCCATAGCTGTAAATTGCTAACCTGAAGACCAAATAACACGTTGGTCTGAACATGCAACATTATCTACTGACTCATCCGGCGCTACTGCAGTCGTCGATACACGGTCCTGCGCCAAATGACTTCACATCTCACTTCGCATTGCATGTTTCACCCTTCCTTTGACCAGATGGATACGTACCCAGAAAGACATCGTGAGGTTCCATTCTCATGACATGTTCAGCCCACCATCATTTTTCTCTCGAACAGAGTTAATAGCTTAAAGGGCTGTAAGAGCATAAGGACTTTCACTGTCCACTATCCTGGACATTTGTTCGGATAAGAAAAGTTCTAGAATAAGGGTAACATATTCTATTTCTCTGCTTAAATGAAACCATAATTTGCAGCTGCATTTCTTCCTGCAAAAAGTTGTCGCAAAATAAATCCTTTTATATTTTTCTATATGTCCTGTAGAACCATAAAATATGGAGCAAATTTCAAAAGCTCGTGGCACGGTAAGATCGATGGCATAAGGTCAATTGGTGGGCTTCTGGCAAACCAAATATATGCTATTATAATGGCTTTGATGCATAGAGTTGGGATTTTGAGAGTACGTCGTCACTACATTTGTTTCATTTTTCTGCAACGGAAAAAGAACGATAAATTATTTAGTTCCAATACGGAGATTTCATCTGTACTTACCAAAATGATGAAACCAAGAGAGCGAATAATGTCAAGCAGATCTTCGTACGTTGGCTCTATGCTACCCTCTCCCGGTACGTCCGAAAAGTGGTACAACAGTGGACCGAGATTTACCCAAATCCCTCCGGGTTTTAATATTTTCTTAATCACTTCCACAAACTCAATAATGTTGTTAGCACAGTCAATAAAAAAGCAGGTAGCAATGCACTCCCAATAATTCTCATCGCGATATACCTTGAACCAGCAAACGGGTTTGATTAAAGTGATTATTTTAATTAATTTCTAGCTTTTTAGTTTACCTGCAAAAAGTCTCCCGCAACCATGTTCATTGTGCCTTTCGGTGGGAATTTGCTTGGGCTTACATCGGGAAAGTTAACCGGCACTAGCTGATTCTTCTGTGACAGATTGTTCACATATTGGTGCACCCAGGGATAGATTGTACACTGATTGGCAATAATGCATCTGCAAGATAGCAACAGCCCAAAATTGGCAACTTTGTGTTAAATTATCAAATCACACTACTATCCTCTAATACCTGTTTAATACAAAGTTGGACGCAATCAGCATGAAGAGAGAAAATTCGTTTCCTTCACAGTAAAATCCTTGGCAGGCAAGCTCATAAATCAACCGACCAAGCCCCGCACCGGGCACCAATATTTTCACCTTCGAAAGGTCACTGAAAACGAGCGGACAAAAAAGGAAAAAGTGACATGATTAGATAACTGGATTCTGCTATCGTTCCAGCACGCAGGAACTCACTATTTAGCAGGATCGAAAAATGTCTTAATCTCGTCTATTATAGGTGTGTAGCATTGGTCGCGTTCCAGTTTTCCCTGTTCACTCCAATCGCGGAATATTTGTTTCATCGTTATTTGTACCTGTTCGGAGCGGAACGAAGCCACGATGAGTATAGCAAGAAACCAAACTAAATCAAAAATGCTACCTTCTGAAAGTCCTGATAGCGCAACTTCAGCCCGTCCGACGGTTGCAGTTCGGGTTCGATGTTGTGGTCCGCATTTTGAAACAGACAGTTAGCATCCTGAATGATTTGCTTTATAACCTGTGCATTCACATCGATGCACCGCTTCAGGTTCTGCAGATGCTCCTGGTAGTTGGATAGCATCTTCTGGTGTGCCGGTGGTAGCGTTTGTAGAAAGCTTTCCTTTCGCTTCAGTTCAGCCAATGAGCTGTGCCTAAAGCGGGATAAATGTTAGCAAAATGTTAGCAGAATGTTTACGAAAAGCATAACCACGCTGTGCCCGACACACGTTTCGCCCCTTTTTACCTGTAGTACTTGAAGGCGGCAATGATTTTGAAAAAGTTTCTCCGTTCCTCTTCCATATCCTCGACAACACTCGTGTCGGGGTCGTCCATTATCGTTTCTTTGGTATTGTTAGAAGCTGAGGTCGATTCCATGACCGATGGTGTGTTCAAACAACAACAAAATAGGCCCCGGAACTGCTTTCCGTGCGGCGTATCCAGCGATTGCAAATAAAAACAAATGCACCGCAGCATGTCTGACAGCTGCGCAAAAGATGCACTTTTAGTGTGGGTTTATCATATAGGGTTGAAATGTTACCAGCCGTTGTTGCTACTTGTTTGAAAAAATGCGGGTTTTTTGTAAAAACTGGAAAAAAAAATTACGAACAATACATGTACATGGTGAAACATGCTTTATCTATTGTTTAATCTCGCCGGAATACATAATGAAGAATAATTTCTCTTTCAAACACAAACGATTCTGTGCCACGCATGACATTTCCCAACCTGGCCGAGCAGGACAGCGAATGAAATAGCGATACACACATTGCGAAACATGACAGATCGGGTTTTCCACGGTGACACAGGTTCGCTCGTACGTTTGCTCCCCGAAAAAGCCCGTTTTTCCATACCGTCGAAGAAAGGGATGCACGCAGCAGTAGCAGCAGCAGTGCAATCGCAGACGTAGTAGTAGTAGAGTGCAGCTGGTAAGCTGGTGGTGTTGTGTGAGCACAGGAAGGGAAAACGATTTGGGCCAGTTTCCTCTGCCAATGGTGGTAGTGGGTGGTGGAAGTGGTAGTGGGTGCAGTGCCAGCCCAGGGGTCGTGGTCGCATTCTCGTCCACAGTCGTTCGCAATCTTGGTTTCCCAATCGAACGGTGCGGATGGGCGAAAGTAATATCAATAATAATACAGAATTGCCCCCCGTCCGTACGTGCGTGTGCGTGTGTGTGGGCCGTGCATTTTCTTGTCTCGACATTGTATGAACGGTGCAACGGTGAAGACGGTGCCAGCCCGTACGGTTGACCGTAGAAGTGCGTAAAGTTCAATTGTGGCCGTGTGTGCATGTGCTGCTTTTCTTCTGCTAGCTTAACCAGGGGGGTTTGCAAAAAGGCAAAAGTGTAAGTGAGTTGTCAAAAAAGTGAAACTTTTATGTGTCCAGTCAGCAGCGATACAGTTCAGCTTCCGGACGAACAAAAAACTGCCCTGTTGGGAGGGAGAGGGGGCGATGGAGATGACGACCATTACTACTAGGGGAAGAAGGAAAAATCGTCAACCCTCCGATGGGGGTGATGTGTTGGGGGATTTTTGCACCGTAGTGTAAAAGCACGACGGAAATTGCACTACCCTGCAAAGTGACACGGCCCAGATTGGGACACAGGTCAGGCCAGATATAGATTTTTTGTTTCAGCTCTGTTCGGCTGTTTCGGCGGAACACGGGGCAAATGGTTCCATCCAATACGTGCGGCCACCCGCGGACGTTGCAAATTCGTGGCCTACTACCACTCCGCGTCACGGATCGAACTTTTTGCTCTGTCCCGCAAACCCGGATGTACCCGAATGAGGCGAGCTTTAACTGGCCAAATGACACGACAGTCAAGTCAAGCCGAGGAAGGAATTCCATCGTTTGCCACGCAAGGACAATACACGGGGGTGTGCGTTTTTTTTTTTGTGAAAGGCACACCATTCACAGCAAAAACGCACACACATACACACACTATACTAAGCAACCCCGTTGTTGGTGTCGTCATCGTGTCCGTCGTGACTGCGTGAAGATTGGCGTTACGATAGTGAACCGCAAGGCGACTTTCGAACCGTCGAACCGCAAAAAAAAAAAAGGCAAAAGGGTCAACATTCCGACCGGACCCGGAGTGATTGTGCGTACGGCTATCGGAAAGGGAAAAGTGAGAAAGTGGCCGATTGCCGTCTTTTGACCCATGGCGACGAAGAAACTGGACACACGGCCAGTCAGTTGTGCCTCGCATGAATCAGCAGTGTTTGTGTGTGTGTGTGCGCCTGTGTGCGTGCATGGTTGAACGTGTTTGTGCACGGCAGATGTAGGTGTGTGTTTGTGGCTCGGTCGCGATCGCGTACGTGTGTCCACCCCCGGGGGTTTGTAAAAACGTCATCTTCGTCGCTCGAAAAAAAGGCGACGGACCATCGCAACTGTCATCCCCTAACAACCCCCTTTTACGCATACATAGTGTGTTCGGTGCCGTCGGTCAGTTTTGTTTTCACGTCATCAGGATTGGCAAACCCTGTTGGTTGGTTTTCCCTTCCCCATATGATTCTTTTTTGGGCTCCCGTATGCCCTCACAGTCCAAGCAGGCTGCGACGGCTACAAAAACCGTGCAGTCCACCTTCTAAAGCAGGCCAACCAGCTGATGACGTTTACCGATCCGTCGTCCGGTCGGTGGCGACAAGAGGCCTGCCGTTTGTTAGTATTGGTCACAAGTTGTCACTTTTGCATCGTTCGTTCGGGTGTGCAAAAAGAGCAGGGGATGTGAAGGGGGTGGTAGGAGGTGGTTGGGAAGAAAGTGGTGTGGGATATGTTTCCGAGTTTTCTTGTCGCGGTCGGTGGTGGGAAAAGTTCGGTATCGATAGTTTCGCTAGAGGTCTAGAATACTACTGTCCACGTACCCACGGGATTTTTGAGCCTTTTTTTCACATCACGGTATTAACACGTGTGCCATTTCGGGCTTCGGTTACTTTGTTTGTCTTTTGCATGGTAATCTGCTTGCGAAGAGGCGTCTGGAAAGCAGGATCGATAGCGTCGCCGATCTTCACTCGGCAGGACCATGTATCAGATACCCGTTTGGATCGATTCCTGACACGTGGAACAATGCTTTACAGCCACAGCCACAAGGACCATCACGTCCTTCAATACGATCAACTCAAAATTTTCTCTAAAAAGTGATACAAAATTTTGCAGTTCGAAATTCCAACGAACCTGGGGTGATTTAAATGAATTTTTCCCCTAGCACAAAGCGAACGATCGCAAAAGAGGAGCCTCAAAGCGGAAGAAAACCGTCTTGGAATTTCGAATGCTTCGGGGCAATCAAAAGAAAGGGAGAGAATGAGCAAGAAATAGCCCCACACAGAGAGTCGGAGGGAGTGAAAAATCGACATAAATGCAGCGAAAAAAAAAGGAAGTAACAGTGAATGGTAAACGCGCGTGAAGCGTGTGATGTGGGGCTGGTGGTGAAGAACAAGAAAAAAAGCGAAAGGCCTTATGCAGCCCCACCATCCCACTCCACCAAACGCGACCCACACAAACCCCCCACCCTTGTCCGCAAGCCAAGCCTAGAGTGAATTGTTTTTCCTTATTCCCCATTAGTTAACCGTGCACAGCAAGAAATCGAAGAGCGGGGCAGAGAGCAATCAGCGAGAAACGGCAAATCCAACGGGCGCGTACACCAGATATGTGCAACGTGTCTAAACGACTTTTCCTTATCCGGTTCGGGAAAACAAGCGAGTCGAAAGTAGTGGAATCAGGTGTAAATAGTGAAACGAAAGAGAAAGATTGGTGAAAAGAAAAGAGAGTGAAAAAACACACAACTACTCCAATCATCCAACGATCATCATCATCATCATCTGGGTGCCTTGCCTGGGTGAGAAAGTGGTACGGTAGAAGGTGAAGAAAAAAAAAACGGCCCACTAGCCCCCGTCGCGTTGTGTGAGTTTGGCAGGGGTGAGAAAGTTTTTCCACCGTGAGTCGCTGCCCGTAAAGCGGAAAAGAAAAAGTGAAAAACGTGCGAGCGTGTGCGTGTGTGTGCGATCAAGTAAGCGGGGCGCACACCCACCTGTTGAGGGTACGTAGCTGATTTGATCATTTTCTGCACACGTGTGACACGACGGTTTACCCCTTTGTGTGTTTGTGTGTGCGCTTGATTGAGGGGTGTAAGTGCGTGTGCTTTTTGGCACCCAGTCCCGGGTATTGCGTTGAGTGGAGAAAAAAAAATCTTTCTAACCGCGCTCACAATCGTGCGCGCGCGTGTGTGTGGCATCGCGCGCATCTATTGTGTGCCAACTGTCATCTCGCGAGATCACGGAAGATCATTGTGCGAAGATCATCGCTCATTCGTATCTCTCGCACTCACAGCTCACTCGCAGCGTGAGACGACGGCGCGTGTCCGTGACAGCGCGTGATCATTTTGTTGTGTTTCGGAAGGTTCAGGTGTCATCAGCTTGGGATCTTCCTGTGCGCGGCATATCCCAGAAAACGGTGCGTGCGCGTGTGTATGTATGTGTGTGTGCGTGTCTGCTGTTTTGGCGCCCGGAAGGAAATGTAATGTGTTTGAAAGCTAAGACACAAGGTAAGTACGAAGCTTCTTTTGCACTTTTTGTTCCATATGTGCGCCATTCAATCGCCATTTCACCCGTCTCTTATCGTTAAACAATGCCCATATTGCGTGCCTCTTAGGGGAGGGGGGGTTGTGTCTGTGGAGATACACACGACGACAGCAGCAGCAGCATTGCATCGGTTCCATTGCCATAGCGAAACATGATGGTGCACGTTACGAGCTGGAGAATTCTCTGCTGACGTCAGAGTTGCAGCTCGAGTCCGCAAAAAAGGATGTTGTTTGCATATGGTTCGAAGCAGCAAAAATGGTCACGCGCGTGCCAGCTCGCCCGACGAATTCTTGCATGATTCATGCGCCCTCCGTGGGCTGCTCGATGCCGTCTCGTCAGCATTTCTCGTCCAATTCGCACTCTTCTCGGTGCGGTTGTTCTTTCCAGCTTTCTACCACCCTTACCCGCCGTGAATTCTGAGCCACGAATGTGCTGCTAAATTGCGTCCACCCTGCAAATCATGAACGCGACATGAAGGACATTTGAAGTAATTTGCTCCCGATCTTGGCCGGTCGCCGCCGCGTTTTTTGCTCGAAAATGTAGCAATTTGCAATGGCGCGACAGACCATCGGTACGGTGCGTGTGGAAAATGTGGAAAGTCATTAAAATCCTAAACGAACGCCGTCTTGCGCGCCATCTTTTCCCGCACACTGGCCAGCAAAATTTGCAGCCTTCCGGGTGCTTCGGTTGCTTCCTCGCCCGAAGGCATTATGCAGGAATCCGATGGGATTGCTATTTAATATGCTTTTAGAGGCACCCCGAGCACAGTAAAAGCCTCCAGGGGACAGCGTCTGTCCGAAAAAGGGAAAGGCGAAGGTGGGTTTGGTGGGCTTTATTAGATCCGGACCAGTGGCCGCCAAAGCTTTTCACTTGAGGTAGAGCAGGAGCAGCTGACAGCAGCTTTTCGACACCGTGAAGCGAGTTCTTTTTTCCTTTGTCTCTTCGGTTGCGTGGTGGAACCAGCTTTGGAACACTGGTCAACGTATGGCTCGCTTGACCGGCGACAGCAATCGATGACAAAGCGAAATTAGGTGGCAATATGGATTTTGGAGCGTGTCCTGAGTCCTGGGCTCGTTTCCAAACGTGTACGTCCCCCAAAAATAGCACACAACGCAGCACCACAGGGTCGTGATGGAAATGGAGACATTTTAAAAACGTGCCTACAAGATAATCCATTGATCGGTGGCCAAAAAAGATGGTGGGGGTGTGCGGGTTTCGTGATGAATCGTTTTTTATCAGATCAGCTTTGGATTGCAAATCGTCTATTTTTAAATCGTTTTGAGATATTCTGTCTTTTTTTGTGTCACAACATCTTGTCCGACGATAATGAAACGTTACGGCGCGAGCTAGGTTGAACTGATTAGCTGACGTTTATTGTTTTCCAGACGATCGATTGTGTTGGAGACAAACCCGTGTTTCAATGGGAAATTGAACAGAAAGCTCTTATCACTATGAAACGTGTTAGTTTCACGATTAATATGATTAATTTAGATTAAAACAATTTATTATTCATTCATTTGCTTATCAGGCGCTACAACTGCCTCTTAACAAGCTGTGGAAGTCCTTCAAAATGTACAAAGTCGTATGTTGTCAACCGCTTGCCAATTCGTTATCCCAGTCTCTAAAATCGGATCACCCGGTGCCAGTCTTATGGCATGATTAAACAGTCGGAGCCTTGCGTTTATTGCAGCGGCTGTTATGTTCTGTACTTCATCCGTTTTGATAGGCGTTTTGAGTTGTGAATACATTACTGTGTCCGAAAAGTAAGGTGACATTGGATGTAAAATTTCGCGCGCTAAAATAAGCTCTTTGTTTTTATTTTTCGTTTGTCAATATGTATGTTTTTGACAGTTCTGCCACGTTTCAAGTCACAACATAAACTCCAGGCTAGGAGCTACAATTTTTCAGGAGTTTTCGGAGCTGCGCCAAGTGTTTTTGTTCATATTGACCATGTCCAAGTTTGTGGAGCAGCGCGCATGTATCAAATTTTGTTTGCGCAATGAAATAAACGCTGCCAAAAAGCCTTCGGCGAAGAATCTATGTCGAAGAAAATGTGTGCAAATGGAAAAAATGGCAAATGGGAAGGTCGAAGACGAGGACCGTCCAGGGAGACCCCATCCACTTCGACAGACGACGCCCACGTCGTCCAAATTCAGGATTTGGTGATCAACAATCGTCGGTAGACGATACGAGATCTTTCGGAAAGTGTTGGGTTTCCAAAGCCTCGGTCTACACCATCCTGAACGATATTTTGGGGTTGAACCGGATGAAATCTCGCCTGGTGTCATCATTTTGAGGGAGTTTTTCGCGACAACTGTCACACATATTGTTCCGCAACCGCCGTATCCACCAGATCCGACACCAGTCGTCTTCTGACTGTTCAACAAGCTACAACGGCCGCTTCAGATACACCGTTTTGACACTATCGAGGATATAGAAGCCGCAGTGACGGCGGAACTAAAGGACATCCCTGCATTCGCGTTTTCCACCTGCTTCGAGAAGTAGGAGAAGAGATGGAAAAGGTGCATTGCATCGGATCGGGGATTACTTCGAAGGTGATGACCTTCATTTGGCCTAATAAAAAAAAAAAACATTTAAGAAAAAAACGCCAAGTCGCTTTATTTTTCGGTCACAGTAGTATATCAGACCCTGGTGCCAAACTGTGTCAAATGCTTTCTACAGGTCTAATAATACAAGCACTGTTGATTATTTTAAGTTGCGATTTGACCTAGTAGTGTTAGTAACCCTGGTATGTTGTCTTCTTCTTGGCTTAAGGGCTTCTTGACCACGCTAGGTTAAGCGCCAGCAATCGAATGGCTTATTAGACTTGCAGATTTTATGTCCTGAGTGATGGTTGGCAATATTACAATCATTGGGCGTTTATCCTCTATCGGCTGAAACAGGAGGTTCTTCATCTTTAGCGCTACCATCTGGAGAGGTTGTAGAAGCCTGCCGTTTTGGGGTGTTCTATGACTCGCAGCTTAATAGTAAGTTCTGCCTCCTGGGAGACACGGGATTCCATGCCCAGCTTTGCTTTGATGAAATGTATTTTTGAGAAAATCACACACTCAACTCACAAAACTTAAATAAAAAACTCTACTAGGACTCATTTTGCTGCTTGAAAAAGGTCGCCATTGCTGTAGCCAAAATCATCATCCTTACACACATCACAAAGTAATTCTCCCCTCGCTTTTTTACAAGCCATATAATCATTCGTACATTTGTAGCGACATTTAGCCGAAAAGGTTATTGGAGCTTCTAAATTAATTTGGCGATGGAATGAAAGCTAAAAAAATGTCACCAATTCGTTGTCTTTTGCTACCCTCCAAAAGCTTTAATCAGGTTTTTACGTGAGTCGAATGAAAAGCAACCGAGCTCCCGGCGTATTACTGGGATTCCTGCGCCACTTGTACTATGCCCGTTGACAGTGAAGCAAGAAGGATCCTCTATCAGCATAAAAAATAATCAACTTCTTGTTTGCTACTTGGCTGGCAGAAGGGCGAAGAAAACATTAGCTAATGCTGTGAAGGGCGTTCTGTTTATGATTACCCTTTTTACCGTCCCTGTGCGTGTGTGTGTGTGTGCTTGTTTCCTCTTTAACACTCCCCGTACAAGACACACGATCGCAGGTGGGGCAAAGGATCATGTGTGTGTGTGTCTTAGCCGCTGTTTGTAACGATTTTTTTGGGGCTGATGTTCAGTCCACAGCGACTCCCGTTCTTGCTCATCCGGATATGTTGACAGCAATAACAGTATTAAGTCCTCCCCCTCCTAACATCCACCCTAACGGTGTGGAAGAGCAGAAGCAGAAGGGTCCTTCTGGGTGCAATGTATTACAGCGAGCGAGTGTTCTCTTTTGAGTTTGATAATAATATTCTCCAGGAGCTTCCGACGAACAACCCAAGCCTGTGATAAAACAAACCCACAAAATGGGTAAGAAACGATGGAGATAATGACTTTCGTTTTTATTTTCTATTTTATGCTGCTTTTTTCCCTTTTTTTTTTGAGTGGTCAATAGCGGATTGCAGGGAAAGGGGCGGCGAAATTTTGGGGGTAATCATGTTGGGAAGCTTATGGTGCTTCAAGGTGGTTCCGGGTGGATCCCAATTAAATGAAATGAAAATGTCACCAAGAAGGGGACTTTTTTTTTTTTTGATTGGGAGGCAAGTACAACCTTTTCCTGGTGAATTTCGTAGGCTAGAAAGGATGGGACATTTTTTTTTTTGGTTTGGGTCGTGGCGTATTGGTGCTGTTTAGAGGTTTACTACAGCGGAAAACAGCGAGTTTTTTTATCATTATAAGGCACAGCTAGACAAGCGCGACCTTGTGTGCCAGAAGTTGTACTCTACCGGAAGAGTTGTTTGTGGAAATGGAATGAAAGGATAATATAACCATTGCCACCGTGTATCTCTCTCTCTCTTTCTCTCTCGCTCCCATGAAGGACATTTGCTTCATTCGCCCTTTTAGCCAGGTCTAGTTTTGGATGGAAAGCGCACAGTTTTTCTCCCATTTTCAGAACCCTTCTTGTTGACGCAGTGCTTTTACATGGACAAAACTGCATTTTTTTCTTCCAAAGTCGGTGTTCTGTTTCCTCACTGTATACATCATAATTTGTAGCAGAATCTGAAAATTAATAATCAGCAAAAGAGAAAAAAAAGTGCAAAGGACAACTGTGGCTCCCGGTCACCGCATCAAGCCTGAGCTGAGCTCTCTCATTCTCTGCCTCGCAAAAAGGAAAAAAAGTAAAATCTCGGATGGTTTATGATGTTTTGTTACGCTGCTGCCGGAAAAGTTGATGATAAATTTACATTTCACCCCAAGTTTAGCCACCGCGTTTACAGAGGGAGGTTTTTTTTTGTGTGTGCTAACCGTGTGGCAACCTTTTTTCTTCTGCGAGTTGTACGCTCGTTTTTTTTCTTTCCCTTTTTTCCCTAACTTCGGGAGTAATTATTCACGGATTTGAGTACTTTGAGCTTTGTCGTCTGAGCGAATCCGAGTCTGAGGATGGTGGCCTGCAAGAGAGTGGATTATTGGGTATGGCAATTGGAAGTTTGGTATAGACACCACCACCAGTCACGTCACAGTGTGTAATTGGGTGTCGATTTCTTAGGGGTATAGAAGAAGCAAAAAAAAAAGGATATCGTTTGGTAATTTATTATTTCGTATTTACTTTATTTACTAGTCGAAGAAGGATGATGATTTGTAAAGGGTAGAGACGTGTGAAAAGGATATTTGATAAATGGTAAAGAGAGTTGTAAAAATATGTTTATAAATTAGAAATATGAAGAGATAAACAAGAGCCAAGAGACACGTTAAGATTTGAAAAAGGTAACAAAACAACAAAGAGGGACAAATTATATTGAACATTTTGGAAAAACAAAAAAGGAAATTTGTACAAACAGATCATAAGGAGAAGGTGGTCGGAAACATCAACAATGATTTTTAAAATAAACATTAAAGCAAAAATCAAAAACCTGAAAAAGCCAATTGTTAAAAAAAAAACACTTTTATAAGCAGCATGAAAAACATATCGTTTTTTGTAACAAAAATATATAGAAAACACTAGACACCCTAGAGCACAGGGAAAACTTGTGCTCCAGAGTCCCTTGCTGGCAGCAGACTGTACAGGCTGAAGGAGCGCCTTGTTGTGCACCAACAAATACAGCATCGAGCGTCGGTCGGGGATGAACGTCTGTAGCTGGTGACTTTTTTTTTACAGATCCATCGTCAATCCGTGGAAGAACCTTGAAAATCGTAAGAAGATTTTAAAGAATTGATAATAAATTTAAAAATTTTGGAAAAATGGTCATTTGTTTTTTGCTTGTAGGCGACATCGGCGCCGGTCTTCAAACGGCAGGGCTGGGGTTCAAAACCATCCTTTAGTGAGGACTGACTATCCAACTACGTGGTATCGTCAAGTATAGTAAGCCATCTGATGGCCGGCGTGACCTAAAAGGCGCGTCAAGCCAAGAAGAAGATACCACGTAGTTGGGTAGACAGTCCTCACTGTTGATGTGGGTAGCGGGCTTCGGATATTCTTATGATCGTAATCGTAAGGCGTACACCCGACTGAAACGTAAAGCAGCAAGAATTGGATAGATGATCAATGCGACGAAGAAAAATATCTGCTTGCCGGAGGCTCTGATCGTGACAGAGCCCTAGTGGGAAGCAGCGTGTTAGTCGACGGCGACAACCTCGAGGTGGTAGAGGAGTTCTGCTATCTTGGGACTGCCGTAACTTCGGATAACGATGTCAGCAGCGAAATCCGGAGACCCATTGTTCAGGGGAATCGTGCCTACTACGGCCTTCACCGTCTGCTGAGATCCAGAAGACTTCGAGACTGCACGAAATGAAATATATCGCACACTGATTCGCCCGGTGGTCCTGTATGGCCAAGAGTCTTTGACCATCCGAGCGGAGGTTGCAAACGCTCTTGGCGTGTTTGAGCGACGCATCCTCCGGACCATCTTTGGCGGTGTGTTCGAGCATGGAGTGTGGAGAAGAAGCATGAACCACGAGCTTGCTGAGCTATACGGAGAACCGGACATCCTGATGGTAGCAAAGACCGGCAGGATACGATGGCTGAGGCATGTTATGAGGATGCCGGACTCATGCCCTGCTAAGACGGTATACGTCAGTGACTCCCAGTTCGGCACGAGGCGTCTGGGAGCGCAGCGAGTTCGTTGGCTGGATCAGGTGTAGATTAAAGTTCGAATTATGAGATATATCTATAAAAATCTAAATATTTTCATAATTCTTGTGTGAGCCACAGAAATGAACGGATAGAATGGGATTTGAACCAAGGTCCTGTCATGTGAAGACTGACGCCGCCAAGTAGGTAATCCTAACCTCAATCCTGCTGTTTTTCTTACATTTTCTTTCTTTTCCTCCAACAACTAATAAAAAAATACTACTTCCTGTTGCTTTGGATAGTAATATGAGTGTTTAATCCACATCCCAGTGTTACAACGCATTTAATGTAAGTCAGCTAAAACGACTAGCCGCCTTACACTAGGTTAGATCATCGTACGCTGCTAACAGTGCCCAGTTTCTTCTTCGTCCGCGAACAGGAAGCACTAGACACATTGGTCGTTTCCCATCAGGTTTTACTAACTACCATGTCCATGCCTTCGTAAGGTAGGGATTTTACCACGCCAGTCCAGTTTCTCTTTTCCTCGTTTCGGTCGGTTGGAAATTGAAAATGGTTCACTTGTCGATCGACTGTGTGTGTGTGTGCGCGCGTGTCTAGTTGCGCTAGTTGCTGCCAATGGTGCTTTTCTTCTGCCTTTTCTCTCCACATCGGCGAATACGCAACGATCAGGTGGAGGTTGAAAAAAAAATTGAGGTTATGTGTTTGCCGGGTTTTACCGAAGTTTCATTTTCGTTTCGTCGAAGGAATTTATGTTCTTTCATGTGGCTGTTTTTTTTTTTTTCTATTGACTGCTTCACATCATTTTTTTCCACCGTAAAAAGCACGCAACAGGAGAAAAAGCGGAAAAGCTTCCGTGCAGTGGAGCTTTCGTTCCATCTCCATCTCATCATTTGATCATCTTTTTCGCAAACAGTTTCCAGCGCCACGGGAGTTTCTTTAGGGGAGGGGTTAGGGGAAAGGTATGCGGAAAAAAGGGGTTATGTATGGGCTGTGTGGTGTGCTGAGGTTTTTTTTTAAATGGCGATGTTCACTACTTTTGGATAACTTAGTGGCTCCGCGTACTCCATTTGAGGCATGTTCGACGAGCTTTCGTTAGCTGCTGCCGCTTCTTTTCCCTTTTTGGGGGTTGGTTTTTCATCTTCTCTTGCCTTCTCCGTTCCCTTCCGTTCGTTGATCGTGACGTGACGAGAAAAAGTGAAAATGATGTTGTCTTCTGGCGTAGCGTGTGTAGCGCCAGCCCCTTTATTGCACAATAGGAGGAAGTAAAAGTGCACAACAATAGGGAGGAAGTAGTCTGGCCGGCTTGGCATGGCATCAGTAGTCTGTTACTCGGTTGTGTGTGTGTTTTTTTTGTTGTTGCGGCTGTGGGAGCGACCGTTACAAGCTGGCTTGGGTTGGTTGGCTTACATTTTATGTGATTCTATTTATTTGTGGTATTTTTGTTTTTGTACAAATTTTCAGAAAACGCTATTCTCTATGGAAGTCCAGGTTCGGGGTCCATTGAGCCGTTTTTTACCTCTCTTTATTTTGTTTTCGCAGTGTTATTAATGCCGAACAAACGGTGGATTTTCGTGGTGGAAGGTGGCCAGCTTGTAACCCTCTTTTCCGGTTGCATTACATGATCCCCCCGCACCAATACCGGCAGCATGCTTCTTTTCTATCAATTTTCTGTTTTTCTTTAATTTTGAACCCAAAATCGGTTAGGGTTTGTTTTTCCGCGATTTTTTTTTTCGTGTTTGCGGCTCTAAATTGTGTTTTGGGGAGATTTGTTTGAAAGTGGTTTTATTCATTTGTTTTGGATCCGTTTGATAACAAACTTTTTTGCCTTTTTTTTTGTTCTCTTGTCCCTCACGGTGGAATTGATTGCTTAACTGTGAAACCTATATTGATAACCGATTCCAAATTTTACAAACACATCTTCCTTTTATACGAAAATTTTTAAATTCAAAGGTTGTTGAAATGAATTTATTGTATCACAAAGAAACGATTTTTTTCTTGCTCTATGGCACCTATCTTTTTGCTCATACATAACGGAGTTTATGAGGACTTCAGCCTGGAAATTAGATAATTTTTCAGACGACTTCTATCAAACAGTCAAGTATTTCTTGTTTTACCCACCTTCTAGGTTACGCCGGCCATCATTTGCCGATACCACGTAGTCAGTGCTCACTACGGGCGAACAGTCTGGATGGGATTTGAACTCCAGTGCTGCTGTGTGAAGACCGACGTGACTACTATTTATAAGAAGTTAAAACGAAACAGCTAAACAAATTCCGTAATGCGTGTCTAAATAAGGCTTTACAACTGTGTAAAATCAGTTGGTGGTTCTGTGGTGAGGCGCCGTTCTTCACACGGCAGGACCCCGGCATCAAAACCTACCTTATCCATCCTATCAATCCACTCATGTGGACTAATTTCTATTTTACATAATTGCATAAGAAAGCTTAAAAATAATCTAAACAAACCGTTTGTCCGACATCTGTTTGAATAAAAATTTCGGTTTTGATTGCTCGACAAAAATTTAATGCTTTTTTTGCTGACTAAGCCGTCATTTTGTTTCGATAAACGCTAGCAGCGTTTATCATGATTCGAAGAACAAAACTACTTTCAGACTTTCACTACTTTTTAAAAAATCTTCTTCTTCTTCTTGGACTGCTCAGGATTGAGCACGTTGCATCGACATGGCCAGGTCGCCAATCCATTTCCAGGAGACTTGGTCTAGGGCTGCAGTCTTCCATTTACGGCTGCATCCGATCTCCGACCAGCAACGCAGGTATTTTTTCGCATTGATTTTCGTCGCATTGATCCTCAATCCAATTCTATTGGCCTCGCATTTCGGTCGGGTGTACGCGTCGCACACCGCCACAGTTGTCCGTCCGATGATGTCGATGTCATCCGCGAAGCCAAGGAATTGGAGAGACCGCTGAATAGGATTTTAGCATTTTATCACTATCTTTCTGTGCATTTATGTAACACAATGCTGAGCATTTACTAATTGTTAAATGCTATACAAATACAAAAACAGGAAGAAAGAAAGAAACCTTCACTTAAATGCAACAACAATAAACAAATAAAAACTGCCATCATTGTTTTGTTTTCTGTCTTCACCTAGCCAAAAATGGGTGGGAATTTATTCTCTTTCTTTGACTGTCAGTAAATGCCATAAAAATGGTCAGTTTGGAAATTTATTACAACAAAACTCCCCCTTTCCATCCCACCCAAGGGCCTGGGAAACGATTACGCGGACCGACACGACACAGTTTTTCCTTTTGCCCGTGGTCTGCACCAGACAGACGAACTGTGAGGTGTTTTGTTCGGAAATCGTAACACACAAAAACAAAGTGCACTACTCACTGTGAATGGTGGAAAACTCTGCACTTACACAACCAGTATTTCTTCTCTCCATTCGATTACGAATGGTAGTTATGGTTGGTACAACGCTCGGGTGTGTGTAATATTTTTTTCCATTTGGTTTTGTTTTTCCTTTACCACGTGCAAAAGAAAAGTGCTTTCATTTGGTTCACCTGCGATGCGAATTGCTCCCGGTTTCGCAATCCTGGAAGGGTCATCCTTCCTTCTCATATGCAGACACGTGGAGCGCGCGCGCCTGTGTGTGTGTGTGGTAAAAAACCAAAAGGGGTGGTGCGTATGCACTGTGTTGATCTGTCGGGCACCAGGGTCTGCGTGTGTGTGTGTTATGCTGTGGGCACTAATTAGTGTTTCCATCACCACCGACAAACGACGACGACGGCGATGACGACTACGTGGCTGGCACGTAATCAGGCCATTACCGGTTTCTGAAGCGGATGCGGACACTCTGCATCTGATGGCGGGGCGGTTGGTGGTGCAGTGCATCTACGAGCCAAAACGAGCCATGCAGCAGTGTGTATGCTGTTGGCCACCGCACGAATGCATTGTGGTTGCGTTGTTTAGCCTGTGCTGCACCTGTCTTTTTGCACCATATCAGGAAGAAGCAAATGGGAGATGGGGTTTATGGATGAGGTTTTGTAACAACCGCTCTGGGGAAAGAGTCGTAAAAAAGGCCAGAGGCTAGCCCTGGGTGTCTGTTCCTATCGCAAGAGATGCATATTACTAACAGGTTGCCGTTTGCCAAAGTATCATGGTAAGGTGTAATGCACTCTGTAATAGTCTGGTTAGCTTGTTTGGAGCATCGTGGCGATTTACATTGCCCGGTTTAGTACCTTTATTGGTGACAAGCACGTGATTGTTTTAAGATATGTAAATGGTTGAGTACAGTGATTTATTTTTCTTATATTCAATATTTATTCATTTTTTTCTAGCTTATTCGGTGCATCTTTCTTTTATTTTGTCTTGTTGTAAAATGTAAAATGATTACTTTTAGCTTAACAATTTTTTTTCTTTTGACCCAGCTTAACGAAAGATGAGAAGTGATAAAAAGTTGAACCACGAATAAGTTAAATGAAGGTAGAAATGTTTGTTGTTGAAGAACTATTCTTCTATTTTACTTTTGTGCAATGAAAATGCATTTATTTATCATCAACATTTGCTTTATCCTTTTTCAAAGTGTTCTGCAGTTCTGATTACGATACCTCCAAAAGGCGGGTTTTGAACGCTTCAACAGCATTTTCAGGGGACAAAATTTTTGCATTTTTGAAATGATAAAAGGGTCATTTGGTGCCAAGTTAGGGCTCTAAGACGGATGACCTACCAATTCGACGTTTTGGCCGGTCAAATAAGCGATGGTTTGAGCCAGCTCGCATTGCCATGGTGAAGAATGATCCGTGTTGTTCCGTTCTGTTGTTCGTTTTTCGAATTTCTCTGAAGAAATTATGACAAACAAATTGTGGTGTAACATTCAGAACTGATCGTCCTACGTTGCTCAAGTGGAACAGTCGCCAGGTGATCAATTTTGCCGAAGAAACAGAGGCGACCATTTGCTTCGAAGTGCTTCTTCCATGGATAACATTCGTAGGATTTGGCTCGAGGTTGAAGACCCACACGAGGTTGAAGACCCACGACCCTGCTCAGAAAGTCCTTTTAGGCCGTCCACACGGACAGAGGAGGCGTGGTAGGCCCAGATTGAGGTGGGAGGATGGCGCGGAATCATCTGCCATCAAGGCCGGGATAACGGATTGGTGGACGACGCCGAGGGACCATGAGCGGTTCCGCATTCTGCTGGCCAAGACCGCAAAGCGGTTGTAGAGCCTGATAAGTAAGTAAGTAAGTAAGTAGTTTTTAACAGCGCTATAGGACGGTCCTTCATCGCCATACAAATATTTGAGTTCTTCTAAGCAGTCTTGTCTTGAAAAGTCCACGTCGAAAGTTGTGAAAAATGATCGTACGAAAATGTTTAAGGGTTAATTCAATTTTTTTGGTAAACATCACAACTGGTCGAACGCCAAAACGTTGTGAGTGTGATTATACTCCAAAATGTCAAACATTCGTATAAAAATATCAGATTGCATCTGAAAACACTTCTAGTGTCCAATGATTTAGTTTAAACGAAATTTTCTTCTACTTGTTACCCTTCTTTCCTTTATATTTTCCTTTTTTCTGCTTCATTCATCATATTAGAAACGTTTACTGAAGTGAACACTTTAACTTTCCACCCTTCAGTTCAGCATTGCATGCGTCTTCTTCTTTAGCTCAGAACCTCTTCTTTTCCCGGGCGCATGTTACCAAACCAATCGGGGGAATCCGGGGTTTAAAGATATGCACCAAACCGCAACACGCCGGCGTCAAAAGTCTTTGCGGGGGGAGAACCTTTTGCACGGAAAAAAAAGTTACTTCGGTCATATCGGTTGGTTAGCCTCAGTCGTTAGATACTTCGCTGTGGCATTTGAACGTGGTTGATGTTATGTACGAGTATGTGGCGCTGGTGACGACGTCGAGATCATGTCGTTGATCGGGAATGTCACGGATTTGTTGCTTGCGTGGGATGGCATTACTATTTCGTTTGCCGTTTGCCTGTTGTAGAGCATACTTTTGCATCAGTATCGTCGTTATGCCGTCCCAGTTGTGTTTCGCTGTGTGGATGGGACTATGTGTTTGAGTTTTTAAGGTTGAAATTCTAGATGTGAAGTCTTATTTCTCGGCGTAAAGATGTTATTGCTTCATTTCGAAACATTTATTAATATCTTTTAGAGTTGATCTTCTCGAATATTATATTACAATTAATTTTCTTTTTAGACACCATCTGCTGAAAAAAGTTGAACCCCTTTTTTGAAATTTATTGCACTGATTACACCGTCAGTTTGCAACACGAAAAATGATATATTTACCGAGAAGATCACCAAACCCTCGAGAGACTGGCAACAAAGCATGACACCTCTATATCTATCCAGGGCGCTTAGGGTGTGAATTTGACGATACGGTCACGTTTGCACGTTTTCCCAGTCGTCCCGTCCCTTCTTCCCCCTTGCCAAGTGCATCCCATTCGGTGTTCGCTCATCACCATTCGGGGAAAAACTTGCTGACGCGGTGGGCCATTATGTTTTGATTGGATGGCGACATAATTAGAGCGTATCACGACGATGGTGGACCATCTTCGTTTCATCTCATCCCTTTTTTTTTGCAAAGTGTTTCGTCTTACGGTGGCAACGGTGCATTTTGGCGAGGCTTCAGAAGGAGGGAGCAGCTACCACAGTTGTGAAATGAAGACATTTTAGCGTAAAGCAGCTTTTAGACGTGTGGATTGGAAAGGATTTTATGGATTTTGGTGGAAATTTTCGTGGAATCGATAGGATGGTGTTCCATGCGGAGGGACCATTTTTCCCCCAAAGAAAATGGAAAGGGTATCTCCTCCTCAAAAAACTGTCAAACACACTTACTCCTGCTTGCTTTCATGTGAACCTTTTTTGTGTGGGAAGGGAAAGAGAGAGCGAGAAAGAGAGAGAAAAGTCTGGAGGGAGTAGACCGTTGCAAAGGACAGTTTCGGACAGCCACCCCAGCCAGCGAGGGTAGCTACTTTATGATCACCATTTGGTTGGCTCCCTGGTCCCTAATGCCCTATTCAAGAACGAGAAACGCATTAGAGAAAGTGTAATATCCTGTCGGTAATTCTTTTTTGGGGGTCCCTTCGCTTATTATCGGAAAAGACTTCGGGTAGGACACTTTTCTGTCGTCGATGACCAGACGCTAATTAAATAAGCCCAGAAGAGCACAGCACGATTGCTGCCACTCTGGAGACCGGAAAGAAGGGATCGAACTGTAAAACTGTGCGATCTAGATTGGTCGTTCCCTGCAGTATACTCGGCAGTGGTTAAGTTGTGGTCTTCCTTTGCTCAATACTTTGCGACTGGTTTGCGTTGAAGCACTTATTTCACTGGGAAAAATTAGGCTCGAAAGCCCCTTTTATTGGGAAGAATTGTTTCAATTTTATTGGAAGAAGATAAAATTCCTATTTTAATATTTAAACGTGTTCAAAGTGCGCTAATGATCGCATTTTTGATCCGACTCCTCCCTTGAGGTTCAGCACGGACTTGTCCCGAACGATTTTCGACACTTTCTTCCAGTCTTTTTGTAAACTGTCGATGTTCTCGGCAGCTTTGAAATGACATTCTTTTCTTTCGACATGTACCATACCTTATGTTCTTCATACTGTGCGATCGTGTCTTTGGCATAGTGAACAGAGGCCATTTCCGGCCAAAAGAACACTGGAACACAACATGTTTGCGCATCATGGGCAGCAAACATCGATTCAAACACTTCTGGCTGTAGGTATCGGTCCGGGCATCGTCTCCGTTGTCACAAACGGTTCGGACATCGTCCCGCATTCGCAAAAGGCGCAAATAAAGATTTGTTGACTTCTTCGACATCCTGGCTCTCAGGCACAGGATGTCGGCGACACAGCAGCTTTTCGTACAGCTTCCGAGCCCGATATTTAACGCAAGCAGCTGCTTTGCACTCCGGTTTCGGTTTCTATGCATGTTACTTTTTGATGTACCCAGTTTATGAGCTACATCGCGAATATAACTTTGCTTTCTTTTGCTTGAACACTTTTGCTATTCCGCGGTCCAACTATTGATCGACAGGGCCAGGATTTCGGCCACTTTTCGGCGCATCCTCGAAGCTGGACTTCTCCCGAAACGACGGCCCCGATACACACACCTTCAAGTTTCGCTAATTGATTTTGCGAAATGTTAGGAGTCGAGCACCATTTGTGCAAAATGCTTTTGCGCTTTTCGACGGAAATGCGTCGCATTGCGTCGTCCCAGACGCTTTCGAAAAACAAATTATTCAATGCACTAGTTAGTTTTCTTAAATATTTTTTTTATTAGGCCAAATGAAGGTCATCAACTTCGAAGTAATCCCCTTCCGATGCAATACACCTCTTCCACCTCTTCTCCCACTCCTCGGTCGAGGTACATGGTGTCTCCCCTGTTCCAGGTGGATGGTGTCGGGCGGTCCTCGTCTTCGACCTTCTCATGGCCATTTGTACACATTTTTCTTCGACATATTTTTTCCCCGAAGGCTTTTTGTAACATCCGCAATGTGTCCGCAGCGTTTATTTCATTGCGCAAACAAAATTTGATACATGCGCGCTGCTCCACAAACTTGGACATGATCAATATGGACAAAAAAACTTCACGCAGCTCCGAAAACTCCTGAAAAATTGTAACTCCTAGCCTGGGTTTTATGTTGTGACTTGAAACGTGACAGAACTGTCAAAAACATGCGTATCGACAAACGAAAAATAAAACCAAGGAGCTTCTTTTACCGTGTGAAATTTGACATCCAATGTCACCTTACTTTTCGGACACAGTTGTAAACAATCGAGCATTTCGAGCATCAGCTGTTTTACATCATCCGTTTACTAAAAAACGTCATTTAGAAATCGTGCCTTATACTTTCGGGGGCATCCTGTAAGTTGAAGTACAATAATACAAAAACGATTACCAATTAAGGAGTAAAATAATCGAAAAACCCCCATTTGCGCTCAACTTGGTGGTGACGGCAACGAATCACCAATTTCCAATGAACTTTCCAATTTTCAGCTCATTTCGTTAAGTAAAAAAAAAAGACCGCCGAAGATAGCTTTATTTGTACGCACACATTCGCTGTGTTGGCGGGTCCACATTGACCCTAGTTGACCGGTAAAATGGGTAGCTGTCCTTACCGAAGGTTAGGTTTCGTTTTTGGGAAAGAAGAGGGTCCCATTGGGGTTCGGCTTCTCGATGACATCGAGAAATGGGATGTCTCATTTTCTCCACACATTTATTTACCCATAACAGTTGCTGCCAGAGGAATATAGCATTTTTTTGCTGTACGTTTCCTGTCTGGGGCTGTTTCATTTACTATTTAGCTCGTAGTTTGCCTAACTTACCAACAGCTTAGGGTTTGATTTGATACTTTCGCACAACCCGTTTTCTTTTTTCGTTGTTTGGAGGATCCTCGTTTCGCATCGTTAAAGCGGCCAAAAACTCCTGTGCACACACACACACACACACACACACACACACACACACACACACACACACACACACACACACACACACACACACACACACACACACACACACACACACACACACACACACACATATATATATATACACACACACACACACACACACACACACACACACACACACACACACACACACACTACACATTTGCTTCGGTTCATGATGATGGAAATATTTGAAGGCTTTGGGTCGTAGTTTGTTTTTCCTTTTGTACGTATTTGTTTGGCCCTTTCGAATGGTATACGGCGAAACACGACGAGGACAAAAATTCAATTTTGTTCTGTAACGCGATTGTTCGTGTGGGAGAGAGAAAAAACCCCCCAAAAAATGCAAAAAGAAAGGAAAAATGGAGGCTTGAAGCTGGGCCTTAGATTGCATACGACATTATTAGATATGTTCGGTGAAGGTTTAGAGATTTGATTCCAGCAGGCGGCAGATGCGAGGAAAGGTGCAGTCAACAACACGTATGTACCTACACAACGTTAGGCACAAATGAAATGTAATCGTAATCGCAAGAGGAAAAAGAAAAGGATCCTTTATTTTATACCCACACACACACACACATACACAGGATGAAACTTCTTGCCCGTCAATGATGCATATGGCAAATAGGAAAAAATCCTCCCCACGGTTATCAGCGCTCCGACACGGTATGTGTTGATAGAGCCGCTTTGTGTTTAACTTTTAGCTTTTTGGCCTTTGTTTGGAAGCCTTCCGCACAGAACTGTAGCTTGCTGACGTTCTTAATATACAGTCACGAGATTTTGGTGTGTTTTGTGTGTGAAAATCCCGACCCCGGGGGACTGTATGAGACGAACCTGTATCGAACACGTAAGCCCTACCGGAAGCTTGCACGAAACATGGCAAAAAACGGTGATTCCTGTCGGCACTGATGCGTGATGATGTCCGTGCCAGCCGAGGGAAAAACCTTTGCCACGCGATCTGTGTGTTGTGTTTTTGCTTTCCTTCTCGCGTTACTGTTACCGTTGTGCAAGCTGTGTGTGTGTATGTTTTTGTGGGTATGAACGGATTACGTGACACGAATGGAAAGCTTCAGACCCTTCCCTCCTCCCTCCTCAAAATGGGGTCAAAAATTCGATGTTACGAAATGGTATTATTCCGTCCAGCAACGGCGAGAGAAGCAGGACAAAATCGAAACTTTTTTTTTTTTTTTTGGTGGGAAATTGATGGGGCGGAAAAAAGTCGAACCGACAGGAAAATTGACGGAAGCTCTCATATCTTGTTCGCTACACATGTGCAACATTGTAAAGCAACAATTCGAGCCGATCGTCGGGCCGTGGCTCGTGTCTAGGCCTAGTTCGTTAAATCATTTTTACGAGTTTAGAAAATCAGTTTTTCCGATGCTTCATCCCTGAGATGACTCTGAATGTTAAATCCCCTCTTTTTTCGGGCAATTCTTTCAACAAAAACGTAACGCTGGTGGCAGCTAAATTTGTGATTCTGCTCGGTCTCGATTAAGCGGATAAGCGGTTGAAACTTTCGTAAATAATTAAATCTCTTGTTGCGAGTTTTCGTGCACTGCTGCTTTATTGACAGTTACAGCATTGCCCTTTCTGTAACACGCGTACCACACAATCCCAAACGGTTCGGATTGCGAAGATTGGGTTGGAAAATTCGTCCGCCCATAACGTTCCCGGCATTATTTTCCGAAATCAAACTCCCTTTCTCAAGCCGAGCAGGTTGAATTGAAGTTTTTTTTTCTGATGGAGATTAAATTCCCCCCACCCCCCCCCCCCCTCCCCCCTTTCTTCCTCGATTTTTCCAATCCATGCTGCGGTTTTTCCAATTCAAATCACACACACACACGCGCGCCCTTGTGCCGAAGAAAATCTCGACAAGAAATCGAGGCACGGGTTAAGCTGCGATGTAATTGTAATTTTGCCGGTCGTCCGCAATTTCCGAGCTTTTTCTTGCTTTGCCACTCTAGTGGACCGAGCAAACAGAGGCTTTCCCGTCTCTAACCGCACTGGTTGTGCGAACTGTATAGCCGGGCAGTTTCGGAAAGCGAAAGGATGATAGCTTTTGCCTAGTTTTCCACCAATTTCCAATTCCCCGGTTTGACGGTGTCGCGGTTGCTTAGGCACATAAAAATGAAGCATAAGAAACAATGGTTCATCAAGCTGCTAAATAACGATAAAACTTTAACCGACCGGAAGGGGAGCGTGCTGCGGTAGAGCTTCCAATCAGGCATCGTTCAGCTCGGGGTGGAAAAAGTGCGCGCGAAGAGTATCCTTTTCCCCTCCATTTAGCGGAAGGCGGAAGTTTGGTTTTGCTTGAGGTTTTTCGTTTCCCACCCTCCCGCAGATGGGAGGATGTTTTTATCCGTGTTTTACTTGTTCCAAGAGTTTGGGACGGGAAGGTACGCAAACACGCTCTCGCTGCCATCCGGACGGACGCAAACGCATCAACGTCAACGTCGTTTGCCATTGTGGTGAAGTCTACTCGAGAAGACCACAAGATTTTCGAGAAGACGACTTCTCACTGTTCTGATCCGCTCCATCCTACCACTACTACACCCAGGAGAGATGGACTGCCAACGCTGGGGATGGTGGTTCACACGATGAGTTTTTACGGTGGAATTGAAATTGGTTTCTTCCTACCTGCCACCATTCACGGTAAAGCGGGCACCATCGGGAACGCAAGTGTTCTTCATTTGCCCCGTTAACCTTTGAGGGTGCAGTGTAAGTGATGGTTTCAAGTGCTAATAGCGCAGTTTGCATCGTAATAGACAAGTTTGTTGCACGACAAACACAAATTGGATAGTTTTTCAACTGGAAAAGGATTCCAGTTTTGCGACAGGATTTTTTTCTTATGCTTTCTTACTCTTCTTCGTAGTTTAAAGACCTTCTACGTTACGCTAGCCATCGAATGGCTTACGAGGGAGCGGTTCAGATGAGATTTGAACAGCGATTCATTCTGTGGTGCGACCAACGTTGCTGTCATCTGCACTAGACCGCCTCTATAATTCAAAGAAAATAATATTTCACCCAAAAAAAGCGTAATTTTGGGTAAATTCTTTCACAACGGTGGGGCAGAAACTTGACGAAGAGCAATTCGTCAAGTGAGTAGTGAGTTCACTGATGTGAGTAGTGAATGAGTGTCACTAGTATGAAGGACACTCAGAAAATTATAAATAGGGCAAATTTAGATGGTAAAAATCTCTTCACTTTTGTACTCCTGATAGCAAATTTCTCCGTGCAAAACATGTCCGAAAGATCCACGATTGAACACATAGCTATCAAAGGCTAGAAGAAACAATTAGCGAGATAAGGAATATGATTTTAGGTTGTTTATTTATTTACAATTGATTATGTATGACGGTCCAGTGCCGTATTGTTAGTGATTTTAGATTGTCTTAATCCAAAAGGCACTCTTTAGGAAATTTACGCAAGAATTATATGAACCAAACAGCATTAACAACGATCATCATCAACGATATATCCCAACGCCTAATTAAAATTATATGAAGCCTTCTTTTTTATTTGAATACTTGAGCTTTTTTTAATTAATGTAGTGATATCTATGCTCGTAAATCCTAAGCCTTTGCGTTATAAGTTATAAATATTCAATTTATTGAAACATTGCTTCGTCAACGTGAGCTGATTTTTATGTCATCTTTTGGCCAATGCATAAAAATATCTACGCATATTAGAATGATATTTTTTTATTTTTTTGAACAAAAAAAGGCTAATATTTTTTATCATTTTATGTTTTATTATTCGAAAGCTTTCTCCATGAAATATGGAAATCAGAATTCACAAAAATGACGCAAGCACAGTAAATAATTCATACGCCTCGAAGGGTTAGAACTGCTCAGTCAACACGACACGATTACAGCGAGAACGTTACGCTAAAAGGGCATTTTGGGGGGATAGTTTGGCTTTTGCTTGATCGTTACTATAGCAGCATCCACCAGCCTCCACTGTGGCAAATGTTATTATACTAGCTGTCTTGGGAAAAGTAATGTTGCGACAGGTTGGTGTGCTGTCTGACAGACGATACAGCACGCTGTCGCTGTCTTTTCCAGTATCTAATCCAGCTATCCGCCCATACCTGCCCGGAGAAGATGGTAATTACTTGTGTTCTTACACACGATCTAATCGAAATTGGCAGTGAAATCTTGTTGGCTGGCGGACCATTTGCCCGTCCCGTGGGGATTATTCAGCTACACAAACTCGCCCCAAAAGCACACCCTTTAGCCACGCAGAAGCGACGCCAACACTCGTTAACGAAAGTGTCTCGAAGCCGAAATTTTGAGGTGAAAGTTTTGTCTCTCCAGTCGAACGATTCCGCCTGTCACACGCTGGCATCCACTTGTCTTACCACCAAAAACATAAACGGGCACTGTATATAGACACTCAAGTTTCCGACTCTTTCTAATTTATTTTGTACTTTTTTATGCTTTTTTTTTGGTTGATTTTTTTTTTCGTTGCTTGGTTTCGCCAACCGGAAGTACACAGTGGGGCAGATCGTGAAGAAAAAAAGGGGGGAAATAATTGAGAGCGAAAACGCGGATAAAATGGTTCACGATGGCAAGACACACGACGACACAAAGGCGCGGAGCATATTAAGGGAGAGAAAGGCAAAAGTTTGGAATTTGTTTGGGGGCTTTCCCATCGCACCACTACTTCGCGACCGTCCTTTCTTTTGGTCTCCTAACCACCCTGTGCCGCCAAAAAAAAAAAAAAAAGGTAGGATTAAGTTGGACCATTGGATCGGTCTTGTTGATGATCTCCCGTTTCTTTGTAGCGAAGCACTTTCATTAGATGTAAAAGCATTGTTGTGCCTTGCAAGGTCTGCTTGTATGTAAGAGGGGGAGGTCTGTGAGATGGTAAATTATTACAAAAAGGTTAACCGGAAGTCTCCCAAGAGGGACGTACCTCCCCCCATTCTTGCCACCGTTCTTGGGATATGAGGCTGAGGAAGTTTTGTGCCGAAAAAGGAGAACATTATGTCGTAATAGTTCAGTATATTGTACGGACAAAAGTTCCGATTTCTGGTATGTTTCCTCCCAAGGGATTTCTTACCCGTACAAAGATGTGCTCCGCTGCCTGTGTGTGTGTGTGCGCCATTGTTCATGAATGTGACCTTCGGCATAGAAGTTGGGTGATATACTTTGTTTGCCAAAAGGGAAAATTGGCACATTTGTAGCACAAAATGGAAACGGAAAGCGTTACAAAGTGTGAAATCTCCTTATTCTTTTGTGTTTTTTTTCGTTTTTGGAATTCCTCATTGAAGTATGACTACTTGCGTAAATAATTTGTTTAGTAATAATGATCAACTTAATCTGAAACACCGTTCAGTTTTTCCTTCCTTTCCTATGCCTCTGGGAAGTAGCGTCTTGTGCCGTTCTATGTAATATGCTACCAGCACCCTAGAGACCTTTACTTGCGCTGGAAACAACGCCAGATATGCATAATGCCACACCGAGCACACACACACACACACACACACACACACACACACACACACACACACACACGAGATCGGCATCTAATAGATGATGGTGCTTTCTTCCGACGGTTGTTTTCGGCATTATTTGTGGCATTTGTGGCATTTGGTGTGTGCCGCGGCCTGCGTCCCTACGTAAACCTTTTGGGGGAGGTGCTACTGCTGCTACAACACAAAAACTTATGAATAATAACTACCACTGATCATGCAGCAGTGTTCCGACCGCTGGCTGCGCCCGTTTGCTTTTCTGCTCCAGCACCAGGTTTCTGGTCGACCGGGATGAAGCCCGTCCTTTTCCAAGAACCGGCATGCTGCGGATCTATGCTTCCGTGTGAATGTTCCGCGTGATATGTGGAAAACAAAACAAAAAAAAATCCTGCTAGAACAGCTAGGTTGGTTTTAGTAGTGAGCGGTTCGGAAACGTGTGCGTGCTTCCGCAGGGTTGAAACTTTAATGGAAAACTGCCAACCTAACCACCAACCGAATGGTGTCCATACCCCCATGTTGTGGTGCTTTCGCGACAAGAAGAAAGGAAGGCTTTCGTTTACGTACACACACTGCAGGGAATGTGTGTAATGGATGTAAAATGTAAGAATTAATCTATTAGCGAGGAAAATAAATTTGAACCGGCCACAAAAGGTTTTTGCTTTCAAAGGAAAATACTTTTCGATTAACGTGGCGGGTTACTTATGCGTTTGATTTGTTCAGTCTGGAGGAAAAGGTGGCACGTGGCATGTGCAGAAAGACTATGTTTGTACAGAGTGAGCTAAAGTTTTTTTTTGCTGATTGGGAAGGAATCATATATCTACTTTCTTGGTAATACAAATTATTTCTTTGATTATTTACAATCTTCTTCTTGGTTTAACGACCTCTAAGGTCACGCCGGACATCGAATGGCTTACTAGACTTGCCGATACCACGTAATTGGATAGTCAGTCAGTTCATTCGCCTCTAAAATTTACAAATAAGAGCTGTAAGTACATAGAAAAATAATAGTACTTGAATTTAAAGTTTCTACTGTCTGAAGATGACACCATTTCAGGGGAGAAAATCATATCACGTAGGCTTGTAGCTGTGAAATTCA